>NC_056741.1:1125129222-1125226722 GCF_019279795.1 Protopterus annectens | reverse complement strand
TGCAATCCTCACACCATGCTTCTGCGGTGCAGAGATGTGTGTTCAGTGTGTAACACAGGAAACAGATGGTTGCACACACTGACCAGTTCACAGATGGCCCTACAGATGGGGTCCCTCATGAACAGAGTACTGTCATGTCTGTATTATAACATGCAGAATAGCCATTACCACACACATGTTAAACAGGCAGTAGTCTCCATGCAGCATAGCTACACTTACACACTGTAGTCATGTGTGGCACATCACCATCCTGTCTTTAGGCTATTTCCCACTGTGTAAAATGATTGAGGTCCATCCAGATATCATCTGTGATGCTGTGTCAGAACACCACATCCAGGTACCACTCACAGCGACTGTCATGGCCAGACAACAACATGTTTCCCTAGATAGTGTACTGTGTTTATCATGCGGATGGCTATGGGAACACCATCACAGCTGTACCACATGCAATCAGCTAGAGGAGGACTGCAATAGGTGCAGAGGCCATCACGTGACCATTTCCATCACTTACAATACACATGCTGCTGCTGCGCATTTGTACACCTTCACATCCACAAGAGAGTCTGTGGGTGGGACAGGCAAATTACACCAGGAAAGGGCTTGGAGACTTAACCATAAGCATCATCTGCCACACGCCGAACAGTACAGAGGTCAAACCCCTGACTACTCATTACTATTACATGTGCATGATGTTACTACATGTGCCACAAAGGCGACATGTTGCTGTGCTGTAAGAACATATGTGTGTAGGTGAGTGACATCTTCAACAGATATAGTAGACATACATTAGCTGTGGCACACATGTCTGTCCACGTGAACGGATGCCATTGCCACCACAACCACACTCTCTAATGGACATGCAATGACACCTTTGCCAGGGCCACAAATACATAAAGTAACTACTTAGTTTGCCACACTGCAGTAATGAACAGGACCACATGCACCACAGGGGATATCTGGAGGTTCTATGGGCTAGGGCTTGCGAAAGTACTTGACAACTGTTGGTATGTTAACGAGGTTTATACTGGGAGTGACTGTGGTTCAGAGCATCACAACCCACACGCAGACACAGGGTGCCAGTACTGGCATGCAGGTATGCATTGCTCAATGGGTGTGTAGTGGTTGGCTGTGCAAGATGGCTGTACAAGGCTGGGTGAGGGGTAATCCTTGGCATCGCATCACCCGACAATGGTGTGAAGTACAGGGGTGTAGTGTCTGCAATGTCCCACACAGATGGGTACTGCATTATCTGGCCTGACATCCTGGTTACCAATGTGTAGGGCCATAGCTTTGCAATGCATGCCATGTCTGTGTTTGATAGTCCTTCACATGGACATTATCTGGGATGTGCATCCCACAATACTCTACAGTGACATGTACAGGTGCACCTGGTTTGGCAAACACATGTTGTGCACACAGCCTGTTATACCCCAATATGCCAATACTGGCCTGGTGTGGTGAAACCTGCTTATAGTGAGCAGGTCGGCCCTGCACCTGCATGGATAGTATGAGACAGGTATTCTGTAGTGTCAGTGGCATGGGTCCATACAGGGCACATGTGTACAGCATTGTCTGGCCTTTGTGGATCACATTTGATGGCACCACATATGTTGCAGGCATTCAGTGTGGAACATAGTGAAGGCACAATGTCTGCATATATGTGCCTATTGTACTGCTGTACAGGGCACCATGTCCTCTGCAGGCCACTGCATTCACACCATGCCTATCTGTCCTCAATATGCATGGTACTAGGAACATAGCGGGATATCCTAGGCAAGTTTCTTTGTGCATGGCACATGGGTGCGGGACATATACCGGGTACTAGTAGGGCTGCATACTTAGTTCACCAGGTCTTTTGCCAGATGTATGGGTATGGCTTGCCAACACAGTCCCGTGGCTGACTGACAGCTGTACTCCTCATGAGGTTGCCAATGTGTCATAAGACCGGTACCATATAGGAACACTACAAAATCTGCTCCCCAACATGTCCAGTGGTAAGACAATCACAGCCACCTCTACACAGGCTCTGACAGACAAACACAAACTTGCCATGTCCTGTATACAAACCCTTATTATATCACACTTCAGCAATGCACATTTAGGGCATGTGCTACGGTGAATACTACAAAGCACTGTATTTGTCTCACACAGGCAGACACACACACACACACACACACACACACACACACACACACACACACACACACACACACACTTGGCATGTCTGAGATTAGAACACCGACCTAACTACTTTACAGCATTACGCAGTTACAGGACCCCCTACCGAAATTACTGGGACACAGCACTCCCAGAGGTGTATTTGTAGATGGGTGAAATCATCAGCCTTACCAAAGGCGGGTATATGAAATATATGGAGTGTGAGCTGTCTAAAAGCATTACTCAGTCCTCAGGCAAATGGACACACATGGCAAGTGTGGGACTAGAGCACCGACCTAACTACTTTATTACACTACAGCATTATGCAGTTACAGAATGTGTTACTGAGATTACTGGGACACAGCACTTCCAAAGGTGTATTTGTAGATGGATGACATCATCAGCCTTGCCAAAGGTGGGTATAAGAAATGTATGGAGTGTGAGTAGTCTAAAAGCATTACTCAGTCCTCAGGCAAACGGACACACACACACACACACACACACACACACACACACACACACACACACACACACACACACACACACACATGACAAGTGTGGGACTAGAACACTGACCTAACTACTTTATTACTCTACAGCATTATGCAGTTACAGAACACACTACCAAGATTACTGGGATACAGCACTCCCAGAGGTGTATTTGTAGGTGGGTGCCATCATCTGCCCTGTCAAAGGTGGGTATACGAATTGTATGGAGTGTGAGCAGTCTAAAAGCAATTTACAGTCCTCTGGCAAACAGGGACAGTCATACATACACACACACGCCAGTGATGGGAACGGAACACCTGCCTATTTACAGATTACTATTACAATAATACATACTTACGAGTCGAGCCACACAGACTACACATTTCAAGGCTGTCATTATGACCTTCTAGGAATGCAGACATCAACAGGGATACTGGCAGTTAAGATGTACATACCTGTGAACCTGTGTGTTTTCAAAGTAGGAATCCATACTGACCTGGAGTATGCCCATCTGTGGAATGGATGACTACTACCACTATACAGGGTTGCAATGGCCATGCCCATACAAAGAGGCACATAACCAACACAAGGTGTCACTAGGCATGCTCACACACTTAGTAGCACAGGGCTGTTCGGAATGCACTATGTGTCCACCTACGCAAGGATATACTGGGCATGTTCATACACTTAGTAGCACAGGTGGCATGCTCACACACTTAGTAGCATAGGGCTGTTTGGAATGCACTACTATGTGTCCATCTACTCAAGGATATACTGGGCATGCTCATACACTTAGTAGCACAGGGCTGACTGGGATACACTCTGATTCTAAACACAGAAGGCCACAGTGGCCATGCTAATAAAAGTAGATGTAACAAACACATTGTAATGGGCTCTGGTGTTAGTAGTTGTCATTGTTAGCAGGAACACTGCTCTACATATATTTGACACCGGTCTTTTACACAACATCTGCTGTCATTCTACGATAACATGGCTGACAGTAGACAGGCCTTTGACACATATCACATGCATCCATGATTCAAGGGAGTGGGGATAATACCCAAGTCGCATCCGCCCACCCAGTGCCATTCTAAGGCAAATGTCCTAAACACAGGATAACTCCCTGACACCTACAGGACAACTGCATTGTTTTCTTATGTTAACCAGTGCTAGATGTGTAGTGTCCATAATCACAGCTGGTCACTACAGATCCAACAATGGGGAGTACTGACATCTGTGCAGTGAGGAACACCTGACTGATGGCTCTGTAGTGCGCAATAGCACTACCACCATATACCTCAGAACCTAGCACTACCACCATATACCTCAGAACCAGACATGTGGGCCATAACACAGGTACGGACCACTCCAGGTGGTGTCCCCACATACATAAAGGCCACTCACATGTACTGACCGGTACCCCCATGAAAGGCATCACAGATGAGTCATGTACAGGACACAGTGTCACATGCTGCATTCTAGGATGTAAACCTCAGACACCACCATGCCCTCAGACCACCAACACACATCCATACATGTTGTAGGACATATAAGAGTACACCACCATGTGACCCTTGACCTGTGCACTGTACCAAGCTCTACATCAACTGTAGGGAGTACCAATGTACTGACATAGTTGCATCATTTGTTATGTAATGCAATGATACCACTGTCTGTAACCAGGTCAGCTGTGCACATACCAGGGGCCCTCGGTACTTTCCACCATTAGCAGATGACTGTTGCTGTACACCAGTACACACCCTCATGTATGGATATGACATACATGTACTTGCCCTGGGTATGTACATGCCACACACACACACACACACACACACACACACACACACACACACACACACACAACATACATGTAAATAGCATAGCTGTTGTTGTCCTTTATGCAAACAGGTGGCTACAGCCATTACACACATGCACATGGAATGTAGGTCCATGGCTGCTGAATGCTAACAGTACATAAGGTGTGATATCAATGTTGACAGAGGTAACATTCCCTTTGTACTGGTCACCCATTACACCCATAATATCATACAACAGTCCATGTGTCATGTATGTCATTACACATGTCCACCAATTGCAATGCCTACAAACATGCCCAAATGACAGGACTGTAGGATCTACACACCTGTACATATAGTGTTGTGCGTTCAGATAACATGCGTGTGCCATTGCTGATGTATGTAGGTGATGTGTATCATAGTACATCATACAGTTGCAATACAGCCTCAACATTGCCAACTGTATATGGTGATATGCTGAAGGTACGGAAAGATGTACCTCAGGAATGGACAGATGTGTGGAAATAACTAAGTGGTGGGGGTATCTTTGCAGATGGATGTTTGCTGTGGACAGCTCACAGGTGTGTCAGAAGCTGTCCTACAATAACCTGTGTAACCGGTAAGCAATGGTTTCGTTAATTGAAGGACATAACATGCAACAGAGACAGCTGTCAGGGTGACAGCGAAGGTAAATCACTTGACACCTGTTAATAGTTAAAACATCCCGTGTGCATATATCAGCACTGTTGTCACAGGAAGCATCAGTACAGTTTGTAACACGTGCAATACTGCTGTACATCTGTCATACATATCATGAGCTAGGCAGGTCTGAGATTCACAGTACTGGCATGTGTGGTTGCGTGTGTGTCCATATATGTCACGTATGGTGGGGAATACATCTCAGTTGTTACTCACTCACTAGTGTACACATCAGTACATACTGCAATGTAGAAAGCAGGTCATAGGCAGGGGCGTGTATCTCACACATGTGAGGTATCTGTATGTGCGTGACATAGGTGTATTCAATACCGAATGCCACAGTGTGTATATGTAGGGCTGTCTGGTCCCTAGGGTGAGGATGTATGTTACCATACTGAACTGATAAGACCCCTCCCCCCATCCAGGCAATGCATTCTACTATCTGTGTTGATGTCCCCGATCTTAGGCCATACTGACTACCTGTACATGTGTATTCTCTGTGGCATGTCATGTAGGTGCACAGTACTGTAATAATGATTTGCACATAGGCAGGGATCCTCACCTCACCAGTAGCAACTGTGTGCGAGTGTGTGTTGCTGTGTCGGTGAATCCGTGAGTGTGTGGGTGTGTTACTGTGTCACTGAATACAGGTATGGCAATACCTGAGTGTGTGGGTGCAGTTGTGTGTTGGCGTCCTGTCATGGGAACGTGTATTACTGATTCCCAATGAAGTATCACACTTTGCACTGGCCTCTACCCTTGTAATCAGCTAGACCACTCTCTTACCTCACCACTCTATGTAACTGTACCTGTGATGTCACCCTTTATGGATGTCACGTCTGTAGCCACAGTAGCTTAATACACAGCTATAATGCTCTTGGATCAGTAGACGTGTTTGGAACATGGGACATAATCACTGGTATGTGGCAGCTACACAGTGCATGCTGGTATATTCATACATACCTGTGAGTAGTCCACATTGACATATGGGACACTAACTGCAAACACTGACATCCACCGGCACGTACAATTAGACCTGAAGGAGGACAGCAGAACATCATGACCAACATGCAGTTACTGTTGTTACACAAGACACATACTGTTAACAGTACGAAATGCATTGTACACATGTAGTACATGGTATTTCTGCTGCCTGTCAACAGTACTCAACAATTGTTAACTACACTTATCTTCCTAGTCTGTTCACCCTGTGCATCAGACCATATGAGCATGTCCCTGCACTGATGGTGTGGATGTCAGGGATGCGGCACAGGCATCATCATATGCACAGGGTGATAATATTTGCCAGAGGCCTAGGCTGCACCATTGGATGACATCATGTGTGTGGGTTAGGGCCTTTGATCTAATTGGGCGTGTGTGGATGTTATGCATGTGTGTGTTGCAGTGCCCTACATATGTTTCCAGTGTGTGCATGTATGTATGCATACAGTTCTGCCATGTGTCTGGCCTACACAGCGGTATTATTGACAGCTGCAGATTGTACAGGTGAGGTTTTACAGTTCACGGTGTCCGGCCAAGGACATGTGACCTGTGCCTGCCAGGGGTTGCATGGACACTACCAGGCAGAGGTGCAGATTGGGTACTGTCTGATGTCACTTGTCCACTGGAACCGTGTCCCTGTTGGGACCATCATGGGCCATGTGCACATGGCCTGCTGTGTCATGGTGTAGACAGCACAACACCAGATGCACTGCTGCTGCTACTGACACTATGAGAGAGGACATGTGTGGTAGCTCGTACACATAGACCTGAAACAGGTGATGTAGCAGGCCTATGTCCACGTGCCCAATGCCTCACTCCTACCAGATGTTCCAACACAGACAACTCACGCTCATGGATTGTCATGCCACGGTCAAGGACTCCAACCATGTCACCCAACCGTCTATCCAAAGCTTCAGCAATCTGCTGTTGAGCATTTACCATTGCCTGGATGTTGTTGTTTAAAGAAAGGATAGCAGCCCTCTGAAGCCTCTGATCTTCTCTGTAGTGCCATTCAGCACATGCCTGTGCCTCTATTACAGCCTGAAACATGTGTCTGGTGACACCAACTGCTGTGCTCTGTCTTGCAGGAGCATGTTGGCCAGAGGTCCTCCTATGAGTAGCACTGGCCACGTGCCTGTGTGGGGCACCACCAGTCAGTTGGCTGACACCATGGTGTGCAGGCACACCTTCCATAGCCCCCACACTTTCCTGTTCCAAGCTACCACGTGCCAACTGTCCTTCCTCTATGGCCACTGGTGATGGGGTATGTGCAGGCATGGGATCTGTGTGTGGGGATGAGGGAGATATAGCTGTAATGGCAACCAATGGCACAGTTTCAGCCCATGACAACTCTACCTGTGACTCAATCATACATTCATCATCACTGCTAGAGTCTGTGGGGACACTAACATCAGATGTACCGCAGGAGGGCAATACACCTACATCACCTGTGAGGGAAGACAAGAACTGTACATTACAATCTATACAATAGACACACACACACACACACACACACACACACACACACACACACACACACACACACACACACACACACACACAAACATGCATGTGATATAACAGAAGGCATGCAACATGCATGTGATACAGTAGACGGCATGCAGCGCAGACAATAATAGTGGTAGTTATCATACATCCCTGGGTTGCACACAACAGCATGCATGTGTCATAGCAGATGGCATGCAAATTACACAGTCATAGTAATAGTTAGCATACATCCCTGTGTTACACCATATAGACCAGCGCAGGTTAACAGTATACCTGCCTGATGTGTGGCATATGACCTTGACAATCACATGTAATATGACATGTGATCTGCTGATGTGTGCAATGACATGCATACATGTTTAACACAATGGTGTCCTGTCAAATATAAAGTGGTGCAATGGTGTCCCAATGTAGTGTTGTCTGTCCACCCTACAGATATACTCTACATTTAGCTGATGTGCATGGCCATTGCAGGGAATCATGAGGCGTCTCTATTGCTATACAGTGTGAGTTATAGACACAGTTCATAGCCATGACTGTGTTCAGATACAATACATATATTCTATGGAATGTGCCCCACATCACTGAGGTGTATACACACTAAACCATGATGTGGAAGTTGTGACATAGGTCACTGATGGGTATACAGATGACACCCCTGCACATCTGCAACCATATTGCTGCTGCCTGGCAACTATGGCCAGACATGGCGAACACGTCAGTACACAATGTCCCACATGACATCTGTGTACCACATACACACACACGAGGAGCAAGTATGACATTGATGTCCGACACCAGCAAGGGGAATGTACTGTATCTGTGGGCTGATGTGGATACCGTACAGGTGACTGCTGTCATGTTGTGACACCCTCAAGATGTTCAACACATCTTATGTGGTAGATTGATGTTACGCCTACACAAAATGTGCACAGGCCAGTAAGATGTCTAGTGTTCCACATCTACAATATAACCATTACACAAAGGCCATAGTTGGACCATGTGTAGCCATTGTATGACAGGGTATACACACAAGTGCATCACATCTACTGTGTGTATTGCTCCATGTCTCTGGCTCCATGGCCATGTGTGTACATGTGTTGGCCAAATAATTGTGACGGGCATCTATTTCACATGTCTGTGTTGTCCCATATGGCATACACCTATAGATGTCATATGCTCCACTGACAACAGGGTTATGCAGAAAAAGGGTGGTATGTGGGATATGTTTTCAGGTTAGGTAGGCAGTGTTGCAGCCAGGCCACTAGATGTCATGGACATGTCAAGATAGCACATCATATTGTGTGACATTCATAGCAGGGCTATGATCCACACCAGTGAATCCTGTGGGCTGGCCATAATCCAACCCACAATGTAGTACTGTTTGTTTTCCCCACATGTGTATTTCTGATCTATAGTACATGTCCCTACAGTGAACAGCACCTCCACCATTGTATGCACAGCTGTCCACACATCTGGCAATGACAGTTTGTGAGGATTCATGTCGGTGAGATGATTCACATAGTTTGCAAGTGTTGCACATGGGTAGGCATTGTGATGCATTGCAGGTCCGACCTGTATATTGTGACAAGACCATACATTATGTGTACATGTTGTAAATGGCCACATGGCAGATAGATCTGTGCATTATGAGTCCTGATAAATAATAACAGTCTCACCTGCAACGGGCTGCTGTCACATCGGAACACCAGAGGTTCCTAAATAGGAGTAACACAGCAGTATGAGCATTATCCACACCTGTATGATGGCTACAGGGTGCAATGTGCATTTTAACACATACACCAGTACATTAGACTATACTATGGTGTATGCACATGTGTGCATACACAAAGTAGCATACTATGGTATGCAGCATGTGTGTATACATGCCTTGCATATGATGTTACATTACATATTTTACAGTGACACATGCAACTATATGGAATATAGTTGTTATAGGTGCAGTACTGACCTACCAGGCAACTCCAGGCTCAGTGGTTGAGAGACACCCACCTCCACAATATCGGCTAAGACTTGTGGATGTGGTTCTGCAGGTGTCCCCAGGTTGGCCAGTAGCTCCTCGGTACATGTGAGTGGGGGCTGTTGCACCTTGTTCCCTGGTGATTGCATTTGCACGCTGTTTCACCTGTCTAATGAGGTCTGTACAGTCTCAGTCCCCCTGCTGGTATGTGCGATTGTGGCCACCCACATCATTAACCCTCCTGCAAAGTTCCATCCACAGGGCATCCCACTGCTGTGCATCCTGTGGCACATGGCTGAACAGGATATCATGATTGTCAAGTGGGTATGGGATGAGGGTCTCATCCTCCAAGCGGGTAAAAGGGGGTAGCCTTACACGCGGCATACTTGGAAGACATAATGATGGAGACAGGTCACAGTAACTCACAGAGACATACAGAGCTACAGCTGAACATACATGAGTATCACATTTATTACGTTTAAATAGCTGTATTTGCAAATCTACATGACACTGATGTGTTTGTGTCACACACATGTGACACTCAATGGTGAGTGGATATTATCACCATATATGTGTGTATGTCACCTGATTACATTGCTCATACTCCATGTAGATGCTGTCTTGATGTGAGCATGTCTGTTTGCCTGTACTGGTGTTCCTACCTATCAGCACATGGCTGGATGTGTCCACATTAATGCAGTTGACCTTGATGCTGTGTATATCTCACATATAAAGACTTACACCGCCTTAACAGACATGACCTGTGACCCTGCAGACTTGCTCACATAAGGTTTTACATGTATGTGTTCTGCCATATACATCTACATGGCACTGTACAGCAATTCAACATCCTGCCATGTATCACCTGTGTTGCACATGTGATACACATGGGACTCTGGCTAGCCAGATGGTATTTGCAGGATGGATATCAACTATAGCATGTACAGTCAAAGTCAATTAGTGTGCTATATGCCATGGGCCATGTATGAATCTAGGATGAAAGGTTACCTGGCAGTAGCCAACAGGCAGGTCTCTGGGGCCAGGTGGAGTAGTGCCACATTACTGATCCACAGGGTTAATGATACATTTACCATGCAGTTATCACACCATGTCTGAGAGGGGAGCGATGTGCAGCTTTGATGGACAGTAATGCATAGTATGGCAGGACTATGTAAAGTGTATGGGACAAGGATCTGTCCAGCATGTGGAAGGTGGATGTCCATGAAGTATGTGTTTGAGATCAGAATGTGTACGTGTAGCATGTCCAACATCACTGGGTTGGACATGGATTTATTCAGGGTATGCATCATGCTACATAGTGGAGATGGGGAATGGGAAGGCTGGTGTAGGCCATCTGCACATGGCCAATACCCCTTAAAGGAAATATGTGATCTGATATGGGTCACTTGAGTGTTGTGTATGGCTGGACAATGATTTCTAAATTCATGGATGGCACCCTGTCATTACTAGGGTTGCCACATATGACTACCTGACAGGTGTGGGGACATGGCTATCACAGGAAAGACAACTGCCCAGCTGCATCCCTTACACACAAGTGTCCATTATGTTGACCACTGCCTAGGTGGTAGTTCATGGGTATAAGGTTATTAACATAGGGGTGACAATGCAATATGTAGCTGTCCGATTGTGGCCATATGTCACACACACCTCACCCACAAAGCCCCTTCTGTATGATGTCCACGACACTCCTGAGTCGGCTATTGCTCCTAGGTCATAGTCATTCGCATACTTCAATAGGCAGATGCCTTCTGTTTGTCTGTGAGGTATGGACTACACTGAAGGGGAATACAATTAATTAACCCTGACTTACTGTAGCTGCCACTGGTGTGATGAGCATGTATTATTCAGACACCTTCTGTAGTGTTGGTTCTGCCAGCAGCCCCATTGCAAAACACTCCTGTGACATAGGAATATACATCTAGTATACCGAGTGTAGATGGTACACAGTATGGGTGATGATATCCTATGACCTGGCAAGGTTATGATATGCAGTGTGAAATCAACCTTACTGTCATCTACATCTGTACTGCTGACATCAATTATTTGGTCAAGGTTCATGGCCTTCCAGACCAGACTCAGCAGGGTAGTAGTGCAGTACTTCCCATTATCAGTTGTGTCTCCCCTTTTGTGTGTTGTGATACCTGTTGGTCTGCACCATTCAGTGTGCACACAGCCTGACATGGAGCTATGTTTTACATGATGTGTATGTGGAGAGCATCTTGTTTTGCCATATGTGTATGATACAACCTGTGATGTGGACAGGTCCCATGCAGTTTGAGTGCAGCTTGTACCTGCATAGTTGTGGGTACAGGAGCCCTGTTGTGTACATGGATATATGATTGAGTACCTGTTGGGGGGGCATGTGTTTATGTTATCCAAGACCCTATCTGGAGTGCTTATTCATGCTCAGCACTTGTTCAGAACTTGTAAGCACTACGTAAGCTAATAATTACTATTTCACTCAATCTTCCTGATTACCTAGAGGTAAACAGGTTTTGTACATACTTTTCTCACTTGCTTAGAGTAAAATAGCTCTTGTACTCACCTTCCTCACTTATCTAGGGGAATGTAGTTCTATATTCAGGCATGTCCAAGAGTCAACTGCCAGTCTTCTCACCTGTCTATCTGATGAATCTGGACATCCTGAGGTAATGTACACATTGCCTCATGTACACAGACAAGCCTCTCTGCCTACCACCCAACACTACAACCTGTGAGAGATGCACTTATCTAGCCAAACTGGAGGTAAAGCTCTCTCCAACCAAGCCTGACCCTGGCAGTCATGTGGAGAAGGTAAACATTCGCACCACACCTCACTCATCACATAGTGTCACTGAATCTATCCCACCATTAACTGAGAAAACTACTCGTGTACCAACTCATTAGCTCAACGCTTTCTGGAATTCATAAACACCAATGCCCTGGATCAACATATCCACACACCCACCAGAGGCAACAATATCCTAGACCTAGGCATTACCAACATGAGTGACCGGTGCTCCACACGTGAAGTCAACTCCTCGTTGGTCCGATCTGACCATGAGCTGAACACCATTGATATCCACATCCCACCCCCACCCCTCATTAAGGGAACCACAGTATAATATGCCTACAAAGCCGGCTTCATGCTTCTTAAGACAGACGTGGTGAACGTCATGACACCCATGCAGATGGACAATACTGTTACAACTGCTGAATCCTACGCAAATGCACTCCATAAGCACTTACACGAGTGCATGAATTGTGCTATCCCAAACAGAACCAAGATGCTATACTCCTAATTAAGGAAACCATTCTGGTGACCCCCTGCCATAAACAAACTGTACTACAGGAGGAAGACACTGTTGCAAATGACAGTACAATCCCATGCATGGAGGAGCTCCCTGGTCAGCCTCAGTAAGAAGGTGAGATCCCTTATAAGATCCTCCAAAGCTAGCTACAAAAACAAAACCGCCACTAATTCCAACAACAACTACAAAGCATTCTATAGCTATTTCACATATCTCGATGTCAACACCAAGATCTGCTCTGAGTTACAGCACAAAGGCTCGAACATTAGAGAACCAACTGATATTGATAACATCCTGGCAGATAGGTTCAGTGCTACCATTCCCCCTCCCTCTCAAAGCTGCACACTCTAAAGCCAATATCACAACATCCATGAGACCGGACAACATCCCAGGCTGCATTTTACATGAACTTCAGAACGAACTGGCTCTCCACCTATGCACCATGTTCAATAATAGCCTCGCATTGGACTTAGTGCCCCCTTTATGGTGCACAGCAACAGTTATCCCACTCCACAAAGGTGGCACCGCAATGGACCATGGGACCTATTGCCCTATAGGCCTGACTAGCCTGGTCTGCAAGGCTATGGAGCATATCATGGATCTCAATCACAGAGACATTGGGTACCTCCAAACCTTTGACCCCTTCCAGTTTGGCATTGTTAAGGGCAGACCATGCCTCCTAAACCTGGTGGACTTCTTAGAGACAGTTACCAAGGCATTAGATGAGGGTAAGGAGGTCCACACAGCCTACCTAGATCTCTCATAGGCTTTCAACACCATTCTTCCTTCTGGTATTATCAACATACCCATCAGCCTGAACATTAACCCCTACGTCATGTGATGGTTTGCAAAGTGGCTCACAGACAGAACCCACACAGTGGGAGTTGCATACCCTAGGTCCGACTGTATACCAGTTACAAGTGGCGTCCCCCAGGTCTCAGTCCTAGGACCCCTCATGTTCAGTATATTATTCTCTGACGTACAGACAAGCACAGGAGGGCTTTGGCTGAAAAGGTTTGCAGATGACTGCAAACTAGGGGACATAATTGTTTCCCCAGCTGTTACAGACGCCCTCTGAAAGGGTCGTACTGAGACAGATACCTGGTGTCAATATCATGGCCTCAAGCTGAATGCCTAAAAGTGCATAGTCATCCCCTTTGGATATAACTAATTACCCGTGAACTACCACACAGGTGCTAGTCCCCTATATACAGAAAAGGTAATAAGGGATCCCGGAACCCCAGTAGATAGCAATCTCTCCTTCGATACCCATAATGACAATGTGGTTAGAATATCCTTCTACATGGCCCACCTAATCTCTAATGGGTTTGCATCCAGATCAAAGGAGGCCATTGAGCCTCTCTACTCATGACTTATTAGACCCATTAAAGGATACAACACCCCATTTGGGATATACCTTACAAGACAACTGCAACAGCTTGGAAGACTACAACAGTACCACACCAAGAGGATTACTGACCTCAAACAGATGACCTATGCAGCCCAAACTAAGAAACTCCAGCTGTACTCGGTTGCATACCGCATACTCACAGGTGATCTCTGCTTGACATACAAGGCCCATGTCCAACCCAGTATTGCTGGATATGCTCCACCTAAACAGAGGCACCTGAGAGCCACATGCTCTAGGGATATACACCTAACCACAACGATGACTAGGACGTGCTGGATGAATAGATTCCTGACCCAGACACTCCCCATGCTTTGGAACGTGATTCCAATGTACATCAGGCAGGGCCCCTCACTAGCACTCTTCAAGGGAAGCCTTTACATGTGGATGGGAGACAGACATGTACCCCGGGGATCACTGAAGTGGCTCTGCTGGACAGAAGCACAGGGAACTAATGGCTCTGCCATTCAGAGGCACAGGGAACTAACCTATGGGGTGGCAAAAGCCAAAACACTCTACCCAGGCTTATAAATACCGTTGGTAAGACAGCCTAGTACCTACCTTTGCACTTGTTACATGTCTTATGTGCATGGATAGTTAACTAGCTCTTCCATTTTACTTTTCTATCATGCTGATAAACTTTCGGGTGATTAAAAGACATATGTATCCTGTTATTGTGTATTGTAAATGCCAATAGACATAACTAATGTTTGCCTAACATAACAGTAATGCTATCTAACTTGTAATACATATCTGCTTACAATACTGTACATTACACAGTTATTGGCACAATATCCCACAATGCAAATCATAATTGCACAGTGGGCCAACCTTCAACATGTTATTCTCAGTAATACACCCATAAATATGGCTACTGTTACAATATATCAACATATACTATCCCCTGTTATAGCACATACTTGTTGGACCAGCCCTGCCACTGACAGCAGCTGGTGAGGAATATTTGTGTTCAAAGCCATTATATAGCATCCCTTGTGGTGTATGCGGTGTTTGCCTTGTGATCTACAGCAGTACACACAAATACTACAAGTGTTACTATGCTCAACAATACATCACTACAAGATAACTGTTTCCACTATATGGATTGCGTGCACTTTAAATACTACAGAAAAGGTACTAAATACACAGACATACTGACTGTTCTACATACCTTATTAGTAACCCGAGGTGTCATTAACTGTTGATTCAATCCTTTTCAGTTTGTGTTTCAATCTTCTTTGTAACGTTCTGCTGGTATATACAGATGGTTTGAATGTGTGATAACCCATCCTTTTCTAGTTAAATATCAGTAACATGTGGTATCCTGATCACCAATTGGTGTTGCAAAGTAGTTAATTAGATGCACATCAGCTGTGCAGCTACTCCATTAGCCGATACCATGGCAACAGTGGTGTATAACTGAGTACTCCTTTTGGGTGTTGTCCGTTTGCCTTACTTTCGAGGAAGACAGCCTGGATGTGTTGTTTTTGATGTATTTCAACAGCTATATGGAGACAGACAGAGATATACTAGCTTCATGACTCCTGTGGATTGTGTGGAATGGCTAGATGATTTTGTTCTACATGTGAGTACAGCTGTTATATTTCAGAACATTGCTACTTATGCAGGGGTTTGTTTGTACCTGATACTTCTGCAGATGTTTAAGTCTGGCAAGGATGTTTGGGCAGCTCAAGGCTGTATGGCTATGCATGAACTGTTATGTGGTTTACAGTGTGTTCACCAGACATCCTTGATTTGGTGTACAAGTGTAGCATACTGTGCTGTTACTCAGTAATTGGTAACACATCCTGGTGTACACACAAGCCTCTGAAACGGGATTAGTGCACACAAACCCTGAAATATCAGCAGCTGTTCCATTGTATAACAGCAACTATTTCACATAGGGCCATGTTATTGTGTCTCTGACAAGGTATGTTAAGGCTTCTGCAGATGTCGTACAGTGAGTGAATGATTTGTGATGTTATTACAGTTTGTATTGTAATTTGTTTGGGTATGGGGGTGATGATGGTGGGTGTGCATATCAGATGCAGGTGTGTAGGAACTGCTTTTATACATAATCAATATGTGCATGAAGGTTCCTTCCCTATTTGAACACCTATCCTTTAGTGGACTAATACTATGGTAACTACAGGCTGATTCATTAAGGCACTGTTATGTGGTTCCTGTATAGCATGAAGGGGATATTAATCCTTGAATCCTTTCGGAAATATATCAGAATGTTATAAAGTGTTGCTATATGAAAGCTGTGTATTTCTGTCATATGTATTTGCAGTCATTGTAGTTGTGTTGGTAACTGACCATCTTTGGATAGGGTTGCCACCTTTTCATATGGCCATAGTGGGAAATTTTCGGGACACAAATCAGAATTTACAGGCCAACACAAACCCATGGTCAGCACAAGGGAAAGAACTTTCCTTTCTTGCCTAAATATAAGCTTATTCTTGTAGCAGTTTAGTTGCTTATCCTGTTTCTTGTAACATGTAGGTAATTTAGATATAGAAAGAACTATTGTATGCAACTATTACATTACATATGGGACATAATTATGTCCTACAATCCCAGGACATTTGCCACGTTTAATATATTTGGTCAGGACACAACTGCCCAAAGACGGACTTTCCCTCACAAAGTGAGAATGGTGGTAACACTATTATTGGCTCATGTCCATAGCACATATTTGTAATAGTGTATAGGCATATATTCTCCATATCCTTTGTTCATAAAGGTTGGTTGTGGCAGAATGTGTGATTGCTATGGTCCATGTTATACATATATATGAACACTTCAACCACTGTATACGGGATACCTATGGAATCCCGAAACTACACAGTTCCAACGCAAACAGTACCAGGCCCGACTCCCATACCCCACATTACCGACAGCGACAGTAACTCGCGAATGTAACACAAACATGGAACACACACACACACAGACACACTGCTACCCACCACATCCAAACAAACCATCCTACACTACATATGAGCAGGTGGGCAAGCCCCCCTACACCCCCCATGTAGATGTCTGCCCCCTGACACCCCCCTACTTTAATATTCTACCTCCTAGATCGCGCAAACAGACACACAAAGCTAACCCACACCCACATATTACAGTCCCCCAAGAACACACACCACACCCAGAACACACACTTACACACATTACAGCCCTCAAAAACACACTTACACACAGTAACCTACCTAATCCGGAACACCAGAAGCACTGACTAACTGTCCCTTAACATCGTGACTTTACACCTCGCGCATCTGGTGTTTCGGTACTGTGTTCTTTCAGACCTTAAGCCTCGTGATTACTCGCGTTGGTATGTAAAGCAGTTGGTATGTGGTAGGTATCCCATTTATATGTACCTCCCTGGTTATGTAGATGTTGTTAACCTATCTATATATCTACATATATATGTATATGCCCATATATCGACATATTTCTCTATCTCTCCCTCTCTCTCTCTCTCTATATATATATATATTATATATTTTATATATATATATATATATATATATATATATATATGATGATGTATATTAATATATATATATATATATATATATATATATATATATATATATATATATATATATATATTTTTTTTTTTTAATATATATATAACATACACCTTTCATTGGGTACATGCCGGTTTGTCCTATTACAATACATTCTTTCCTTTTGTGCTTTATCCTGTCAGTATACATGACTGCCATTGGTACATCTCAGGTAGCTTAGTGGTATGTTATTGTGAAGATTGTGTACATGGTTGCGTGTTCTAATCCTGGCAGTGATATCTTACCTCTCAGAGCAGGCACTGGTAGTGCAAGGGTGATTAACGCACATTTCAGCGGTTGTGTGTTCCACATGTTTATTATTCTGTGGAGAACTACCTATATATGCAAGCTGTGTTTAAGGTATACTATGTAACATGTAAACATCTGAGAATATTCCTGTCAGGGATACTCCCCATTATTTGGAACTACATCCCTGATTACATTATATGAAACCCCTCACTAACACTCCAGGGAATCCTTGCAGAGTGGGTGGGGAACAGTGGATACACCCCAGGGATCCCGCAATTGGCTCTACTCCACAGAGGGACAGTTAGTTAAATGATGGGGTGGTGACCGCAGACACTTTTTGCCTGTGCTTATGAGTGGCCTCAGCAGTTGGGCATGTACCTACCTATGTATCTATGAACCTCTATATGCAGTATGGACACATGCTGATAGCTTAATTTACTGTTCAGGTATTGACTTACATTGTGCCAATGGTGGTTGTGTGTACAATAGTTGAGGGCTACCAATGTAGGATGCACACAGTAGACCACCTATACATGGCAATTTACAGGTGGTCATGTGTGTGTGTCATCCATGTTTTCTGTGTGTGCAGGTGAAGAAGGGTGTCAGTCCATGAGTGCCTACACTGTCAGTGTGTGTGCTATACGTTCCCTCTTTGCCAAGGCATGGGCATACTGGGCATGCCTCCGTCTGCCTACTGGGACAAGCACAGTGTCTTCGTGGTCTGAGTCCCTCTGTGCCTGTGGGTCCCTTGGCAATGGTGGTGGGCTGTGAGGGCCTTCACCATTCTGTCCCTGATGCAGCTGTTTCCGCAGGATCATATTGTTTAGCATGGCAAATACTATGAAGATGTGGGCACACATGTCTGGACAGTACTGCAAGGCTCCACCAGATATGTCCAAGCAACGGAACCATTATTTCAGCATCCCAAACATGCGCTCTATAATGATTCTGGTTTCTGCATGTGCCTCATTATGGCGTTCTTGCATGGCTGTGTGTGCATTTCTGATGTGAGTCATCATCCGCGGTTCCAGTGCATAGCCAGCATACCCCACCAGGTGGCCATATGGGATATCCCCCCTGGCAAATACCTGATACAGCTGTGAGGCATGCCAGATGTAGGAGTTGTGATAGCTTCCAGGGCTGCCAGCACACACATCCATGATAATGCTCTGGGCATTGCACATGACCTGGCAGTTGATGGAGGGGTATCCCTTGTGGTTTATGTAGCGCCTACCCTGCTCACCTGGTAGTGACTTGATGTGTATGTGCGTGCAGTCTGTTGCACCCAGTACCTCCGGGTAGTCTGCCACACGGTGGAAGAGATGCATATTGCTGGCCAACTCCTCCTGCATTCGGGGGAAGTATATGTGCTCATTGGCATGTGGTAACATGGCATCCAGGAACTGGTGCAGTACCTGGATGCTGATGTCTGTCAGATCCCTATGATATCCCCAGTTGGCCTTTGGAAGGTACCTGTGGCTAATATTCTCAAGCTTACACATACCTTCGTGTCCACTGGGATGGGTTCCCCTCTGTTACTTCTGGCTCTGAGGCCTGGCCGGCACAGCTCAACAAGTTGCTGTATGATGTCCCTGTCTACCCTGTAATGCTCTACTATCTCCAGATCATGTAGCCCCTGGTAGGTTACCCTGGTCTTAACACTCTTCTCCTCCTCCGGTGCCTGAGATGGTTGTTAGCATCATCCTCCACACCACCATCAGTCTCCAACACATGCTGGTGAATCAAAGCTATGGCGGCCCCTAACATGTACATATTAAAAGTTCCCCGTCTGTATACACCAATGGTGCAGAGTGCCTGGGAATACACAAGTATGTGTGTGGGGCTTTAACACCTTATACTATTGTGCAATGGATGATGCTGGTTTAATCGGGTGTGTTTCTGCTATTCAGCTGTGGGGTATCTTAATTATTGGTTTTACAGCAAGTACTGCTATTGTGGGGCCTTTGTTGTTGACTTACGCTTAGCTGCCGTGATTCATCTATTGGTCTTTACTTCAATTTTCAGCCCGATTCCCCTCCCATTGTCAGGCATGCATCCAGCTGCTGGCTTTCTTGTTTTGTGCTTTCACAACCCAGGATCGTGTTGGGAAATGTGTTATGTAGCTGATCTACTGCAAGTTTGCTTTGTTTAGCTGTGACAGTTTTCTTTTCTTTGCTGTACGGCACCTCCCCTTTCCTGTTCTGCAGGTAGCTGCTAGCAGCCTTGTTAGCTGTTGTCTATGGCCCACTGTGAGTTCCTAGGTGTTAATTACTCATTTGTATGCCAATTACCATGCTGCATCATTTCCTTATTGTCTTCCCATATCCTTCCTGTTTCAGCTGTGGTGCGCGCCGCTCACAGCCATTTATCGGGTTTTGAGCGCATTTTCATCCATGTTCACATGAACTTTTGGTTACCTTGTGTGCTCTCAGCTAAGCAAAGCTATGGCTACTTCCATACCCCTATCTTGCGGCTTTGCTTAGCAACAGGCAACCCGGATTAGTAATGATGCAATGTGCTTACAGCTATGGTGGCGCACCCCTCTCTTGATGTCATGTTTACCTCCAGGCTACTCCTCGGTGTTGTACCGCTACGCTGTGTGGTACATCCTTACTCCAGTGGGGCATTTGTGATTCAGTATTACTTGACTCATTTGCATGGCATTGACTACTAATTCCTAGTTACCGCACAGAACACTGTCAAAGACCCTTAGCATCCCTCGCACCATGGTTGTGGTGTAGCATGCGTGCCATTGACTATTATGGGCATATCATGAATTGTGTTACATTGCAGTTTTATGACATCTAAATATATTTTCCTTGTGATCCCGTTTGTGCACAGATGCACTGTGGTTTTACGTTGCGTTAGTGTGGTCATGACATTAAATGTTATTTTTTATATGTTGTGCATGTTTTTATGCCACTGGCTATATATTTAGCCATTGGCGTATATTAACATTATAATACTTAAGTTTGGTCTGCTTTCACGTCTCCGATTTTATGTTTGACAAAATGTAAACTGTTTTTTTGGTTTACATTTCTTCATGCTTACAATACACTTGCACCACTTCATGAATCGCTATATACCTTAATTTGCATGCTACACTGCTGCGCATGGGGTAATTAGCATACATGTGCTGGGAGCTGCACAGCTCTGGCATACGCTGGTAGTGCACATGGAAACAGCTCGTACCTGAATCGCTCGGCGGTCATATTTGGCGCTAGATCGCCAACACTTCTCCGGCGCCTGGCGCAAGCTTCATGAATCCCAGGGATAGTCTGTTATTTACAAGACATTTAACATTTAAGGTCTCATTTAGACCAGGAATGTGATCTGCCCTAAGGAAAACCTGCCATCTAATCTCCTTGTTTTCCAGGGAATTATTAAATTCTGTGACAAATGGAGTCAAATCTATTTCATTCAACACAAGAAATACAAATTTCTTGAAGTTAGAGCACTCCAAAGCAAGTCTGGCTAAAGCATTATTTGTATCTGAATTTCTAATAGTCAAACAATGTTTGTAAATCCTTTTATAAAGGGCTCTAGTTGTTTTCCCTGCATAGAAATTATGGCAGATGGAGCAGATTGCCAGATATACTTCTCCCATCCTTTTACAGTTGTATCTGCCTTTACTGGCCACCATTTTATTAATGTGTGGAAAAAATATATTTTTTGATTACTCAATAAACCTCCATTGTTTGCAGTTATAACATGGGTAAGTGTCAGTGGCTCCTCTAATAGTTTTGTGATCTATTTCTAAAATGGACATTACACTTGCAACCTTTTTATAAATGAAGTCTGGGTGGTCCCCTAGTACTCTAGCTAAGTCTCTGTTTCCCAAAATAACTTTCCAGTTGTTACAAGTTGCAAGTGTCTGGTTAGATACATGCCAAAGGAGGAATTTTATTCAATGACAGATCTGCTAAGGGCCAAGTAAAGTGGTATTATAACTTACTTGGACCTGAATTCCATACCCTTATCTATAAGTTGGGCAACATAGAATGATTTTCTTATTATCTTAGCTACATGTTGGTCAAAGGCCAGATTGCAATCTATGTATGTTTCCAGATCCCTCACTAATGGGTAGACTCTTAGGGGCAATTTACTGATGGAGTAATTAACTTGCATTGACAATTTCCCAAATGGTATTATAATGTATTTTTTGGCATTGAGTTTGGGGCCATGGCTTTGGCACCAGTCATTTGCCCATGTTAAACCCACTTGCAAGATGTTTGAGTCTTTGGGAATCTATAATAACTCCCAATTTACAGTCATCTGTTTACTTGTTGAACCAGAGGTTTTTACCTTTAGTCTTGACTTCCAAGAAGTAGAAGCCAAACTTGAAAGTAATAAACATGAAGCCCTGGGGTACTTCACTTGTGACTGGCCTCTTGGTGGAGGTGGTCTTACCAATCTTGAATTCTTGTGTCCTGTCTGTGAGCCAGCCAGCAATCCAGCAACTTATGTAAGGATTTACGCCTAGCTCAGAGAACTTGTCAGCAGTGCCTGAGTAAGGTATTTTATCAAATGCCTTAGCCCATTCAAATGTGCAGTATGCACTGTTTCAACCCCATCCATTGCCTTAATGACCCTCTGAAAGAAGTCTACCAGATTATCTAGACATGGTCTTCCCTTAACAAAGCCAAATTTAGATGGATCTGGTGTCTGTAGGTTGCCAATGCCATTCTTTATCATTTCCATGATAATTAGTTCCATGACTTTGCATATCAGGCTTGTTACACTGATGGGTCTGTAGTTTCCTGTGTCAGTTGATGGTTTGCCCTTGAAAAAGGGAATAAGTATTGTGGTCCTCCATTCACTTGGAACGTAGCCTGTTTCAAGGCTTTAGTTGAAGTATGTCTCAAGTGGTCCTAATAAGTCATGTTTTTGTCCATTCAGAAAGCAACTAGGGATGTTATTGGGACCCTTAGAGGTGAAATGTTTGCCTTTAGTGATTACTGCCACTACCTGGTCCCTGCTGATTGCTAGGTGAAGAATGCTGGAAGGGCTTTCACCTGGTGGAGCTGGGGGAGTAAGGTGTGAAGTCTGAGCTGATTTTATCAGTCATTAGATTTGTTATGTCATCCTGATCAGTGTAGGCAGTACCCTTCACCACCATTTCAGCAGACTGCTGTGTGTTATCTCTAAGTTCCCAGAAGTAGCTGAAGAAGGCCTTCTGATTGTCCTTAGGCTGTGAGGATATCCTGACCTCATAGTTGGGCTTGTTAGACTTAATTGAACCTCTTATTTCTTATTTAGTTGTATAAGAGAGTAATTATCTTTAAGGGTGTTGCTTTTCCTGATTTTGGCCATGAGTTTTTTTTTCTTTTATTATATATCCTGTTTAGGTCAGGATTCTACCAGTGAGGTTTGTTTTTAGTGTTTGTTTTAGGTTTATTTCTGGTAGATACAGAAGCCTCATCAGTCATTCACATTTGTATGGTGACTCTGCAAATAATTCTGCACAA
Source organism: Protopterus annectens (assembly GCF_019279795.1). Classification (NCBI taxonomy): domain Eukaryota; kingdom Metazoa; phylum Chordata; order Ceratodontiformes; family Protopteridae; genus Protopterus; species Protopterus annectens. Next base: position 1,125,203,078 of record NC_056741.1, on the reverse strand, counting down.
GTAGCTGTGGTCTCTGGGTTAGTGGAACCCTTGAATTTTGACAAACTATCACTTAATATGATGTAGTTTGCCTTTGAGTAGTTCATGTTACTGGTTTAGCTGGATTTTCTGGGTTGATTTTTCTTCAAATGAAACAGCTTTGTGATCTGTCCTTACTAATGAGGATGTGACTGGGGAGGGGGTGAAATCCTATCCCATTTTGGTGTGTACCAAATCCAGTATGTTTAATCCCCTAATTGGAATGGGCACTACCTGTTCCAGGGTGTTTGTATTAATATAGTCCAGGAAGCATTGTCCCTGTGAGTTTGAGAGAGTGTACATTTTCTAGTCTATAGAGGGGTAAAGTCACTAATGAATAGCATGTTTGGTTGGATAATGAGTCCCTCTAGTAAGTTTAGGTAGGAAATGTGAGAATCTAGAAACATAGACAGTGACCTGTAGGTAGTCAAGATATGGTGAGTGGCCTTACCTACGGGTGACTTGCACATGGATGTATCATTCTGTTTAACCAACCTGGAGGTATGTTTGTTGCTAACATAGATCTAAATACCTTTGTCTTTGACCCCAGTCTGCACTGTTATTGGTCTAACTTTGTGGAAGACAATGCATTTCAGGAGAACTTTCTATGGCTTTAATCAAAGTGTCTGTCATGGCACAGGTGTCTACATTTCCAGAGAGAGAAGGGCTTGAAGGGTGCAGAATTTTTTTAGTTTAGGCTCTGAGCATTGAGCATTAATATCTCAAGGGTGCTTGTAGACTTTTTCACTATGTTTTTAGTTTTTGTCTTTTTGGCATTGTCTAATAAAGGCTCTGAGGGGGGTGGATAAAATTTTAGCCAATATCTGAAAACCAAGGTGGGACAGGAGCAGCCCATCCTTGACAAAGCAACAAGGTCTTTTGACCATATTTTCCCATCCTAACAGATATTGGATCCCCTTAGAATGACTCCAGAAACCAAGCCAATCATTAAAATCAATCACTTATGTTCATACTTTGGCATCATCACTGGTAAAGTGTCTATCTGCAACACATATTATGATAGATCCATTTTGTCTCTTTTCATATAGTGTAGTGAGGGATCTCTCAGGTCATTTCCACTGACACGGACCATGTTAGAATCATATTGGTACCTGGGGTGCAGTAACTTGTGTGTGTGCATGATAATGCCGATCCTAGCTCCAGATAGGCAATGAACTCTTACCTTCTTGTCTAATCTGGTGAGTGGGGGAACCGTGTATTACACAATGGAGTCTCCAGTTACAAGAGTATTAGGAAAAGTGTTTGCTTGCTTTATGGAGTTTACACTTGAAGGACCATTAGGTGTAAGCTTATGCAAGTTGATGTTTAGTGTTGCTTTTGGTGTGTGCTTTTGTGTTTGCTGAGGAATAGTGTTGCCATTAGGTGGCTTGGAGGTCTTTGAGATTTGAAAATGATGTTTCTTTTAAGCACCTCAGCATACAATATAATCTGTGTGTGTGGTGAATGGTATATATGAGGGATGCAGTGCAGTGTGGGTATTACTGTCAACCTTGTTTGTATGCAAGACTTTTGCCTCCCTGAATTTACATCCCTCCCATACCATGTTATTTTTTTAATGATGAACTGTTTGAGAACAAGCGACAACTGCTACATTGCCTTAGGATGCCCAAATCTACCAAGCTGGCCACAGAGACATTTGAAAATTGCATATCCATGTTATCTGGTCCTGTAATATGGTTGGACGTTTAGGACTAAGGACTAGGATTTAACAGTGGACTCCAAGGGTAGTTCTGGGGTTGCAAGGAGGATGTTATATAATGCTAGGAAATTGCAGTGCTATTTGATGCACAAGCTTATTTCTGCACAATTCCACACTGTTTAACAGGTTACAGACTGAATCTTAACTTTATAGGTAATTTTTATTATAAGGCATTTGCTACAATACAGGCACTGCTCTGGCTTGGTGGACAGCTCCAAGCAGATAAAAAAGCTTGAAAACTGTATCCTGTGCCCCTTAGCCAATAAATAACCAAACCTTGAGCTTCCTGCACTGCTTCCCAACTCAGAGAAACCAGGTAAAATGTGAAAGTACAGCAGAAACAACGCTCAAGTAAAGATTAAACAATGAACAACTAGCAGTGCTTCCCAACTGAGAGAACCCAGGTAAACAGCTTCTGACATAAGATATCTGATCCTGGAATTTATTAATGTAAAAGTAAAGCAAAATCAGCTAAAGTGCAAATTAAACAAAAATCAACTACCAAACAACTATGCCCCTGGTTAATTTGCCCTTCTGAAAAAAGATTTGGAGGTGCACCAACTAGAAAAGACAACAAAAACAGAGATGACTATTTTTGCAACAAAATTAAATAAATGCATTCAAAATTCTCAAAAACAGTATTGATCACTGTATAAAGCAAGCGCAAGAGCATTTAGTTAAGAAAATAGTCTTATCTTAGCTTGGATGGCTCTGGATACATTTGAAACAATGGAAAAGTGTTGAAGAGTTCTCTATGGAATGTTACCTGGCAACAGTGCACATGCATGCGTGCGCGCGCACACACACACACACACACACACACACACACACACACACACACACACACACACACACACACACACACACACACACACAAAGGCATGAGTGCAATGGAATCCTACCCCAGGATTCATGAAGCTTGGCACAAGGATGGCATTAGCCTTGCATTGAGCATGCGGCGTAGAGATGGCACAGCAGCACCATATGCATATTAATGAAGGCACGCTGCCACACCGTCCATGTGCACAGGAAACGTGCGCGAATGCAGGGGGCATGTTTAAGCACTGCACGGAGGTGTGAACATGTCAGCTACTGTTGTGCAACCTAAAATGCTGACTAGTACAGCCTGCCTCTAATAGTAATCACTCCTGTCAGTGTCCGTGGATACTGAAATGTATGCATACAAGAGAGTTCCGTGAACACCAAAATAAAATCACAGGAGTAAACACACAATCACGTAGCTGAATGTTGAGCCCCCATCCCTCAAATAATTACATTTAAAACCCAGTGTCCGTATTTCATTGTAGTGTTGGTTTTTATACCAAGTGGAAGTGAAATACAGTGTGTTTGCGCGCCGTTGCCCTTTGCTAATCCTAGCCCAATGATCAGAGCATTCGCTTAATATCTGCCCATTCACGGTCCGAGTCGTTCTTGTCTGTACGGCCCAAAAATGAATGGGTATAACCTGGGTCAACCTACCATGTCATGAAAGATAAATATTTGCGTGTACCTATGTGCGTGAAGTACAGCATATGGAAAACCAAATATGCTAAGGTTGGACTCAAAACTATAATGGTACCAGAGATATGTAGAGTAGGCAATGTGTACTGCTGTCTGTGCCTTGGGCTAACAACCAGAAAAGGGATGGACGGTGTGTATGTGGATTTGGGGGGGGGGTGATGGTTAATGTAATAATCTGTCAAGTGGAGACTGGGTCGGATGTACAATAGGTAAACTGGAGGTGCACGAGGGTGCAGTGGGAGAATCCAAAAGGAATTTATAGAACATACATTCACATCCCCAATACACCCTGTCAGGTCATATTGCAGAACACAATCCCAAAAACATATAAACACTAAAATGTAAGATACACATGTACAGAAATGGTACCAGCTCACACCACATAATGGTTTGGCCTGAACTGAGCCATCCAACCCCCTACACACCTGGATACATAATTGAATACCCATCGTCCCTCCACAGCATACCACCCCGCCCTTGCTGAACGTCCACCAAAACCACCCATACTCGGGCTGCTAGCTTGGGCCAGCCGTATCTGTACATAGTGCCCCCTACCCACATCTAGTAGGCAGTCTCACCCTAAGCAGTCTCAGGACTGCAAACTAGGTATCCCATGCCTGTATAACCCTCCCTCATTTTCATATAGCCAAAAGAATGGTGTCATTGGCGTTCACAATTTTTGGACATCCCTCATGGGATAACTGTCTGTTCTCAAGATTAGACATGGTGGCACAACACAATTTCCACCCCAGTTGACATCCGGACACAAGTCGGATTAGCAGTACTTGTCCACAACCCTGCTCAGCCTCCACCTGGTCCTGCAGAACCTATGACCCGGGATTAAACACCTGACCATGATGCACATCTCCCCTCGTGCATTATTGGGAATATATACCTTTCACATGTTCCCAAGACGCTTCCCCATAGCCATCTTCCAAATAGTACACGTCCACAAATTGTATACCCTGTTCAGGTTCCACATCGTAATAATGCACAGAACCCCTGTATACAAATGGTACAGGTTCCTCCCGGATGCAGGTGTTCATATACATGGGCATGTATAACCCCAGGTATGTAGTCATATATCTATAAATGTACATACTTATATTCACATAGCTACACATCACACATACGTGCATATAAGTAGTTGTCAAGTATGTGTCCTATTCATAAATATGTATACTTGAAATGTATACATATGTCTCCCAGAAACATCTGAGCACTAACATGTACTATACATATGTACACCAACCAACTGTCACAGTTGCTGCCAGTAGTGTGGAATGCCTGTAGTAAAGTCAAATATCCTAACTACCATCCATGCAGAATGTATCACAGATGGCTTAGTGGTCAAACCAGTGACTATGATGTTTCTGTTCCTGGGTCCAAAAAATGCAAGGGCTGCTAATTTTATATGATGCCCAGAATACTGGCTGTCGGATATAGGATGAGTAAGGCACATTCAAGCAGATGTAAGCGGGTATGCGTGGCGGTAAGTGGCAGTCATTCAACAGTATGGGAAATGTAAATAAGCATGTAGGTGTATATACAGACAGATATATATATATATATATATATATATATATATATATATATATATATATATATATATATATATATATATATATATATATACATATATATATATATATATATATATATATATATATATATATATATATATATATATATATATATATATATATATATATATATATACATATCCATGAAGAAGGAACATGGTCACAATAAAGCATTCATAAGGAATGCAATGGAAACCAGCAGCGGAACCCCTGTATTATTTAGTGCTGTCATATCAAACTGGCCAGAGATGAGCAAACCTCCTGCATCCCCAACCACAGGTAGGATGCTAACAGTGGGACTATCTTTGCCCACCTGCTAAGTCTGACTTTCAAACAGGTAAAGGGCAGTCCCTGTCTCCAGTCAGCCGAACCAAAAACCGAAAGACTATTTGAACACCCTAACCATTATATGAACATATGTTCCAGGACTATAAGCTTGGGATGTCTGAATATACTTAGAGTGAGTCAACATGTGGGACAGGTCTAGAGCAGTAGGGAGTGGCGCATGTGTAGTGGTGTGTTTTTTCCAACTGGAGAATGGATGACTGCTGTGTTAGTGAAGTGTTGCGGTGTGTGTTCGGGTAACTATGAACCATGGGTATATATGCAAATGAAGTAGCACAGCAATAGTGTAGTGGTTAGATCATCTGCCTAATGAGCAGACGTTGCTGGTTCGACTGCAGCACACACCATTTATGACGTGGAATCTGTATACGAGCATATTCTGACATTTTATGCTGTATAACGATATAATACCATTGAAATGTGAACTGGAGTGACGTATCACAGTAAGAATGGAGAAGGTGTTTGCATGACGGGAAGCAGGGGTGAAATATGTTGAAACAGAAAACCGCTGCTGAAAAGTGTTGGACCCACCCTTTGTCCAACGGCCCTCGGTCTGCCCAGCAACACAATAAACCGCCTCAGCAAGGCTCGATGCCAGGACCTTATATACCACAACCAATGTGATTTACCACTAAGCCACGGCAGTTATACTTAACTCTGATGTTATCACAAACATAGCAAACAGCACAGTCATTCAACAGTCTGATCAAAGTAAATAATCTTGTAGATGTATATGCATGCGTACGTACAATATATATATATATATTTATATATATATATATATATATATATATATATATATATATATATATATATATGTATATCTATAAAAATGAACATGGTCACAATAAAGCATTCATCACGAATGCAAAGGAAAATAGCAGTGGAACTCCCATATTCTTTAGTGCTGTCATATCAAGCTGGTCAGAGGTGAGCAAACCCCCTGCATCTACAACCACAGGTAGGATGCTAACAGTGGGACTAACTTTGTCCATGTGCTAAGTCTGACTGTCAAACAGGTACAGGGCAGTCCAAGTCCCCAGTCGGATGAGCCAAAAACTGGAAGACTATTTGAACACCCTGACCATTATATGAATGTATGTTCCAGGACTATAAGTTTGGGACGTCTGAATATACTTGGAGTGAGTCAACATGCGGGATGGGTCTAGAGTGGTAGGGAGTGGCGCATGTGTAGTGGTGTGGTTTTTCCAACTGGAGAATGGATGACTGCTGTGTTAGTGAAGTACTGAGGCGGTTCAAGTTCAACTATAGCACATATCATTTTCCATGTGGAATGAATGTCGGTCTGCTGTAAAACCGACATAATAACATGCAAAAGTGAACTTGAGTATCGCATGGGACTTTTATCCAAATCCATTCAATCAAAGTGGTATTGTCATAATGAATAAGGCACAAGTAAGCACAAATAAGCAGCAGTAAACATTTATAAGAAACAGTAAGCAAATCTTAGTGTGCTTGCCTGAGTGCAAGCAATGCCCAGCATAGGGAATGTATATAAGTATATTCAGATGTAATATATAGATATATATATATATATATATATATATATATATATATATATATATATATATATATACACACACACACACACACACACACACACACACACACACACACACACACATACACACATACACACATACACACACACACACACACACACACACACACACACACACACACATATATATATATATATATATATATATATATATATATATATATGAAGAATGAACATCGTAACAATAAAGCATAGAAAAGGAATGAGAAGGGAATCAACAGCAACTATAGTATTATATAGTGTTGTCAGTGTATGTCATATCAAGCTGGCCAGGAGTGAGCAAAGCACTTCTCCTCACACCACAGGCAGGGATTTACCAGTGGGAGTAACATTGTTGATCTGCTACATCTACTTTACAATCAGAGGGTAGTCCCCAGTGGGACTACCAAAAATTGACAGCATATTTGGATCTCCGTCCATTACACAAGCAAGGGCTGGTATGTTCAAGGACTAAATGGTGGGAAAGCATGATAATACATGTGTTGGGGCAACATACATGTAGGGCCCCTTACTCTGGGTGGAGGACAATGTGTGGATGTGTGTCATGGCCGTGAAAGCAACTGGATAATGGATGGATTGCGTGTATGTCGAACTCGGGTGGAGTCGGGGAACCATGGGTATGTGATTATGGATCCAGGCGTGTTATGGTTGGATGGCCTGGTTCTAATAGGACCGCCTCGTGGAGTCCAGCGAGTCAGTTATAAGTATGTATGCATGCACACATGCATACATCTATGTGTAGATGTACATTCCCTGTAACACATCCATTCCATTTGCAGACATAAACACAGGAATGTGCCCTTATAAACCTCAACAGTAGATAGAATAATATGTAGTGCATAAGAGGGAAGGGCCAAAATTGCTAAAACGTAGAAGTGTGTACAATGCCCGAAGTCAGTGCTGTGCTGAATAAATCAAATATGAGGACTGCCTCACACCCTGTGATCTGCCTGTAATGGCAACTCCAAATATTAAACCAGTCTATTTGTAAATGAAACACGCCAAACACGTATATCATTAGTTCTCATGTGTAACGTGTACTTTACCATATAGTCAGACTAATTAATTCATTGTATTGTCATGTTAACGGGAGTAGATATGTAAGGAAGTAAGAGTCTAATCTTGACATAAAGATAACTGTGTCCATGTGGGATAATGCAAATATTGCGATTACTGTCCTATTGGTCGCTCATGTCACCAATGTTTGTGGACTAAACATTAGGGATTTCTGAGGATACGTGTAGTGAGTCAACCGATTGGATGGGTCTACAGGGGTAGGGAGTGGCCAATGTGTACTGGTGTGGGTACACCGCAAATCCAACTGGAGAATGGATGACTGCAGTGTTAGTGAAGTGTTGGGGTGGGTGATTGGGGAAGTAGGAGATATGGGTATATGGGAATATATGCAACTGAAGCAGCACAGCAATAGTGTATTGGTCAGAGCATTCACCTGACGGACAGGCATTCACGGTCCGAGTCTCACACTAGCACATATCATTTACTATGTGGAATGTGTATATAAACACATTTACACATCATATTGCTGTATAACCTACATAAGAACATGTACATGTGAACTGGAGTACTGCATGAAATGTGTAATTAATGTCATTCAATCTCAGTGTTAATGACACAATGAATAAGTTACTATTAAGCAGGTGTAAGCACAAATATGCAGTAGTAAACATATCTAAGCACCAGTAAGCATGTTTAAGTGTGTTTGCATGGGGGTACATTTCCGTTAACGGGGCAACACTGTTAATGTGGTTGCTGACCTCCGAATCCAGTGTCAAACCACGTATTTGTGTTAGTCTTAACATGTGTGTGTAAAATGTAGAAGTTACAGTTGTTCTCAGTTTGTTTTTACATTTTATCCATTTAACTGATTTACACACAACTGTTAACATTAACATCCAAACCACATGGCTTGAGGTTGGAGTCGGAGCTGAGCACCCGCATTGAAAGTTTATGCCCGAAAGCAGCATAGTGCATAAACAAAGACAAAGGCCTACTATTACAGCAGTCTAGCCATTATAGGGAAAGCAGGCATTGTAGAAAACGTTTTCATTGTCAAATACCCATCCTCAACATCTCTAATTATACTAACTTGGCTTCTTTAAGCCACAAGGATGCGATTACAATCAGTAAACAGTGATCGTTTGTTTGTTAAGAGTGTCAGGCATGAATTTTGGAAGGCATTGCTGAGCCTGGAAATAACTGTGTTTACGATGTATACATCTGTTGCTAATGTATAAGGCTTTTACATAATTAATCCAAGTTGAAGCCTAATCCTAACAACTTGTGTCTTGTAAACCCTTCACGGCAAACATATATATATTAGTTTCACTATCTTTTAATCATCATTTCATAGGCCTCACAGAGGATGGAAACTGTCTGATTACAAATGGTCAGCATGCTACGTCTTTGTAAAATGTAAACACAGGCAGTTACTTCATGTTAGGCATTTCATGCATTATACATATCACCATGTTATGCCTAATTAACAGAAGAAAGGAATGTCATGATATTTGCAAGTATTTCCTTATTACTGATTTCCTGTCTGTGCGACTTACCGGGGCAACACTTTAAATCGATCGCTCCGCTGTAATGCAGTATCTTAACACGTCTGTCAGGCAGACGTGTGTAAAATTAGACTAGTTACTTGGTTAAACATTTAATTATTAACACAAGCATTTTATACCAACGTGTCCAACAGGCATGTTAATGAGTTGTATTACATCTGAATGATTGCATTCATAGTGCTGCCCCGATAACGGAAATGTACCCATTCAACAGTATAGCACATGTATTCAATTACGTAGATGTATGTGTGTTAATGTCCATATATATATATATATATATATATATATATATATACATATATATATATATATATATATATATATATATATATACATATATATATATATATATATATATATATATATATATATATATATATATATATATATACATAGATTTAGATTATATAGCCCAAGAAAAAACCTCGTGACACCAAAGCATTAGAAAAGAATGAAAAGGTAAACACCAGCAGCTCCACCGACAGACGGACACACACAGACACACACACAGACACACACACACACACACACACACACACACACACACACACACACAAACACACACACATGCACACACACGGACAAACACACATACACACACACACACACACGTGATGGGATCAGAACACCTGCCTATCTACAGATCACTATTACAGTACTACACAATTACGAGTTGTACCACAGAGATTACACATTCCAAGGAAGTCATCATAACCTTCTAGGATTGCGGACATCAACAGGGATGTTGACAGTTAAGATGTCCATAGCTGTGAACCTGTGTGTTTAATGTAAGAGTCCATCCTGAACAGAAGTATGCCCTTCTGTGGAATGGATGACTACTATCACTATACAGGGTTACAATGGCCATGATCATACACATAGAAGCACATAACTTACACAAGGTGTCAGTGGGCATGCTCACACACTTGGCACAGGGCTGTTTGGAATGCACTATGAGTTCAAATACACAAGCTTATACTGGGCATGCTCATACACTTAGTAGCACAGGGCTGTTTGGGATGCACTTTGATTCTAAGCACGGAAGGCCACAGTGGCCATGCTCATACAATTAGACATACAGAACATGTTGCAATGGACTCCGGTGTTAGTAGTTGTCATTGTTAGCAGGAACGCTGCACTACATATATCTGACAGTGGTCATCTACACAATATCTGCTGATGTCCATCACCTTAGATGTATCAGTCTATACCAAGCACAATACTACCACTCACAGTGATTTCATGCTAGGAATGGCAACTGCTTGACCAACACAATTTGCCAATGTCCTGCTGTAATTATGAGGTTGTCCAGCATCTCTCAGTCTGGGATGATATGACTGACAGAAGACAAGCCTTTGTCATAGATCACATGCATCCATGATTCAAGGGAGTGTTGATAATACCTCATTCTGATTTGCCCATATAGTGCCATTTCAAGGCAAATGACCTAAACACAGGATAACACCCTGACACCTAGAAGACAATTGCATTATATGCTTATGCTAACCAGTGCTAGATGTGTTGCTGTCATAGTCACAGCTGCTCACTGTTGAACCTACAATGGGGAATACTGACATCTGTGCTGTGAGGAACACCTGGCTGATGGCTCTGTAGTGCACAATATCACTACCACCATATAACTCAGAACCAGACATGTGGGTCATAACACTGGTATGGACCACTGCAGGTGGTGGTGTCCCCACATTCATAATGGCTACTCACATGTACAGACCAGTACTCCAACATAAGTCATCACAGATGAGCCAGGTGCAGTTCACAGTGTCAAAAGTTGTATTCTAGGATGTAATCCACAGACACCATCATGTCCTCAGACCACCAACACACATCCATACATGTGGTATGACATGTAATGGTACAACACCAAGTAACCTTTGACTGGTGGACTGTACCTAGACCTACAACAACTGTACAGAGTACACATGTACTGACACAGTTGCATTATGTCTTATGCAAAGCAATGATACCACTGTTTGTAACCAGGTCAGCTGTACACATACTAGGGTCCCTCAGATATTGACAGCATTAACATATGACTGTTGCTGTGCACCATTCAGTGTGTACACAGCCTGACATGAAGCTATGATTGTACGAGATGTTTATGTGGGGAGCAGATTGTTTTGACATTTGTGTAGGATATAACCTGGAATGTGGACAGGTCCCATGCAGCCTGTATGTATGGCATTAGAAAGTGCAACTTGTACCTTCATAGTTGCTATTACAGGGGCTCTGTAGTGTACATGGATATATGAATGTGTACCTGTTGGGGGGGGCAGTGTGTTTATGTTATCCAAGACCCTATCTGGCTGAACAGGTGTTATTTCTGTAGGTGCAGTACTTCTCATGACATAGTGCTGTGAAATGCAGCAGGTCTTGTTGTTGCCATTATGTTTCATGACACAGCTGTGGACTCCTCTGTGTTTGGCCTCATAATATGTAGATGATTAGTTTTACAGTAGCTTTGTGTGGCATTATATGGTGTATCTGCATCTTACTGAGGCTGACCATGGATCAACTTTCACTTGTGTGTTGACTCTTGCAACAGTTACTACCTTCTGTGGTACAGGTTAAGGCAGGGTGCCACTGGTTTGCCTTCATGTTTGTGTTTGTTTGAATCCTGTTTCTGTTTCAATGGCATGATCACTGCACATATGTGAGTGCCTAAAGTGCATCTGTGTAGGACCCAGCATTTGCACATGCATTGAACATCTGCATGGGTGCCATGACAGTCACCACTTTGCTGTTAAGGAGTGTAACATTGGCTTTGAAGACTGATCATGTGTGGCATACTGTTAGCCCTGTTGGTGTGACTATGGTGATCCAGTTCATTGGTGTTGATGACATCCAACATGCACTGAGCACATGTGTTGGTACATGATGAGTCTTCCCAGTTCATAATGGGCTAGCTGAGTGGCCATGAATATGGTTTCCTGTCTCAAAACTGGTATTCCCCATTACAGCACAATGACAGTTGGGATTTCTGAGGCATGGTGGATGATCTGTCAAAAGGTGCAATTTGGATTACACTTTGGCACAAAGGTAGTTGCTCAGCATAATGCATCTTACGTTGTGCAAGTGCAACTTGCGTGGGGGTGTACATATCCCTCAGTAAGTTGGACACACCTGTGGCCCATGTGTTCCAATAAAGGATGTTGGCCAAGAGGTGAGGTATGTGTTAAAACATGGTCATGCAGGGGTGCTCTCCAAAGCGTTGAACCATATCTCAATCACTGCACAGATATGTTCTCCATGTTTCAGATTGCCGTGTGTCCATATTGAGTACCTGATTTGTATCATTGAGTAGCAAGACTCACATATTTCTTGGCTGTCCCTGTTGCACCAGTGGACTTTCACTTGAAACTGGCATGATGAGGGCACTATAGGGGAAGCATGGACCTTTGCCAGTATCCAGATTCTCAGGGGTGACAGAAGCAGGCCTTGTCTGGCAAAGCATCATGGTCTGGCAACCATGTTATCCCAGGCAGAGAGATGATGGATACTCTTTGAATTACACCAGTACATTTCACGATTGTGGAATACAATCCTTGTCCCTGTACTGCTGCATCATTCTGGCCAATGGCAGAATGCTACCCAGGACTTGGGACATACCTGCATGGGCTGCAAGACCTGACAGTTCCTACATGTGTTTCCATGCAGTCCCGGCTACTGCATCACAGGTCCTGCACAAAATAGCATATGCCAGAGATGTATATTGTTCTAAAGGTGGTCTGAGTGCATGGGTATGTGGCTAATCATGGCAGACAGGCGGTTGACAGTATGTTTGCCCTTATATAGCTTGGTGTGTAACATAGTGCTAGGGTTTGCATTCACAAATGAGTACTGTTGGCCATGTTTCCGGCCACGTGTTCTGAGGTGCAACACAATTATGCAAACTATGTTGTACAGTCTTTGTATTCTGTTGTCTGTCTATTCCAACTTGGGAGACCTCTTGATTGGCCAGATACTTAGAGGCCTCTGTGGATGTGTGTGATATCTGGTGGAATGTGTGTGTGTCCTTACTGTGTTCTGTAAGGGTATGTGTTGGTTGTAGTGATGAGATGCATGTGTTAACCTACACCTCTTGACTGTCTAGTCCAGTCATGGGTGTAGTCTGGACTGCCTCCAAGATCACCCCTGTAGCTGCATCCCAGACAATGTGTGGGGTGTGCTGTTAGGCGGGTTTGGCAGTGTACATGGCATAGAGATTGCATTCCCCCAGGATGGCCACATACACAAAGCTGACATTAGTAAACACCAGCAGCTGACTAGTGAACATGCCTGTATGAGCATTCAATACAAGTACCACATACTGTATTTAGTATACTTACTGCTTATGAAGATGTTTTAGACAGTGATGTTCACATGTACATATTTGTGTTATGGACATGGCAACACTAGCTATTACAGGAACATGGTAGCTACCTTTAGTAGCAATCCCCCTCTAAGGGCCACATCAAATCCTGATAGTTGTTTACAGATGATGCAAGTGTGAACAGGGCTGTATCCTTGTCTGGGTATATACTCACATATCCACCAGAACCATGAGCTCTGTTGGACACAGACACCCACTCCCCACACAGAGTCAAATATCAATAGATTCTGCTGCCACTATCGTCATGATCAGGATATAATCAATAGTGTATGCCATCACCTATGAAGCAGCTATTACACATAGGCAGCAGTTTCCTACATCTTACACTCCTACTGCAGATGTCACACTGGAGTTAAAGATGATATGCACCTTGTTTCATTACCAGTACTGTCAACATATTTCCAAGCAGCTGTTAGTCTGGGAATGAGAGGTTAGGCTACACAAAACTAAACATTCAACCAGTGTGTCTCTACTGTCAGTATCCACTCTATGTAGGTGTGCACATAGCCATTTGGCACAGCCCTGTAACAAGGGCCAGTACACATTTGCAGAACATGTACACATGCTCAGCTGTCATTGCTTGCAAACAATAGTAGAGAGGTGGTTATTAGGCAAGGTGGACTTTTAGGCAAGGCTCATAAGACAAACCCACCACTGTACATAGCACAAGTAACCAGAAACTGAGGGTATTGCTACTCAACACCAGAAGTCTAAACCTCAAATTGCACACACTTGAGGCACTCCTCAGTATGGAGAACATCGATGTCTGTGTAGTAACAGACACCCGGTTTAAGGCTCCAGAGAGCACCCCAGCAACACCAGGTTATAACTCATAGCACACCTTTCGGCCACAGAACCCAGTCCAGAACACAAAAGGTGGGGGTGTATCCATATTCATCAAGGATACTCACACCTCCAGGTTAGTGGTGCAGCACAATGCATCAGAGATCATCCAAGTGCAACTGACAATGGGCAACACTGCAATCCAAACTGTAGCTTGCTACAGATCACCCACCATGAACCAGGACCCACATTCTGCATTTCTGGAGACACTGGGAAATATGCGGGTCCTACCAAACACCCTAATACTGGGTGATTTCAACTATCCAAACATTAACTGGGAGAACTACTCCAGTACTAACTCCCTTGCCCAGCGCTTCCTAGAATTTCTCGACTCAAATGCCCTGGAACAACTGGTCTGCTCCCCCACCAGAGGGAACAACATATTGGACCTAGTCATCACCAACATGGGTGACCGGTGTTCCGCACTCAATGTCAACCCCTCACTGGTTAGATCAGACAAAAGACTAATCACTCTGGATATTCACATTCCGCCCACAACTCCAAACAAGGAAACCACCGTGAAAATCTTTTCCAAAGTGGATTTCATATTGCTTATGCCTGAGGTGAAAAGGTTCACAGCCCCCACGCCAATGGACAATGCTGTCCAAGATGCTGAAACCTATACAAAGGCACTCTATGATCATCTGCAGGAATGCATAGATCATGCTATCCCAAGTCAAACCTAGACTCACTCCTCCAAGAACAGGAAACCAGTCTGGTGGACCCCTGCCATACACAGCCTCTAAAATAGTAGGAGGTAACTAGTACAGATTAGAGTGAAATCCCTAGAAGGACAGACATGCCTGATCAGTATCAGCAAGAAACTACGATCCCTCATGAAATCATCCAAGGCTAGCTTCAAAAGACAATTTCCCAAGGACCCTACAGATAACCACAAAGAGTTCTTTAGCTATGTCAAGAACCTAAGTGGGAACTCTCAGATCTGCTCTGAGTTGGTGCAGACTGGCATAAAATACACTGAACCGACTGAAATTGCCAACATTTTGGCAGACAGGTTCAGTGCAAACTTCACACCACTCTCAACCCCTAAACGGCCCTTAACCATACCAGAAGAATATATGGCCCTGGCAATCACTGACACACAGGTTAAAACAGCCCTATCCAAAGCCACAAATACAGCCTCAATGGGACCAGACAGTGTCCTAGGCTAAGTCTTACAAGAGCTCCAAATGAAATAACCCCTCACATAAACACACTGTTCAATCCAAGCCTCTCTAGAGGCTACATACCCACAGAGTGGCCCACAGCAACAGTTATCCCACTCCACAAAGGTGGCACCACAATGGACCCCGGGAACTATTGCCCTATAAGCCTGACTAGCCTGGTCTGCAGGGCTATGGAGTGCTTTATCATGGAACTCATTAACAGAGACATTGGGAACCTCCAGACACTCGACTCAACCCAGGTCTGCTTGATCGAGTGCAGATTATTTCTACTGAACCTGTTTGACATCTTACAGTCACCTAGACTTTAGGTGTGAGGTGTGGTAGTTCACGCATACTACCTGGACCTCGCCAAGGATTATGACACCATTCCCCACTCAGGTATTATTTATAAACTCACCAGCCAGTACATACACCCATACATCACAGGTTGGGTTGCCAACAGGCTTACACACAGAACCCACATGGTAAGCCTAGCAGCCTCCAGGTCCAACTCTTAACCAGTCACAACTGGTGTCCCACAGGACTCAGTCCTGGGACCCCTACAGTTTGCCATATACTTCTCAGAGGTACAGGCAAACATAGGTGGACTACAGCAGACCGTGTTTGGTGATTACTGCAAACTGGAAGCCATAATTGACAGTCCAGCTATCACAGACGTCCTTCAAGTGGCCTCACATAGACCAACACAGGGTGTCACAGTCATGGCCTCCAGCTAAAGGCCACAAACTGCATGGTCATTCCATGTTGGGAAACCTAAACACCCACATATTGACACATGAGTGGCAGCCACTTTAATACAGATGAGGTAATGGGTATGTGGGGACTACATTAGATAGTGATCTCTCCTTTGACAATCATATCTCCAAAGTAATTACGACATCCTTCTATGTAGGCCATCTGATTACTTAAGGGTTTGCATCTAGACATACTGAGGTTATTGTGCCCCTTTACGCATCACTCATCAATCCCATCATCGAGTATGATATTTGGGATGTAACTCACAAGACACATCCAACAGCTGGAGGGTCCATGAACATACCTCGCCAAGAACATTACTGGCCTCAGACATGTGTCCTATGCTGCCAGACTGCATGAACTCTTCCATTACTCAGTGGCATCTCATTTACTCAGAGATGATATTTGCTGCCCAACAAAGCCATGTTCAAGTCAGGCTTAATGGATATGCTCCACCTATGGGAATCCATGTCACAGTGAGCCACACACTTTAATGAGCTAAACCTTGCCACAACCATAACTGGAAGATGCTGGAGTGACAGATTCCTATCACAGGTACTCCCCATGCTTTGGAATTACATCCCCGATTACATTATATGGAGCCCCTCACTAACACTCCATGGAAACCTTGCAGAGTGGATGGGGAAAAGTGGATACACCCCAGGGATCCCGCAATTGGCTCTGCTCCACAGAGGGACAAATAGTTAATCAATGGGGTGGCGACAGCTGACACACTTTGGCTAGGCATATGAATGGCCTTGGGCAGTTAGCCAAGTACCTACCTATGTACCTATGAACCTATACATACAGTATCAGCACATGCTGATAGCTTAATTCACTGTTCAGGTGTTGACTTACCTTGTGCCAATAGCGGTTGTCCTTGCAACAGTTGAGGGCTGCCTATGTAGGATGCACACAGTAGACCACCTATACATGACAATTTACAGGTGGTCTTGTTTGTGTGCCATCCATGTTTACTGTGTGTGCAGGTAGAGAAGGGTGTCAGTCCATAGGTACCTACACTGTCAGTGTGTGCTATACGTTCCCTCTTTGCCAAGACATGGGCATACTGGGCACGCTTCCGTCTGCCTACTGAGGCTGGCTCAGGGTGTTCATGGTCTGAGTACCTCTGTGCCTGTGAGGCCATTGTCAAAGGTGGTGGACTGTGAGAGCCTTCACCATTCTGTCCCTGCTGCAGCTGTTTCCGCAGGATCATATTATTTAGCATGGCACATACTATGAAGATGTAGGCACATGTGCCTGGAGAGTACTGCAAGGCTCCACCAGATATGTCCAAGCTATGAAACCATGATTTCAGCATCCCAAACACATGCTCTATGATGATTCTAGTTTGTGCATGTGCCTCATTATGGCGTTCTTGCATGGGTGTGTGTGCATTTCTGATGGGAGTCATCATCCACGGTTCCAGTGCATAGCCAGCATCCCCCACCAGGTGGCCATATGGGATGTCCCCCCTGACAAATACCTGATACAGCTGTGAGGCATGCCAGATGAGGGAGTCGTGATAGCTTCCAGGGCTGCCAGCACACACATCCATGATAATGCCCTGGGAATTGCACACAACCTGGCAGTTGATGGAGGGATATCCCTTGTGGTTTATGTAGTGCCTACCCTGCTCACCGGGTGGTGACTTGATGTGTATGTGCATGCAGTCTATTGCACCCAGAACCTCTGGGTATTCTGCCACATAGTGGAAGAGACACATATTGCTGGCCAACTCCTCCTGTGTTTGGGGGAAGTATATGTGCTCATTGGCATGTGGTAACATGGCATCCAGGAACTGGTGGAGTACCCTGGATGCTGATGCCTGTGAGACCCCCAGGATATCCCCAGTTGGCCTTTGAAAGGTACCTGTGGCTAGTATTCTCAAGCTTACACATACCTTCGTGTCCACTGGAATGGGTTCCCTTCTGTTATTTCTGGCTCTTAGGCATGGCCGGCACAGCTCAATAAGTTGCTGTATGGTGTCCCTGTCCACCCTGTAATGCTCTACTATCTCCAGATCATTTAGCCCCTGGTAGGTAACCCTGGGTCTGAACACTCTTCTCCTCCTCGAGTACCTGAGGTTGTTGTCAGCATCATCCTCCACACCACCGTCAGTCTCCAACACATGCTGGTGAATCAAAGCTATGGCAGCCCCTAACATGTACATATTAAAAGTTCCCCATCTGTTTACACCGATGGTGCAGAGTGTATGGGAATACATAAGTGGGTGTGAGGTGCTTTCACACTTTATACTATTGTGCTATGGATGCTGCTGATGTCATTGGGTGTGTATGTGCAATTCCAGATGCAGGGTATCTTAATTATGGGTTTTACAGCAAGTGCTGCAATTGTGGGGCCTTTGGTGTTGAATTATGCTTGCCTTCCATGATTTATCTGTTGCCCTTTAATTCACTTTTCAACCCGAATCCCCTCCCATTGACAAGCATGCATCCAGCTGCTGGCTTTCTTGTTCTATACTTTCCCTACCCAGGAATGTGTTGTGAAATGTGTTATATAGCTGATCTACTGCAATTTATCTTTGTTCTGCTGTGACAGTTCTGTTTTCTTTGCAGTACGGCACCTCCCCTTTCCTGTTCTGCAGGTAACTGCTAGCAACCTTGTTAGCTGTTGTCAATGGCCCACTGTGGGTTCCTAGGTGTTAATTACTCATTTGTACTCCTATTTCCATGCTGCAGCATTTCCTTATCTTTTTCCCGTATCCATCCGGTTTCCACTCTGGTGCATGTCGCGCACAACTATTTACCTGGTTTACAGCACGTTTTCATCCACGTTCACATGCACATTTGGTTACCTTGTGTTCTCTCAGCTAAGCAAAGCTATGGCTACTTCAGCACACCCCTATCCTGCAGCTTGGCTTAGCTACAGGCAAACCAGGTTAGCAATGCTCCAATGTGCTTACAGCAATGGTGACACACCCCTCCCTTGATGTCATTTTTATCTCAAGGGCTCACCTCGGTGTTATAATGCTACGCTGTTTTGTGCATCCTTACACCAGCAGGAAATCTGTGATTCACTATTACTCCTCTCATTTGCATGGCATTGCCTACTAATTCCTAGTTACTGCGCATAACACTGTCACTGCCCTTAGCAACCCTTGTGCCATGAGTATGGTGTAGCATGCCTGCTATTGACTATTATGGGGAAATCGTGATATGTGTTTCATTGCAGTTTTATTCTATATTTTTTATATATTCCTTGCAATCCCCTTTGCGCACCGATGCCCTGCGCTTTAACTTCACGTTAGTATGGGCATAATATTAAATGTTCTTTTTCATATTTTGTGCATGTTGTTTTATGCCAATGGCTATATATTTAGCCATTGGCATATATTAACAGTATAATACATGTGTTTGGTCCGCTGTCATGGCTCCGATTTTATGTAAACCGTTTTTTTCGGTTTTCATTTCTGCATGCTTACACTATGCCTGCACCACTTCCTGAATTGCTATATACCTTCATTTGCATGCTACACTGCTGCACATGGGGTGATTAGCATGCAGGCACCGGGAGCTGTGCGGGCATAATGTACGCAGGTAATGCACATGGAAACAGCTTGTACCTGAATCACTCGGCGGCCATGTTTGGTGTTAGATCGCCGGCGCTACGCCTGCACCTGGCGCAAGCTTCATGAATCCTGGGGCTTGTCTTTTTCATTCTGCTATTGTATTAAACTGATGTAGTGCATGAGTGTGCAGCCATAACATACACATGCGCAGTACATCAGCTGTCAAGGGAGAAGGAAAACAACACCAAAGTTCAGTTATACAATTGCTTTATTTAAGAAAGGTAAATAATTTATTTCTTAAATAATGCTCTGGTATAAATGTAATAATCTACTCCTGTTTGTATATTTTTTTTGGATGAAAGCTTATTTTGTTGTTTTGTTGACAAAGTTAACTACAGTGACATTTGCTGAACCAGCAGTTTGAGTAAATGTCTGTATGTCTGTTGGGTAATTGTCGGTTGACAAAGGTACATGGGTTATTGGTAGGGCTGGAAGTTTGTGTGCGTGTGTGTGTGTGTGTGTGTGTGTGTGTGTGTGTGTGTGTGTGTGTGTGTGTGTGTGTGTGTGTGTGTGTGTTTGTGTGTGTGTGTGTGTGTGTGTGTGAGCATGTGTGTGGAGGGGAGTAGAGCAGAGGGGGTCTATATTATATGAACGAAAGTTCATATAATCGATCGATCTAATGAGCGAAAATCATGGAAATCGAGATGTGTGTTGTGGGATCACAGTACAGTGAAGATTAGAGTATTTGCCCTTTCCTCACTGTAGTGCGATCTTGGAGTTGGAATATATATTTAGCAGGGGGGGTCGCAGTCCCCCACAATATCGTTTTCGATTTCTGGGATTTTCACTCAGTAGAGCGATTGATTATATGAACTTTCATTCATATAATATAGACCCGAGAAGAGGTCCTTGTGTGAGTCTGTTTGGTATAGGGTTAAAGTAAAGGTAAGGGATAGATTTACTGTGTGTATGTGTGTGTGTGTGTGTGTGTGTGTGTGTGTGTGTGTGTGTGTGTGTGTGTGTGTGTGTGTGTGTGTGTGTGTGTGCAGATCCGGATCCAGCACTAGGCAACCTTGGCAGTTATCTAGCTCACTGGCTGGGAGGGGGCTTTGTGCCATTGCATGTGTCGACTCACACCACCTGCTGTTGCTTCTTCTTCTGCATCTGTGCACATGGAATTTAAACATAATGAACATTTGTCATTTCTGCTACCTTGGGATATTAAGGTACAACTGAATGTTGTGTGTGAGTGGGTGAAATGCCCTAGTTAGGAATGGCAGGTTGGTTAATTTGCTCAGGCTCAAACCCTGTACCTTAATTACAGGAGACAAAAGCCTGAATCCTCTTCACCAACTACCAGAGTACCCAAAGTGCATTTTCAAGTAACTGAGTTTCAATGCATTTTCAAGATAATAAGAGTTTCAGTGTATTTTCAAGGAACTGTGACCTGCAGTGCATTTTCAAGGAATTGTGAGATTCAAGGGAAGAGAAGTTTGTTGTTGCTCACTCTAAGTTTGATTTCAATATGCACCTGTTTTGTTCACCAAATGGTCTTCACTGTTTGTGCTACAAAATTTGAAAGCAGTGTTAGTAGCATAACAGGTAATCTAGTTGCTTTTGATGCAGAATGCTATAGGTTATACTCCCACACCATGTAGATGGATTACTGCCACTATGTTTTACTTTAAGGGGGATGAGGGTGCCGTTGCTGCAGTCTTGAGTGTGTCCTCCTTTGGATGAGATGCCTAGTAACTATGAATCTGTTGTTAGTGTACCATACATTCCTTATTGCAATATTACCAGATTACCATTTTTTTTGTTTTGTTTTATGTAACCTAGGGAATTTATTCTTCAAGGGTAGCAGGCACTGAATTCATAGATGCAACACTGAAATATTAAATTGTTTGCTAGCATCAACCTCTTTTTTAATTACATATCTCTTTAATGTTGTTGTATCTTTCGGCTTTTCCCAGTTAGGGGTCGCCACAGCGAAACTCCGGTCCGTTAATGATTGGCAGTAGATTTCTACGTACTGAGTTGTCGGCTCTGATGCACAACCTTCAACGAAGGTACGTCCCATTCACGCATGTCTCCACACAGAAGATGCTCTAGCTGAGAATCGAACAGGACGTCTTACTGTGAGGCGACAATGCTACCGCAGCACCACCACCGCAGTAACAGCATCTCTTTAATGTGGAATTATTCAGATGACTTTTACTTCTACACAGAGTGTGCATATTAACTGATACTGAATGGCCTTTTATGGTTGAAACATTCTGTTATGAGCAGTTTTGTCATTATTGCTATATAAGTTTTGTTCCATTTACTGGAAAAATATTAAAAACTACAAGTTTAAAACATACTTTAACAGGTGGTGCTGTATTATACAAGGAATAGAATTTAATTCAATCAAGAAGGTGAATCAAAGAATATGTACATGTCTGCATAGTCCTAAATTTGTGTGCAAGTGGCATGTGGTTTGAAAATAGCCCAAAGGCAAATGTTATCTGCCACTGGCCAGTTACATTTTCTTTGCATTTGGGTTTTGATGTCATTTCAATGACTGTGAGTTTCAAGGGAAGAGAAGTTTACTGTTAATGTTAAGTCTGTTTACATTGTGAGACTGCAGTTTTGTTTAGTAAATATCTA
Source organism: Protopterus annectens (assembly GCF_019279795.1). NCBI lineage: Eukaryota > Metazoa > Chordata > Ceratodontiformes > Protopteridae > Protopterus > Protopterus annectens. The sequence continues at coordinate 1,125,180,391 of NC_056741.1, read as the reverse complement.
TCAGTGTTTGTGCTATAAAATTTGAAACAAAAGTTTAAAATTAAATCTAAATATCTGTAATCATTGTAGAAGTAAAGAAGAAAATAGCATGTGCACTGACAGGTCTGAACAGTGTTTGTGGTAACTGTAGAGAAACAGCCAATTAATGGAACAATGCAATGGCTGCGGGGGTGGGGGTGTGATGGGGAGGACAGCTTTGTGTAGGGGGGCTCCATTTGACCAAGAATTATCTGTGTGTGTGTGTGTGTGTGTGTGTGTGTGTGTGTGTGTGTGTGTGTGTGTGTGTGTGTGTGTGTGTGTGTGCATGCAATCGTGTGCGTGTGCATGTGAGTGTTTGTGTGAGTGAATGTGTGTAGTGTGTACCTGGTGAGTGTCTAAGATGTCTTGTGCTGAGGTGGTGTTACAGAAAGTCTTTTTTTTTTTGGCAATGTGTATAGTTAGGGTTAAGGGAAGGGTTACGATTAGGATTTGCACACATTTCTAAGGTGGAGCAGGGAAACTTCTAATTTGAGCATGCCAAACACTCACTCAGTGGTTTTCCATGTCACGGCATGTCTCCACTTTTTTTTTTTTTTTTTAAGCCAGTTTTTGCATGATGCGCCACTTAACACAAACGTGTTTGGCTGTGCTCACCTGGCTTGTGTGAAGTGCAGCAGTGCCCAGACTGGAGCAAAGGACCACACAGGTTGCAGACAGGACCCTGACAACCACAAACATAAACTGGATGTATTCAATTAATACTACTGGCCATTGCACAGACATGGTAAGCAGCATTGCACTGCTATTAACAGTGCGAACTTTACAATGAATACTATGATAGGGCATAACATGTTACTAATAATGTGGCAGCAGGTGTTAAGTGTAGGTGTGGAGTGCAGATGGTATGGAGTTCTAGTACAGAGTGTACAGATTTTGTTTTTCCTGTTGTAAGATTTCAGATTATAGCAATGAAGTGCAACATACACAATTGTTTTTTCAGCTTTCTTGTGTCAATAACTGTAAGTGTAAGTGAACTGTAGCATTGGTCTGTTTGACTAGTACAGTTACACAAGTGCCTGTATACCAAATAATCTTGAAATTGCAATGCTTGCTACTGTAACGCATTGCTTAACATTGTGGAAAGAACATGCCTGGTAGTGCGCACCATGGCTTACCATGTTTGCGCGATGGTAAGTGATGCACAACATTTTGAAATGTTGTAAAACCAAAATGTGTGGACTCTCTGTAAGCACAAGGCATGTAATTTGCAGGAAAACATCAGGATACAAAATGCAATTGGTGGGAAATGCTCATTCTACATTGAGCTTGAGCTATTGTAAACATGTCTGGTGTTGCTGGTGAGGGAGTGCACTTTTGGGTGCAGATGTGGGATGTTCAGGAGTCCAAAGTCTTTATTGGACTCCTAGTTAAGGAGCATGAGCCCCGGTTGCTGCAGTGGGACTATTCAGGCTCAGAATACAAGTCTGAATCATGGACTAGTATTGCCAGGGCTTAGACCAATGCTACAGGTATCCCCACATACTGGTGAGCAATGCAGACATCACCTTGATGACTTCTGTAGGAGAAAGCAGGATACCCTCGATCATTGGATTGGGGAATTTAGTACAACAGACAATCCACAGATGTGTACACATCAATTTCAATGAGTAATTGTAAGAGTTAAAAGCTGAGTATAGTCAAGACTGGCATTAATAATGGTATTCTATTCTCTTCTGTTTTTTTCCACAGGTGCTACTGAGCGAGCCTCTAATATCAGATCCCATTACATGCATTTGCTAAGGATGTGAGAACATGTGGTATGTATGCATCAGAACAGTACTGTTCTAAATAGTAATTTAATAATCATAATAATAATAATAATTTTAATAGTAATTTAGTAGCATTCAATGTTAAGGACCAATTAGTTGGTATTTAACACAGTTGTATCAAACTGAACATGCATATCTCAACTGTAAAATAAAGTATGCATACCTTAGTCTGTAGCACAGTGTAACAGTTTCATATTCTCAAATAACAATGAGCTTGCATCTCTAAACTGTAAAAGGATAGTATGCATACAGCAGTCTGTATGTCAAGATAATAATATCATATTAGAGAGTAGTCAGAGGTTGTGGGTTCAAAAAACACACTTCCCAAATATAAAATACTGTTAGATTTTCATCATTACTGCGGTGAAATTTAAGACCTCTATACCAGTGGCACAAATGGCCTTCTGGAACCTGTAATCAGTATAACTGGAACACACATATGTGCAATATATACACACATCAAGGATTGGTGACTACAATCTGTACTATAGTATGCCTCTGTTATGAACTGAGTAGTCTTAAAAGTTATGAAGAAATTTGCTAGGAGTTTGTAATATTAAAAGTACAGGTAACAGAACAGTCAAATAATTGTATCAATGCTTTGTATGTCACATGTGAAGTTACTAATGTTCTCCTTTTATTCCTGTCAACCCAACCCTTATCTTCTCTCTCTCTCTCTCTCTCTCTCTCTCTTTTTTTTTCCCCATAGTACAGCAGGGTAGGCCTGGCCCATGGAATCCTCCTACCACCACTCCACCGGCTACGGCACCACTATCCAGCATGAATGGTTCACAGCCTGGCTCATCAGGTGGTTCTGCCCTGGAGAATAGGCTTGTGACTTCCTCTGGGATCAGTTGCAGAGGTGGTGACTTTATCATCTGAGAAGAACTGCAAGAGATGGTGTGTAGGATTGTGGGACACACTGCAGGTGCATGCCCACTGTAATGGATATAAGCATGCAAAATCTGAAGGTAATGCTGCTCAATGCTAAACCTCAAAATGCACTCTCTCAAGGCACTCCTAAAAATGGAGAACATCGATATATGTGCAGTAACTGAGACCTGATTCAAGGCTCCAGAGAGCACCCCTGCAATACCAGGCTACAACTCTTACCACACTTTTCGGCCATCAAACAAGGACCAAAGTACTAAAGGCAGAGAAGTGTCTATATTCATCAAGGATATTCACACCTGCAGGCTAGTTGCCCAAAACAATGCATCCAAAATTCTACAGGTGCAACTAACACTAGGTAAGACAGCAATCCAAATTGTAGCTTGCTACAGATCCCCTACCATACCCCAAGATTCTCACTACACCTTTCTAAACATACAAGATAATATACAACCAAACACCCTATTACTGAGTGATTTCAACTATCCTGCCATTAACTTGGAAAACTACTCAGGTACGAACACCTTTGCCCAATGGTTCTTGGAATTCATAAACTCCAGCACCCTGGACCAACTAATCCATAGTCCCACCAGAGGCTCAAATATCCTAGACCTGGTCATTACCAACATGGGAGATCAATGCTCCACACCAGTGGTCACCCCCTTGTTGGTCAGGTCTGACCATAAGCTAATCATCCTTGACATCCACATCCCACCCCCACCCCTCAGTAGGGAAACCTCCATAAAAAATTCTCCAAAGCCAACTTCATGCTACACAAGTCAAAAGTGACAAGCTTCATGACACCAATGAAGATGGGAACTGGAAGTTCGACCACTGAATCCTACATTAAGGCACTGTACGAGCACATCCACTCATGCATGAATCATGCCATTCCAAACAGAACCAAGATGGTCTCCTCCAAAAAAAGGAACCCAATCTGGTGGTCTCCCCTACCATAAACAAACTATACAACAGAAGGAAGAAACTGTTGCAGAAAAGAGGAAAATCCCAGGATGCTAAAACTCCCTTACCAGCCTCAGTAAGAAGCTGAGATCCCTCATAAAATCCTCCAAAGCTAGTTATGAAAATAAAATTGCCAAAGATTCCAAGGACAACCACAAGACATTCTATAGTTATGTAAAAAATCTAAATGGTAATGATTAGATCTGCTCTGAGCTACAACGGAATGGCATTAAATATACTGATCCCAAGGATATTGCCAATATCCTGGCAGATCTATTCAGTGCAAACTTCACCCCCTCTCACCCCCTAAAAGGCCCATCTCAATACCAAAAGACTGCCAGATTCTGGTACTCATGGCCACACAGTTAAAAAACGCACTCTCCAAAGCTGGGAATACAGCATCCATGGGACCAGACGACATCCCGGGCTGTGTACTACATGAACTACAAAATGAACTGGCACCTCATCTAAGTGTCATGTTTAATCATAGCCTCACCTCAGGCTTCATGCCCAATGAGTGGCACACAGCTACAGTTATCCCACTCCACAAGGGGGATCCACCTTGGATCCCAGGAACTATCGTCCCATCAGTCTGACGAGCCTGATCTGCAAAGCCATGAAGCGCATTATCATTGAACTTATAAACAAAGACATTGGCAATCTTCAAACACTGGACCCTACCCAGTTTGGTTTTGTAAAGGGCTGATCTTGTCTCCTCAACCTAATTGACTTCTTTGAATAAGTCTCCACAGCCATGGACGAGGGTAAGGCAGTCCACACAGCCTATCTGGACCTTGCCAAGGCCTTCAACACCATTCCCCACTCTGGAATCATAGATAAACTTACTAATCTGGGCATTAAACCCTATGTCACTCGATAGGTTGCCAACTGGCTTACTGACAGAATCCACACTGTAAAAGTAGCCGACTCAAAATCCAACTCCAGACAAGTGACAAGCAGAGTACCTCAGGGTTCAGTCCTGGGACCGCTCTTGTTTGGCATCTACTTCTCTGAAGTACAGGCCAGCACTAAGGGAATCTGGCTAACAAAGTTCGCAGATGACTGCAAACTGGGAGCCATTATTGAATCCCCAAATGATGTGAATATTCTACAAAATGGCCTTACAGAAACAGATGTTTGGTAACAGCTCAATGCCAAGAAATGTATAGCTATCCCCTATGGGAAAAAACATGTACCCATGAATTACCACATAAGTGGCAGTACACTAAACACCGAAAGTGTGATAAGGGACTTAGGGACACAGGTGGACAGTGGTCTCACTTTCGATAACCACATAGCCACAACAGTCAGGAAATCCTTCTGTGTGGCACACCTCATCACTAAGGGCTTTTCATCCAGAAAAAAAGAGGTCATTGTCCCACTGTACTCATCCCTCATTAGACCCATTATAGAGTACAAAGCCCTGTTTGGTATGTACCTCACAAGACATCTGCAACAACTGGAAAGGTCACAGAAATACCTCACTAAAAGAATCACAGGCCTAAGGCAGATGCCCTATGCTGACCATCTAAAAAAACTCCAACTGTACTCTGTCGCATATCGCCTACTCAGAGGTGATCTCTGCTTAACATACAAGGCCATGTCAAACTCAGTGCTGTTGGACATGCTACACTTAAAGAAATCCCTATCCCTCAGAGCTACACGCTCAAGGGATCTAAGCCTGGTCATCACAATGAACAAAACATGCTGGAGGGATAGGTTTCTGACCCAGAGACTCCCAATACTCTGGAATAGACTGCCCATACATGTCAAGCTGAGTGCCTCTTTGGCCCTCTTCAAAAAGACCCTTGACAATTGTATGGGAGATAGGAAATTCACCCTGGGGATCACTTCAGTCACCCTGCTAGACAGGGGTCCAGGGAAGTAAATATTCTGGGAAGAAATAGCCAGGGAATTGTTATGGCTAGGTTTGTATAGACCCTAGGGCCGATAGCCTAGTACCAACCTATGAACCTATGAACCTATGAACCTGTGCTGGATGAAGTGACACACTTGATTTAGTACAACTGGCTATACAACATGATTGCGATGTGGTCACTCCTCTCTCTGAAGGTGTCAGTCCAAATTCGCCTAATATTTTCCATATATGATCATGCTTCATTGCTGAAGAAATAGTTCATTCCTACATCCTTCCTGCACACTCCTGCCTTCTTCTCACTTTGTTTTTCCCCCTACTTGCTCCCCATTTCACAACTTTCCTGTCTTCCCCATTTCTTTCCTTTAAAGAATTATTGTGTGATGGTGTTAATTGCACACCAACGAGAAGCACCGGTGAATGAAAGCAATATAAGTAGATGCATTTAAAGTATCATACACACTTACAAAATTTCTACTTAACACCCATATTTGAACCCAATAACATCTGCCTCCAACAATACAATAACACGTGCTGCCACAGAGTCAGTAAAGTAGCAGATATAAACAATAGTAACTGACACAGATTAGTAAGGATTTCCCTTTGTACTCCCCCATACTTACTTCCCATATCACCAATGTCATATCTTTCCTATTAATTTTGTATGAAGTAGCATTGCACAATTCCTAGGGGAAGAACAAAGTGAAACGAGGACAGGAATGTGCAGGAGGGATGTAGGACAGAACCATAGCTATCCATTTGTTCTGTAGTAAAAAAATGTTCAAATGTACAGAATATTAGCTGAATTTGCAGTGTCAAGCCCAGAGTGAGGAGTGATCACAACACAATCATGTTGTATATCCAATTGGGCTGAATCAAGTGAGCCAAGACAACATATGTGCAAAATGGAGAGCTATGTATGGGATGAGATTACTTTTTTTTTTCTTTTTTGGGACAGATTCCCTTTTTTCTGAGAGAGAGCAGAATGTTGGGGAAGGGACGTAGGTATGTCTAGGTCTGGTGAGTTGGGTAGGTGAATAAACAATCACAGACTGACAGGACATACAAGACAAGACACAGGGATGGTGAAGGACAGAAGAAGTGGGTGAATACCATGGGTGGGGTGAGAGTGAGACATTGCAACCCCATGGATGTCAAGCTGGGTGACAGTGAGAATCAAGTCATCACTGACTGGACTGTTATCACTGTCACCTCACTGCACTGATGGCTGCAGTGTCTCACGTCTGCATCTCCCTGTGTTATTTAAAACAATGATAAAGAGCAGTGTTTCCATCTGGTGTAGGTGTGCACCAGCTGTGTGGTGCACAACCCTTTGCACCAACTCTGGACATTCTTCACTGGTAATAAACTCACCACCTCTGCCATTGCTCCCACAGGGAAACACTGGCCTATCCAATGGGGCAGAACTATCTGAAGGAACAGGTAGTACAGAGGCAGTAGAGTGGGTGCTCCCAGGTTATATCACATACAAGCTCTGTCTTTGTTGCATAGCCAGTGTAGTGAAGACAAGTGGATCCTGAGGGACAGGCCTACCCCACTGTACTCCAGGAAACCCCCACCCTAAAAATAAAAAAATAAATAAAAAAGAGAGAAAATAAGGGTTGAGTTGAGAGAAAAATAAGGGAGAACATTAGCAACTCCATATGTGACATACAATGCATTGATAAAATTATTTGACTCTATTCTGCTACCTTTGCTTTTAAGACTACAGCTCCTAACAAATACCTTTTTTACTATTAAGACTACCCAGCTCCTAACAGATGCACAATATACTACAGAGTGTAGCAACCAGTCCTTGATGGGTGCATATATTGCACATATGCATGTTCCAATTATACTGATTACAGTTTACAGCAGGCCATTGGTGCCATTCCTTTAGAGCTCTGATGTTACATTGCAATATAGATGAAAACTTAACAGTAATGTATATTTGGGAAATGTGGTTTTTGAACCCACAAACTCTGACTACTGTCTAATAGTGAGCTGTTATACTTTTCTGTTGCAGTTGAGAGATGAATGGTCTATTTGATACAACAGTATAATAAACCAATAAAGGTGTCTTTACATTTAATACTAAAATAAATGTACTGTTCAGATGCATACGTACCACACGCTTCTTGCATCCATGCCAGACTAGCTGCATGGGTTCATGAATTCAGTTCTTGGTCTGTGAGGTTGCAGAAAAAAAAATAACAGAACAGAATATCATTATGAATGCCAATCCTGAGTATATCCAGCTTTTAGCTCTTACAAGTAGTCTCTGCAAGTGATACTTACACATATGTGCAGTGTCCCCAGTCTTACATTACTTGATCCAATGGATGAGGGTATCCCTCTTCCTCATCTGGAGGTCTAATACTATTGGCCATCATGCAAATACATGTTTCCTACATTGTTTACCAGTGTGGGGGATACCAGTAGCACTGGCCAGAACATGGGCAAGACTATTCCATGCCTCTGACTTGTAATGAGAGCCTCAATAGTCCCTCTGCAAAAGCCTGGGCCCATGTTCATTCACTAGGAATCCAACAAACACTTTGGACTCCTGCACACCCCTTCTTTGAGCACGGAATCTCATAACCTCTCTAGAAATGCCTGCCATGCCTACCACAGACCAAGACCAATGTAGCATGATGTTTTCCCACCAACTGCAGCTATCAAGCTTACTAAGAGGGCTCACTTTGAAAGTGTTGTGCATCACTTACCATCTCGCAAACATGGTGCTCGTGAGTGAGCACTGCCAGGCAATGTATTTGCATGATGGCCAATAGTATTAATTGAATGCATCTGGTTTATGTTTGTGGCTGTTTGGGACCTGTCTGCTACCTGGGTGGTACATCCCTCCCGTTTGTTCACTACCACTCCATGTGCAAATGCATAGCCAAAGCCATTTATGCTAAGCTGCACATCATGTAAACTGTGGCCCAAAAAACATTAAAAAAATCAATAAATGAGAAAGAGTTGAAATGAGGAAAATCAATCTTAAATACACAGTAGAAAATGTTATTACACATGAGATATGTTGACATAGGTCAGGATCCCAACTCTCACTCCAATGCACCCTCAGAAAACAGGATGGGTGATTTATCCATCTTTGCCATACAGCTTTGCAGCAAAGAAATAAAGTAATTCCTCACACAACCAAGTTCAACTTAATGTACATTGATATCAAGGCATAACCTGTTATTTGTAAATGTATTATATTTAATATACTTGGATGTAGTGCACTTAGTGATCACACTACCTGTCATGATTATTCCTTGCAAATATACAGCTCTGCCTTACCTCGTTGTGTTTTTTGATCACACATCGGTTATCTGACCAGTGCTTAGAGACATGCAGTGTGAAAGCCAGTCTATATAATTTACCTTAAAATGTGTGAGGATATTAAATGGGAATACTATGTTATGCAGTTGCCATCAAATGAAGGGCTAGGTTGGATGCACAAACAAGCATAGAATGCTCTTTTGGGGGGGTGGCAAGGTTGAGTTCTTGTTATGGCACATGCAATATACACTGTTCTTTTGAGGGTAGTGGAAACAGGCTGAGATATGTTTCTCTTGTTACTCTCCTTGTTTTGCATCCTGCCTGTTTGCTCTTGTGAGGGTTATAAAGTTGAAAACTGCAATGTGTCTCATGAATTTCTAACTTCTAGCTGTTAATATTTCTCATTGCAAAAGTATGATACTAAACTGAGGGTATGCAGTGATCAACAGTACTTTGGAGAGGTATTAATGTCTGAATCTTTGATATCTAAGTCCTACTACTTGCTAATGGACACATACAAGTCAAATAACTCTCTGCTGTCACATGTTATGTTAATTTGTGTATAAATCTCTCACCCCTTTTACTTGCTTACTGTACCAAGTGATAAAATACAAGGATATGCCATAATATTAATTTACAATACAATATATGTTCAGGACTTACCCTGTAAATGCATCAGTTGTCACAGTGTTAGTTTAGGGTTGACTGTGATGCAAGCAGTACACAGTCACTACATGGGGATGTAAAGGCTCTGGCTCTGTGTTGAGGCTGGCAGAGATCACAGAGTTGCTTCATTGTGTCCATGTCCACCCTGTAGCACACTACAATGTCTGTGTTATGTATGCTGTGATAAGTTAAATGTGGTCTGAAAACTCTTCTCCATTTTGGTCTAGGTGTTTTGGCAACAGCAACATCATTGCCTGTAGCCTGTAGCACATACAAATGGAGCTAAGCAGCAGCAGCTCCTAACAATCTGTCTGTGTAGACTTTATGTGTCTGTACTCCACTATTTTGAAATCCACAGGAAAAAAACAGCATGGAGTCTACATGGTTGCTTTATCACTTGGTGAATAGCTCCACCAAATTGGTTGATTAGCATGCAGTTCAGCTGCTTATGATGTAATTAGTATCTCTGAAACACAGGCTAAGACAAGTGAAATCCATTAATAATCTACTCCATTATAAAAAAGGCAAATGTGTACCTAGACAAACTGCTGACCTGTCATCAATCAGGTGCCAAAAGGGTCAGTGCTGGACACCCTACTGTTTGGTATATACTTCTCAGAAGTTCATGCCAAAACGAACTGGCTGTGGCTAACCAAGATTGCAGACAACTGCAAACTGGGTGCAGTTTTTGAATCTCCAAATGATGTCAGCGTACTTCAGAAGGGTGTTATGCAGACCAGTTACTGGTGTCTTAGTCACAGTCTCAAACTTAATGCACAGCAATGCATCACCATTCCCTTCAGTAAAAGCAATGCCCCTTCACGCTATCAAATTAACAACAATAACCTATGTACGTATGAAGTAGTAAGAGATCTGGGATCACAAGTAAACCGCAACCTTAACTTTGACCACCATATGTCTTCTGTAGTAAGGAAGGCTTTCTACATAGTAAACTTGATTAGCAAAGGCATCACCTCTAGAGCAAAGGAGGTTATAACCCCTATATACTCATCATGATTCTGCCCCATAATTGAGTATAACAACCCTTTTGGCATGTACCATACAAATCAACTGCAGCAATTGGAGAGATCTCAGGAGGTTTCTAACTAAGAAGATCAAGAGACTCCAGCACATGCCTTACACAGAACAACTAATGTCCCCGTCACTACACTCAGTATCATATAGACTTCTTAGGGAGACTTATGCCTGGCTTACAGAGCAATCTCTGACCCAATCTTTATGAATTTGTTGCACATCTGTAAATCAAACAGGACTAGACCTACCCATTCCAGGGACCTAAATATGGCCTGCAACTTTAACAGGACATGCTGGAGGGACAGATTTGTCTCCCAGCAACTGTCACATCTTTGGAATAGGCAACCAGTTCATCTGAAGCAAAGAACCTCTATGAAACTATTCAAAAGGAACCTGGACGAGTGGATGGGGTACAGTAAATTCTTACCAGGGATAGTGCCCACAACTCTCCTGGACATGGGTAGTCATTAATAAATATAATCCTGCATATTGACTACACTATCTATGGTATTACATTGTGATGAAATGGTTAGGCTTGAAATGTACTAGTAACCTCTTATGAGCCTATGATCTTATGATGGTGTGGACACTTGCAACATATTTGCAGGACTTCACAAAAGCCACTTTGTTCCAAAAATATCGTTACAGAGGAGTATTGAACTCCAGGATGTATGCTTCCAAGGATGCATATGCTGGAATATATTAATGAATAATGTGAAGCAAAAGCTTTTACACATTTATCTGTATGCATTAGTTAGAAGTGTACTAATGGCATGGCCATGTTTGTCAAGCCATTTCAGAGGTACACATGGTTGATAATACATGAAAATAGAAATATGTGTGATGTATATGTACAAATGTTTCAGAACAGGTCCTTTGAAAGCACTTTTAGCATTTCAAGGGTGTTTTATTAGCAAAATGGTTCATGTTCCTGTTCTTTTGTGGGTGGGGGAACAAAAAAGTTACTGTTATGTCACAAGCTAGACTGGACAGCTCTTTAGGGGGAGTGCTCTTGTACTCTCCTTGTTTTGCATCCTGCCATTTGTTAGTATTTCTCATCTGTAGACAGTTTTATGTTTTTTTCAGTGTGTACTGCTAACTGCCTACCTTTATTGTTTTATCTGGAAACAGTTACTTTGTAGTTATGTGATACTTATGTGAATTATCATTCTGTTGTCTTTTAGAACATAAAATGTCAGTGAGGCAGAGAAGTCCTTTCAGTGAAACGGAGAGCAACAACATCGTTGATGCTCTCCATCAACATGGGGGCATTTCTGCTGGAAAGGGGTCAGCCCAATATGCAAAAAAGGCTATGAGTATGGTAGTAGATTGTTGCTGGACATCAATTCTGTGGGTGGTCATGGCTGGACATATGAACAGGTGTGCCAAAGGGTCACTGACATGATAACTTCCGCATGGAGGTGAGCAGCTGCTGTTGCCCAAGACCAAAGGATAACCGAGGACAGCCTGCTACAGAACTACTTCTCATCCATGAGAGCTCATAGTAGACTGGATCACAAAAAGTACTTGATGTGGGTGCCACTCCTTCTAAGTCCCCAAGGGACTTCCAGGTATTCTTTGTTATATGACCGTTTGAAAACCGTTTTATAGTAAAACAACTGTAAAACAATTCACTTCTGTGTCACGTGTCTTTTTTATTATTTTTTTGGAGGGAATTGAAGATTGCTACAGTGATAAGCTTAGTTTGGAGTAGTCAGCCACATTCTTATTGAATCTACAGTTAATGCAGGTATAGTTGAGTACATGCAGTACCCTCTGTCTTACTGTTAAATGTGATGATGTTGCCCTTACCTCTTGCCAAACCTATTTCAGGACCATCAGGAATCCAATGGCATATGCCTCCTGTAGATGGTAAGCCACATAAATTTATGTTAGTACTGCAGATCAATTTAAAGAAATATAATGCGTCATTTTAGGCTTGTTGTGTGTATTACTGTACTGTCTGTAAAAGTGGCAGCACTGTTAGTTGTTTAGCATACATTGCACCATAGTGGTGCAGTAATTAATGTATGAGTGTGTTTCTTCTTTTTTATCACAGGTCATCATGACAGTGAGAGTGTGGGCCCTGTACCACCTGATGTCAGTGTCTCATCAGACAGTAATGATTATGGTGAGAAACTGAGGCACAGTCAGGGGTTGCAGAGGTTGAATTTGACACAGAGGTTGACATCCAGCCACTCCCTTCATTTTCCCTGGACACAGACAGTAGGCCTATGCCTACCATATCCCCTGAGCCCACAGATATTGGACAGGTGGAGGGCAAGGACATTGATCAGAGAAGTGTGGCTACTGTGGCTTCAGTGCCTGTTGAGTCTGGCCATAGCCCAAGAGTGGGTGAGGTGCCATGCAAGAAAAGAGATAGGGGTGCTTGGAGGGTGCCTGCTGTCCCTCCTCCACCTGGTGTAGGTGTCACTTCCCATGTCACTCAGCATATGTTTAGGGCCATCACGGAGGCAGAGGCACATTCAGAAAGGTGCTCCAGACAAATGTTCAGGGTTGTAGATGTGGCACAGGCTGACATGTATAACTGTCTCCACTGTGTTGCCAATTTAGTGGATCAGATGAGTAACACATGGCAACACGGAGTGTATGTGATGGACCGAGGAGTGTTTGTCATGCAATGTGCAGGATCTGTAATGGAACCTCTGCTGGGAGGGAAATGTCATTCTCATGGATGTAGGTCAGTCACAACATCTGTTAATAGCCAATGTAGCCATGCCCAATCACACTCATGTAGTTGCAGTACTTCCAATAGTCTATCTGTGAGTGTGCTGTCCACACCCAGATGTGGCAGGTCATGGGGTCATTGTGATGAGTGTTCATGTGAAGGGAGCACATCCAGCAGACATCAGTCATGCTCAAGTAGCATCACTGTATCTAACCTCGGGCATCGAGGTGACAGGGCAACAACTGGTAGAGCCAGGTCTCATGGTCACGGCGACAATGATGGACTGCCAAATGTACCATGCATGGCTCATACCTGTCTGACATACCAAAATGTAGAGCAAGCACTTAGTTTGGCTGTGTTCATGCAGACTCTCACACACCACTGTCACATGGAGGACCCCTACAGACACACACACAACAGTTACATGGTTAAACCTGCCTGCTTCCCTTTCTTACTCACACACACTCACTGACTTTTTGTGTCAGCCTAGGCCTCCTGCCCCCCCATCCCCACACACACACAACACCCTGCGCAAGTGATGATAACCATGGCACATCCCTGTTTTCGCTCTTTTGGATTCAGGGATACAAAATTTGTGTCTGATACACAGAGTACATAGCTACATCAGTGCCTAGTATAGCTAATCTGTGTTGTTAAACTGATAATTGTACCTGTTAGTTATATTTGTTTTGCAAAGTTATACAGTGTTTAGCATCATTATATCAGTACTTTCTAGTGTATTCTCTTGTAAGGGTTGTAAAGTAAACAACTGCAATGTGTCTCATTACTTTCTAACTTTTCCCTTTAATGATTTTACAGTACTTACATATGGTGAACATTATAAGACACATTCACATTCAGATCTCAGGATTGTATGACAGCACTGTAGTCAAACTCATCCGAATAGAAATACAATATAATGCTCATTTGCATGATCCTACCAGACACATGCAGAAGCTGGACCGACCACAGGGTTTTTTCATCAAGATAACACAGGGCCTACTAACCATGACATAATGTATGTGGGTAGATTAAAATACATCACTGTAATCTTTCTGGTATTCAATTACATTGTAACTATTATTATAAGCCTCTTAGTTTTGGTTTAAGCACTTGGGCTTCAGGTCCATTGTTTTACATTAAGAATGTTTGTAGTTTGTACTCTTGTTGGAGTAGAGAGTAGCCTCTGTCCTTCTTAGCTGGGAATTGCTGGCTGAGGGCTTATTGTGTCTGCTGCTCTAAATGTCTTTGTTCTGGTTTACGCACTTGGGTTCCAAAACAGTTATTTTACATTTGGAAGGTTTGCGCTCTAGACTCTTGTGGCAGGAGAATGTAGCCTACACCCTTCTAAGCTAGGAATTGCTGGTGAAGGCTTATTTTGCCTGTTATTCTAAGTGCCTTTGTTCAGGTTTAAGCACTTGGGTTCCAGACCAGTTATTTCACACTTGGAAGATTTGCAGTATACACTCTTGTTGGAATATTCTACTGAACTGCTGCTTTATTTAAACTGTCTTTTTTTTTTTTTGCTGTTGTGACTGCAATTTTCTGCACTTTGAATTTCTAGTACTTCTGCATTTTATAGCATAGGCTAAATTCAGGCTTGCTGAATCTAGACTGTTTGGTATCATTTGAGGACTAAAACTAGCCATCTTACATTAAGAAGACCCACTTGCACCCTTGTGGTAGAAGTGTCCAGCCTAGGAGAACCCATCTGATTTGGCGATTGCTGGAATAAGGCTCAGTCTTGGACTTTCCATTTACATACTTTTTTAAAATCATTTAACTCTGCTTGCATTACATCATCTTGTTTAGGTGGCTTTGCATTCAGTATACCAGAACTGCTCAGAGATTGTATTGCTGCCCTCTGAGAAACTCAGCTATGGATTGTGAAGTATTGCTGCAGTTTTCTACCCCAAGCCCTCCATCGAATAGTTGCTTTTTGTTAGTCTTACAACAAAACCTGGTCCATCTAGCTTGGATCTCACTAGTTACTACAGTATATACCTGTCATAATGGATCAACAGTGTTCTACCATTTCTCCAGCCAGCCTGATTCACATGGGCAACCTGAGGCAATGTAGCAATTGCCTCATGTATACAGACAGCCAGTTACTTCTAAAACAAATACAACATGTGAGAGCTGTATCTTTATTATGAATTTGGAATCAGTTCTTTCACAAACACCAAACCAGATATCAAACAGGTTGTCAGCACACACATCACCTCTTACACATAACAAGCTCACAACACATAAACCCACATATGCAGAGGTACTCGCTAGAAGCCTACCTAAAGATCAGAGACATCCCAAGCGCAAACCTACAGCACACACTGCAGACCTAACAAAATCCACTACACATTATAATACATATAACAGTGTCTCAGAAAGTAAGCCCCTAAGGCAAAACACCTCAAAACCAAATGTTTTGGTCATAGACAACTCCACAGTGAGACGCACAAATGTCCTCCTCACCAGGCTGGACAAGGAGAAGTTTGCGGTCAGCTGCGTGTCAGATGCCCAGATCTATCAGATCACACACACACTGAAGTGTCTCAACATGTACCATTATAACTCTGCCATAGTGCATGTTGGAGTGAATGACTTGAGATGTACCTCACTGGACTACATGAAGACAGACAGACTGAAATCTCAGACCACGTGTCCTAGACAGCTATGTCCCTAGCCTAAACCAGCATTCTACCTGCACCCAGGATGATGCCTCAATATAAACAGAAAATGATTGACTTCAACAATTGGCTTACCTTCTGGTGTCAGTGCAGGGAGATCCAGTATCTGTCAGCCTGGGAAGATATGGTTGACAGACAATGCTGCTTTGACAGAGATGGTCTTCGCCTGACTCCTCTTGTCTTTCAGTTACTGGCAAAGGTACATGACTCCCCCATAGTGCCTTTTTTAGGCAATGTCATAACAACTACATTCCCAATGTAAAAAAAAAAAATCCACTAAAGAAAAACTCAAAATTATGCTGCTTAATGCAAGGAGTCTAAATCAGAAACTGCACTCACTGGAATCATTCCTTACCTTGGAAGATGCCAATGTATGTGCAGGCACAGAGACATAGTTCAAGGCTGCAGAGAGCCCTCTGACCATGACAGGTTACAATGCCTTCCACACATTCAGACCTCAAAACAAGTGTGAAAGAACTAAAAGCCTAGGTGTATACATCCTCATTAAAGACAAATACACCTCAATACTGGTCATACAGTATGACTCCCTAGAGCTACTCCAAGTCCAACTAACTGTAGGCAAAACCCCCTTCCATATCATTATTAGATATAAGTCCCCCACCATGAACCACGAGAACTACTCTGCCTACTGAGACCTTCTTGAGTCATTCACTATACAGCCAAATACCTTGGTCATGTGTGATTTCACCCATCCTTTCATCAGTTGGGAGTCATATATGAGCACAAACACACTCGTCCTAATGTTCCTAGACTTTGTTAAGACAAATGCTGTGGAACAAATAGTCTGCACCCCTACAAGAGGCTTGAATGTCCTAGACTTAGTACTCACCAACACAGGGAGTCTATGCACTATCCCCTGTGTGTTCCCCTCCTTGATAAGGTCTGATCATAATTCACGCTCATTAAAACTAATGATCATACCTGACCTTTCCCCAGAGCAAAAAGGATGAAAAAGTTCTCCAAGGCAAACTATAGCCTCCTAAGTGATGTCATAAATAATTACAAACCCACTGCTACCAGTGTCAACAATGACTGCTATACAGAAGTGTACACAAATGCCCTGTATAAACACCTGTACAAATGTATAGACTTGGCTGTACCTGCATGAATCAAAACAAGGTCCTAACAAAAAAACAAACAAAAAAAAAACAAGACACACTAGTGGACATGAAGCATATACAGGTTATATGACAAGTGGACAAAACTAATGTCTAAGAACAAGAGGTAACTGATTCAGCAGAAGAAGGACACCTTCCACAGTCTGAACAAGCAAATTAGATATCTTGTAAAGTCCTCTAAAGGCAATTATGAAGCTAAACTAACATCCTTAGCTAAAGATATTCATGAGGCATTCTTTATCTATGTCAGAAATCTAAAAAGGAAGGCCCAGCTTTTTGCCAAACTAGTAGTGGGCTGTACCACACATACTGACCCTGAAGACATTGCCAACCTGCTAGCAAACAGATTTTGCACAAACCTCACCCTCCTGTCCCCACCAGACATACCGCAAAGCATACCTGTCACCAGTCCTCTACCTAGTATTTTCAAAGAGCAGGTCACACCCACACTTTCCATGGCCAAAAACACAGCCTCTATGGGATGACATCCCAGGCTGCCTATTAACTGGTCTAAGACAGGTACTAGTGAAACAGCTTAGCTCTCTCTTCAACCACAGTCTAAGTACTGCCTTTGTCCCAGCAGAGTGGAAAACAGCAACAGTAATTCCCTTGCACAAAGGGGGTTTATTAACTGACCATGGGAACTATAGACCCATAAGCCTTACCAGCCTTCTCTGCAAGGCTATGGAGAGAATAATTATGGACTTTATCAAGAAAGACATAGGTGACCTTCAGACTCTTGACCAGAACTAGTTTGCCTTCATTAAGGGTAGATCATGCTTATTAAAACTGGCGTACTTTTTCAAGCATGTCACCAAAGGCCTGGATGAAGACAAAATAGTACATACAGCCTATCTTGACTTAGCCAAAGCTTTTGACATAATCCCCACTCAGGCATCATTGGGAAATTCACACAGCTAGGAAGAGGAAAAGCTTCAGCACCAAGAAAACATCAGTTTGGGACAAGAATGTGATATAAAAGAACTTGAGCAAGAGGGAGTGTATAAATATTTGGGAACTGATGAAGGATCAAAAATAAAACATGAACAAATGCAAATAAAACTTAGTAAGGAATATTTTAGAAGACTTAAATTAATCCTGGAAATAGCATTGACACAGAGGAACAAAATTTAAGCTATAAACCAATTTGCTCTTCGTGTCCTAACTTAGAGTTTTGGAGTGACTGACTGGCCCCAAAAGGTGTTGGATAGATTAGACAAGAAAACAAGTAGGATGCTTCATGCTCATCAAATGATTTATAAAAATCAGTGCATACCAGGATTATATATTCAACGTTCCAAAGGAGGAACAAACTCCCAATTCACGTAAAACAGATTACATGTATAGATCTGCAATCGAGGGACTGTATACATATCTGCTGACCTCATAAGATCCAAACATAGTGAACATTTTGAAACATGAGGAGAATAAATCTAAGATGACATCCCTTCTTAGTCTAGCCAAATCATATCAACATCAAGCAGGAATGGAAATCAAACCAGAAGTAGATAAAAATCAAGCAGCAACTGAATATGTCAAAAAACAAAAGAAAAAAATAAAAGGTGAAGTATCAGATGAAAAGACAAGAAATGTGGAAAATGCATAAATATAGTTGCAAGTATAGAAAACTCCTGGAAGAACCTCATTTTGATACAGATTGAATGCAGGAATGGTTAAGGAGAGACGAATTCAAACCAAAAGATGAAAGGTTAATATTAGCATCCCAAGATACTGGACTACATACATGTTGGTTTACCAAGTCCATTGAACATGTGGGAGAAACAGATAAATGTAGGTTTTGTAAAACAGAATAGGAAACAGTTGCACACCTTGTTCCTGGTTGTAACATACTAATGTCAGAAGGCCTGTATACTGAAAGGCATAATAATGTGGCAAGACTGTTGCACTGAAGATTGTGCAAACATTATAATACTGAAGTACCTGAAAAACACTGGAAACATGAGCCACAAAGCTTCATAGAAAATAATGAAGTCTATATCACATGGAATCACCTATTACCAACAGTTCAAAAGACAGATGCAAGAAAACCAGACATCATGGTCCATGTAAAGAAGACAAAAGTAGCACTGATCATTGAAATGGCTTCCCCAGTGAATACAGTGTCTTGCGTACAGAGAGAGACAAAGACATAAAACATCAGGATTTGCAGGTGGAAACGAGGGCAATGTGGAAGAAGGATACCCAGACAGTTCCAGTAGTAGAAGGGGCAACAGGTCTTATAAAAAAGAATGTATAATCATACCTAGATATCTTAGCAATACATGTAACCCCATACCAGTTGCATAAGAGGTCATTACTGGACAAATTCCGGGTGCTGCAAAGAGCATTTTTGGCTAACATCAAAGATTTAAAAAATACAAATTTTATGAACTTTAGTCATACTTTGACTCAGAAATGGGATTCATTCCCATCATGGTATTAGAAACCCTGAAAAGTTGGAGAAATTAAAAACTGGGAATTAACCCATATGTCACTAGATGGGTAGCCAGCTGGCTCACCAACAGAATGCATGCAGTCAAAATTGGGGATTCCACCTCTACCAGCAGACCAATTACCACTAGTGTACTACAAGCTTCTGCGCTGGACACCTTACTCTTTGGAATCTATTTCTCAGAAGTCCAGGTGAAAATAGATGGCCCGTGGCTTACGATGTTTGCTGATGACTGCAAACTGTGTCCAATCACTGAATCCCCAATGATGTTGACATACTACAAAAAGGGCTTGTTGATGCCAAAGCCACAGACTTCAACTAAATGCAAAAAAATGCGTTATCATCCCTTTGAACAAAGGGGAAGTCCCTGAAAATTGCAAAATTGTCAGTACTGTCATTATCTTAAACCCTGTGATGACAGATTTGGGAACACAGGTTGATAGCAACCTTAACTTCACTCACTTTGTGTCCACAGTGGTAAGGAAGGTCTTCTGTGTTGCACATTTCATAAGTAATGGCATTGCATCCACAGCTAAAGATGTTATAACTCTTTTATACTCATCCCTCATTGGACAACTAATATAGTACAATGCTCCCTTCTGCGTATACCTCACCAGACACCTGCAACAGTAGGGGAGACCTCAGAGGTTTCTCACCAAAAAGATTCAGGGCCTTCAGCACATGACCTCCATGGACAGAGTGAAGACCCTGTCACTGTATTCTGTATCTTATAGGCTTCTGACAGGCAACTTGTGCCTGTCCTACAGAGCAGTCTCAGACACTGCCCTAATGGAAATACTGCACATCCGGATGTCACATAGGACAAGATTTACTCCCTCTAGGGATCTTAACCTAACCTGTAGAATTAACAGAACATGCTGGAGAGAGATAGATATGTATCTCAGAGATTTCCAATCCTCTGAAACAAACTCCCAATTCACATAAAACAGAGCTCCTCAATGACGCTGTTTAAGCATAAGTTAGACAACTGTATGGGAGATCGTAAATTTACTCCGGGGATGTCACCTATGTCTCTCTTGGATAAGGGCAGTTGGTGCTGATCATAGACTTGCTCTGCAAATATAGTCCATACAACTTGGTCAATAAGGGAACAAGGGTAGAACATGGCAAGGCCTATAAAGGCCCTAGGGGCAATAGCCTAGTAACCGCCTATGAACCGACGAACCTAAGGTGACATCTGCCTGGAACCTAAGGTGACATCTACCTGGGCTGCAGGCCATTGTCAGATCATGCCTTGGTAGGATGACTGCATGCAATAATCTGATATAGCCAATGACATCAGTATTTTCTGTTGAGCATGTGGTAATAACAGTGTCCTACATGATGGCATAAAATGCTCTCTGCAATGTCAAGTAAGCATTCACCCTCACGTGTACCCAGTTGAGTTTAGTGAGAATAGAACCCCTACTGACCTAAGTACACAAGCTATAAAATACAGTCCTTTATGCAAGTGCCACAGCACAAGTCTGACTTTTACATGGCTGCAGGTCAACTTATATTTGATGACATCAGCAGGCTATGTGGAAGGCAAGAGATTGGAAGGCCTGCCTGAAATGGATGTGTAGGCTTGTGCAAGTATCAAAATTCTGGCAATCCATG
Organism: Protopterus annectens; assembly: GCF_019279795.1. Classification (NCBI taxonomy): domain Eukaryota; kingdom Metazoa; phylum Chordata; order Ceratodontiformes; family Protopteridae; genus Protopterus; species Protopterus annectens. The sequence continues at coordinate 1,125,159,277 of NC_056741.1, read as the reverse complement.
CCATTGGAGAAATAACTGTAGGATTGCATGTCTAGTCTGCTCTCTCTCTTACACACACACACACACACACACACACACACACACACCAACACACACACACACAGACACACACACACACACACACATACACACACACACACACACACACACACACACACACACACACACACACACACACACACACACACACACACCAAATTGACTGCAGTGGGAACAGAACCCCTACCTGCATAAGTGCACGGGCTACAGAATACAGTACTCTATTCAATCACCATGGCACAAGTCTGACTTTTATGTGGCTGCATGTCAACTTATAGTGGATGATATCAACAGTGCATGTTGGAGAGAAGGAATTGGCAGGCCAGCCTAAAATGGATGTGCAGGCAGGTGCATGTATCAAAATACTGCCAATGTAATGGAAACACACTTGCTGTTCTGGCTAGACACACACACACACACACACACACACACACACACACACACACACACACACACACACACACACACACACACACACAGCTGACTGCAGTGGGAACAGAACCCCTACCTCTCCAAGGTCACAGACTACAGAACTCAGTATTTATAAGTACATGTTGGAGAGAAGAAGGTTGGCAACCTGCCTGAAATGGATCTATAGGCAGGTACAAGTATCAAAATAATGTCAGCTTACTGGATTGAGGCAGTAACTGCAGGATACGTACTTGATATTCTAGGTAGAGACACACACACATACACAGTTACTGTGGTGTGAACACAAACTCTCCTTATCTAAGTGCACATATTATAAAACTCAGCACTTTACGCAAGCAGCACAGCACAAGTCTGACTTTTACATGGCTGCAGGCGAACTTATAGTAGATAACATCAGCAGGCCATGTGGGGTACAATAGGCTGGGAGGCCTGCATAGGCACATAGATTCACAGGTTCATATGAGGCCAGTAGCCTAACAGCACTAGGGTGTGTAGTAGCCTAGCTGTGTAAAAACACAAGTATCCTTATTGAGCATCGCTGGATGTTTGAGTTTATCAAGGTTGTCAGCTTGTCATCATATATTACACCTTGTAATGTGGTTGATATATATATGTAAAAAACACTGCATCCCCAGGGTTGTACTGCTTGGCGGAGGGGGGGGGGACAACAAATGTTTGTATTGTGAATAGATAACATATTTAGAATATGCCCTCAATTTGCAATGTTTCCAGATGTGCTTTTATGTCATACAAGGAAATGGACAATAAACACATAAGAAAGCATGATATATACAGTTCCATAGTGGAGTGAGCAGCAGATTTGTGTGATAGTTAACAAAGTGTACACACATGCTAGTTACACCTGTTTGCGCTTAGGTAACAGTGCTTAAAAGTAAGCTGCATTGCTAACATCTGCTAAGATGAATGCAAAAGTGGCAAGCAATTGAATGTATAGGCAGTTGTGCATGTGTTTGTTGCAAAAGTTAAAGCCATACTGGTCCAGATAGTAGGAATATATTTACAGGACTACAGTACACAGTATACCCGCAGTCATACATTTGGTCAAAAATGTAATAATACATAGATTACACTATCAGTAAAAGTTATACTGTATGGAATATGCTGTATTTGAACCAAGGATCATGTATGTGGCAGTCTGACATTTACACCTGTTACCACATAAATGTTGGAAAAGTTGTTTTCTGTGTTGCACTCCATTGCTGTAAACTGCAAAGTCACAGCAGTAAAACAAAGGTTGCACACTCTGTAATAGAACCCAGTGCCATCTGTATTCTGTGTCAGGTTTTTGTGATGGCCAACAGCATTAATTGAATGCATCCAGTTTCTATTTTTGGTTGTCTGCCTCCTCGGTGGTCTGCCGTGCTTTGCACTAACCAATTAAACACAGTCATTCCCCACTTGTACTGTTTGCACTATGTGGAGCATCAAGTAAAAAGTGCAATTAAAACCAAGAAAAATAAGAAAAAAACATTAATAATGGACACATATAAGTAAAATAAGTGTCTGCTTTCACATGTTAATGTACTTTCTCTATAAATCCACCACTATTTACTTCATTACTGCACCAAGTTAAGAAATACAAGGATATGCCATAATATTATTAAAGAATAAATTCTAGGTTCAGAACTAAACTTTGCAGATGCAGCAGTTGACAAAATTTTATTTCAGGCCTAGAATTTCATTGTCTCTACTCCCATGGTATTGAAGTATGCAGGGAAAAACAGAATGTAGGTTACATGGATTCTTTATAGCTTGTTGAATAGCTCCACTGTACTGAAAATCACTTTCTTATGCTGCATTTAGCACATATGAAGGACATCTCCAGCTTTACTGAATATATCAACTCTGTTGGTGTTCATTTGTGAATGATGCACACCTACATGCCACTGCATGCACTGACACTGAAAAAAGGTAAACACAGGTGATCTTGTTATTACTTTTCTGCATTCCTGTGATATCATGCAAACGTGCAGCTCAAAAATTGGAGGAGAGGTTACAGACCCTGTACTAGAACCCAGAACCTTCTATACTCTAGCCGTACACTTACACATGCTGCTGCAGCAATAGTTATGTGACAAGCCTTGAGAAACCTGGCATTCATTCCTCCATTTCCTGTGGTTACTCTAAGTGGCACATCATACAAACAAGGACAAAAATAATAATTCAATTTGAACTTAAAGCAGACAGAGATGATACATTTTAACAAACAGTAAGAGGATGAAACAAAACTTGTGAATTATGCACTGCTTACATGCACTTTTACACTTCACAGACCTACATGTACACCTAAGTGTAACCTTACACCCCCCCCCCGATGTCATCATTCACTGTCGCCATACATTCAACACGATCACTGTGGAAGTGTCTACACAAAGTGAACATCCCTTTATGGTTACAGTGTTTGGGTATTCAGCAATTCTAATGAGTTCTGACCTAATTTCCATCTTCATTGTGCTAGCAGCCCTGAATCTACATGGTTGGTATCCATGTAGGCAGTGAAACTGAAGGTGATACCAGTGCTATATGCTCAAGGGAGGGTATTACTGCAGTATATATCAGTGCAGAGGAATGCAGGTTTTGATATAGTTTGACTCCATTCTGTCAGATACATACTGCATATGCTTACATGACAGAATGAATAGTATGTTTCATGGGGTTTACACTTTTAGCAGTCTACATTAGTTATGAGTACATTCTTCATTTGGGGGTGGGGGAGCAAAGCTGCATTTATGTCATGGCACTTAAAAAGGAATTGTTGCTATTGTTAATCTAATTTTCTAGCATCCACAATGTTTGACAATGTCATAATGTGTGTGTGGGGTCACATATTATGGTTTGTTCTGTACAAATCTAAGGAATTTTACGTGATCTTGTTTCCCTGTAGATTCCTTTTCGTGGCTGTATTCGGAAAACATTTGAATACATGGCCAACACGAGCATGGAATCTATATGGTTGCTTTACAGCTTGTTGAATTGCTCCATTGTGTTGATTTGTATCATTAGCATGCAATTCAGCTACTTATGCTATAGTTTGCATGCCACAGAAGTTTCCGTGTTTGCAGATGAGTGCGCGCCTCTACGGTGAGTTTACTGAATCTAAAACTATTTGAGGCCACGTGCTGGTCAAAAATGATCATGTAGGCTTTATTGAATCCCCCACAATCACATATTTTAAAAGCAAAAAGAACAGGCAGATGCACATTTATATTGGGCCTGGGGAAGAAAATCACTGACTATGAATAATGCAGTAAGGTATAATGATCTGCAAAAACTGCAATTACGGTTACTTAAAAATCACAGTGACTATGCCTTTGTCTGGTAAGACTGAAGAATATGAACTACATAACTAAGAACAGTACTCTCAGACCATCTGTAGCATGGCTAGAACCACTTGGAAATCCTTCAAAAAGAGATGTTTGAGACACTTTGCAGTAGCATGCATCAAAACGTTCGTAGTCACTTATGAAAAGTATAGTCTTCTGCTTCAGGAACACTCAGTTGCAAAAGCTTTTGCAAAAATTGGATATCATTCAAGCTGTCATCATGAAGAAATTTACTTGGATTTCACAAATTTCTCATATTCTCATATAAAGTAGATTAGATTCTGATTCAGGAATAGGCTTGCTAAATAATGACCTGGTTAATCTCAAATTGACAGTCATAATAAACCCATTGTTTACATCATTTCTTGTGACAAATTATGATGGTATGTTTACTTTACACCATGGAAGAATTTAATTCTATAGTTTTCTATGCTGTTATGCCTGTTGTTTCCCACTTTTCCCTCCTCCTGTTCCTTAAGTGCATAGCTTGACCAACTTGTAGGACAGGGAGCGGTTTACTGTTTGTGTGGCATTATTCTTAGTTTACCTTTTAACTCTAACACTGGCATTTCAGTTCATAGATGTCTTTCAAGCATTAACTATGAATGAGTTACTCCTGTGACAGTGTGTGAAATTACTTATGGCACTGTAGCTTTATTTGGGTCAGTCTGTCTTAAGATTTTTTGGCTGTTTGAACTGCTCTCACAGATTCTTCATTTGATTTTGATTAGTAAGGACTTGGCTTAGTGCTAATGAAATGGTAATCGGTCATATTGGAACTCAGTGAAAACAAACTGCATGCCCATGTCTATAATTAATTCTATATGTATATAATTTCAGGAGAACATCATTTTCAATCTGGCTATTATTTGCTGGCTTATTGTACATGCTGTATGAATTATTTCAATGTGATATGAATAGTTGTCAGCAATGACAAGATAGTTTTTCTTCAAACTTGCACATGGCAACAGTCAACTTTAGCCAAGTACTTTATGGCAATGGCAGAAAACATGATTGCAGTGGTGAACTAATTCGACTATATCTTTGTTAATATTTAACAGCCATGTGGACATTTTGGTTCTTTCCTTGCATTTGGTGAGACGGTGCTGACTTTCATGTATTTGATGAACCGCTCCTGCTCATTAATTTAGGAGTACGCAAATTCTGCCTTGGTATAATAATAGGATGTTATAGGTTCATAGGTTCATAGGTTCATACTAGGCTATCTGCCTGAGGGCATTTACAAGCCTAGCCCATCGTTTTGTGGCTTAGGCCACCCCTTTAGTATGGGGAACTATACCCATTATTTTTCTGTGCCTCTGTCGAGCAGTGACACTGAGGTAATCCCTGGGGTATATCTGCGATCTCCCATCCATTGGTCAAGATTTCTCTTGAACAAGGCCAGCGAGGTACTCTGCCTCACATGTACCGGGATTTTGTTCCACAGGGAGTCTTTGGGTGATGAATCTATCCCTCCAGCACGTCCTATTAATGGTGCATACTGCCTACCTTGAACTGGTTAAGGTATTTGATACAATTTTCTACTTGAGAATTGTAATCAAACTAATGGAATTACGCATTAGTCCCTATATTACTTAATGGTTAGCTAAATGGCTCTCAGATAGGATTGACAAAGTTATTGATAGCAGACACCACTTCCACAAAGAGGCCAGCCACTAGTGGAGTCCCTCAGGGCTCTGTGCTGGGCCGATTCCATTTTGGCATTTAATTCTCAGAAACCAAAGCAAACTAGAAGTAGTCACAGAATCCCACCAAGACACCAGCATCCTACAGAGAGGCCTAACACAGAGAAAAGACTGGTGCCAAAGCCACATCTTAAAACTCAGTGCCAAGAAATGCATAATAGTACCCTGTGGGAAGTCAGCCACCCTAGAAAGCTACCTCATTGATCACTCCCCCTCCAAGAGTGGAACCAGAAGTCAGGAGGTTGGGGTAGTATGTGGATACTAAGTTAGCTTTTAACCAACATGTGTCTAAGGTAGTAAAGAAATAATTCTGTGTTGCTCAATTTATAAACAAGGGCATGGCATCCAGGTCCAAGAAAGCCATCCATCTTCTTTATTCAGCCCTCATCTGACCCATCATTAAGTACAATGCTCTATTTGGTATATACCTGAACAGACACAGGGCAGCAACTGGAGCATCCACAGAGGATTCTCACAAAAAGTATACAGGGTCTATACAACATATCCTATGCAGACTTCCTCATACTTAATTTCCTACAGACTGTTGAGAGTCATGCTATGCCTGGTATACAAGGCATCCTAACATCCTTCTTTGATTGATCTTTTGAGCATCAGCAAAAACTTTTAGTTATGTACTCACCATAACTTCAGATGTTTGGGATCCATCTCGCCTACATTCTGACTGATGGGTTCGGAGCCGATCCCTCGGCTCCGACTCGGCACGCTTATGCCAAAGAGCGAAGTCTCTTATTGGCTGAGCTTACTATATCCCAGGATGCACCACTACCAGTCCCCCAGATCTAGTTTGTCCGCATACATGCACACATGCACGCACTGATTATATAACATCGTCAGATGAAACAAGATAAAACAGTAGAACTCAAAACCGTTCAATCTCTTCTGATCTCCAAGGCAGGGGGAAGGAGGGTGGGTATTAGGAATGTAGGCGAGATGGATCCCAAACATCTGAAGTTATGGTGAGTACATAACTAAAAGATGTTATGTGATCCTATCTCGCCTACATTCTGACTGATGGGACAGCGTCCCTAGCACCTGAATCCTGGGTGGCTCACTGGAAAACACTCCTGAGTACCGTGGAACCAAATGATGCTCGCCCTTTAGATGCCACATCCAATTTATAGTGGGAAATGAAAGTGTGCGGGTTGGACCAAGTAGCCGCAGCACAAATCTCAGAAATAGCGAGTTTGGAATGAAAGGCGATAGAAGTAGCCATAGCTCTGGTAGAGTGAGCTTTGATAGATGTTGTAAGTTGCTTATTTGAAGAGGAATAAGCCTGAGTTATACAATCTCTAATCCATTTGGAGATAGTAGCTTTTGTGATGGTTTTACCCAATTTATTGTCTGAAAAGGACACAAACAACTGGTCTGATTTACGAATTTGCTGAGTCCTGTCTAGATAGAAGTGCAATTGCCTGTGAACATCCAATTTATGGAGAGTGTACTCCTCTTCGTTGGAGAATTTTGGAAAGAAAACTGGTAGCTCTAGAGATTGTTGGAGACAGAGATTAGAACAAACCTTTGGGACAAAAGATGGGTTAGGCCTAAGTGATACTCTATCCTTGTGAAAAATCAAGTACGGTGGTTTGATAGATAGGGCTTGAAGCTCTGAAACTCTTCTTGCAGAGGTAATTGCAACTAAGAAGGCAGTTTTCCAAGACAGATATTTTAACTCACATGTAGCAGCCGGTTCGAAAGGGGAAGATGTTAAGGCACGAAGCACCAAATCAAGATCCCACAGAGGCGCAGGATGAAAAACTGGGGGTCTTAACAGCCCCGCACCTTTAATGAAAGTTTTGCATAATCTGCTGCTCATCAACGGTGGATCCATGGATTCGTGAAATTTAGAGATAGCTGCCAGTTGGACTTTAATAGTAGAGACTGAAGATCCTTGATTAAACAAGGATGTTAAAAATTTCAAAACCTCTGGAATCGGGGCAGTGATAGGGTCTAAGCCCCTGAGTTGAGCCCAGATAGCAAACCTCTTCCACTTACTGAGGTACAATTTCTTAGTGGTGGGTTTGTGGGTCAAGATAAAATGTGAATAACTTCCGGTCTAAGGTGTGATTTCTGACTAAAGTCGGAAGTGGAGGAGCCAAGCTGTCAACTTCAAAGTGCGAAGGGACTGGTGTTGTCGTCCCGACTGATGAATTAGCAGATCCGGAGTTAGATCCAAAACCCAAGGATCGTCCACCGCATGTTTCTTCAGGTAGGGAAACCATACCTGACGAGGCCAGTACGGAGCAATTAGTATCATTGTGGACCCCAATTGAGAAGCTTTCTGAATGAGTTTGGGGAGAAGTGGAACCGGAGGAAATGCATAAAGTAGCCCTGTTGGCCAAGGTTGTGCTAGAGCATCCATAGCTGCCTCCCCCTGATGTGGAGTCAAGGAGAAGAACCTTTTGCACTTTGTGTTTTGTGGTGTTGCAAACAGGTCGCAGCACGGCGTCCCCCATCTTCTGAAAACCTGAGCTGCTACTGTTTCGTTCAGGGACCACTCGTGAGGAGAGAGAATTGTCCTGCTTAATCTGTCTGCCAATATATTGATTTCCCCGGAATGTGGGTCGCTACCAAGAAACGGTTGGTAGCTACAGCCCATTCCCACACCCTCATGGCCTCCCTGCAAAGGGGGTAAGATCTGGTCCCTCCTTGTTTGTTTAGATACCAGACCACTGACATGTTGTCTGTGTGGATAGCGATAATGCCTTGAGGGAGAAACTTGTGGAGGGCCTGTAGGGACAGAAGTACAGCCCTCATCTCCAATACATTGATGTGGAGAAAGGTTTCGTTTGGAAGCCAGGAACCCTGAACTAACCTGCCCAGACAATGACCCCCCCACCCTGTCTGGGAGGCATCCGTCGTCAGGGTGGCCACCGGTGGGGGGATAACAAAAGGTCTTCCCTGATTCAGATTGGACGGCTGAAGCCACCAGCAGAGGTCCCGTTTGCACGTTTCTGTAATCATAATGGGGTGATTGAGGGGGAGATTCTGAAAGGACAATTGAGTCGATAACAGCCACTGAAGAATCCTCATGTGCAATCTTGCCAGAGGAACTAGGAGAACCGTGGCAGACATCGAACCTAAAAGTTGCAGGACCATCCTGGCTGGGGCTTTGGATCTTGAAAGCAGGGCTTGAACTTGACCTTGTAAAGTTTGAATCCTTTCGGTAGGAAGAAAGACGCATCAATTTTGAGTCTATCTCTGTTCCTATGAACCTTATGCGCTGAGAGGGCAGCAAGACAGACTTTGACCAATTGAATGTAATTCCCAGGGTACCACCCAGGGAAATGGTGGTTTTGAGGTTGTCCATTAGTAGATGCCTGGTGGTGGCAGTCAGGAGCCAGTCGTCCAGATAGGGAAACACTTGGAATCCAAGGCTCCTCAGGTGAGCAGTCACTACTGCCAAACACTTGGTGAACACCCTGGGGGCTGTGGTGAGACCAAAGGGCAGTGCACAAAATTGGAAATGACTGTCTCCCAGGCTGAAGCGCAGATACTTCCTGGACGCCCGATGTATCGGTATGTGATAATAGGCGTCCTTGAGATCTATGGAGCACATCCAAACATCCTTCTCCAACAATGGGAGAATGGATTGTAACGTGACCATTCGGAATTTGGATTTCGTGACGGATTGGTTTAGTCTGCTGAGATCCAATATTGGTCTCAGGTCCCCTGTCTTTTGGCACTAAAAGAACCTTGAGTAATTTCCGGATCCGATCTGGTCTGTGGGGACCGGTTGGATGACTCCTTTTTCTAGCAGCTTTGACGCTTCTGCGGCTGCAATTTCCCTTTGACTGGGTGGTGGGTCCGGGATCTTTTTGGACGGTGGGGGTGAGTGTGTGAAGGGAATGGTGTAACCTCCGGCAATAATCCGAAGCACCCATCTGTCCTGAGTGATAGATTCCCAGGCTTTTAGGTGCTTGGCAAAACGGCACCCGACTGGCTCCGGAGCAGCACAGCCGGGCAATCCCTCATGAAGTGTGGGAGGCTGAAGAGCCACGAAAGGACTCGCGGTCTCCAGAATTGCGGGGCCCTCTGCTGCCCCTGGGACGGCGTCTCCCATAAAAATTTCCCCGTCCTCTGCCTCTGGAAGGGGAATCTTCCTGCTGTTGAGGAAAAAACTTACGTGATTTGCGGAACCACATCTTCCCTCCTCCTTTAGCCTTGGGATAAGGCCGAAAGGGAGTGGAATAACGTGCACCTACGGCAGATAAAGTTTTTCCTTCTTGCTCACAGCGGGTAAGAGTGTCTTTAACCTTAGGTCCAAACAAAGAGGACCCATCAAAGGGAGCGTCGGCGAAGGAAGACTTGAAGGCCTCCGCAAAATGACACAAACGGAGCCAGGCTTGTCTCCGCAGAGCCACGCCTGTGCCTGCCGCTTACCTCCCCTTCGGCCGCATATGAAATGAGCCTCATGGACGAGTTAGAAATTGAAGTAAGGATAGCCAACTGAGAGCTAACCGACTGGGCTAGCTGCTCAGGTAGGTTACCCGAGAGGGAATCTGACAGCTCCTTGACCAGATCCCTCTGTAGCCTGGTAAAATGTGCCAAATAATTCAGAGACCTTAAAGTAAAGGCCGCTGAAGTCAGGGTGCGCTTCCCGTACCGGTCCATGCTCCTAGACTCCTTATTAGGAGGATGGACGGACTTTGAAGCCTCTGCCACATCCTGTTGTGTAGGAGATGCCACCACCATGGCATCTACAGCCACGCCTTTAGTCAGGAACTCCTTCTCGGGTGGGGCAGACAAAAATTTGTTAGGACGAGAAGGCACTGGTTCCACGGAATCTGGATGTTCCCACGCCCTCCGACAAACCAAATCCAGGAGCTCGTCGAAGGGCGGAGACACCCAGGAGGCGGACGGCTGAGCCCCAAAGGCCTTGAGAAGCACTGACTCATCAGCAGAGGGTGTTTGGATATCCAGCCGCCTCGTTGTTTGAGGATCTCTAAAATGTCTGCAAACGAGACATCATCCGAGGACGACTTTGGGGACCCTTCTGCATCATCAAGATCAGTGTCTGATGTAAGATACTCGGGGGAGTCCACGTGCTTCCTCTTGCACGATCTCTTCCTTGGGGGCTCCTCTGAAGACAACTCCGAAGAACCCTCAGGAGGAGGGGAACCCCCAGTGGGGGTAACCTCAGGCCCCGGGGCTCCGCTGCCTAAGGACAGGGGAACTGCCAAAGACCCAGTCTCCACGCCCAGGGAAGGTGCCGGTAAAGCCGGAGAGATGGCCAAAGAAGACTTGGTCAAGGCACTCCTCATAGCTCTGAAAGCCGGACCCCCAGAATCCTGGGAGTGTCCGGTCCCCGGAGCCATGATAGCAGACGGAAGTCCCGCAGCCAAAGCACTGAGAGGGAGGCTCGGAACCGACAGCATAGGTCCCGAAACGTCACCCCCGGGTCCAGCCGAAGAAGTCCGTGTGCCAAACTTGGACCCGAAGGCCGGGGTTGGAGTAAGGGTCGGAGCCGACCCTAAGACCTCCACCGGCTCCAGCAGCACCTGCTCCGACGGAGCCGAAGCAGTCGGAGGAGGAATGGCAATGACATGGGCATGGGCTGTCGGCTCCGAAGCCAACTGGGTCGGAGCCGAAACAAATTTTTGAAAGACGGGGGACTGGAACAGTCTTTGGAGCACCCTGTCTATGTCCGAATCTGACATCCTCGATGACCTAGAGGATACTGAACGGGTTCGAGATGGCCTCTCCAACGGCCCCAAGGGGCTAGGGGACCGCCCGAGGCGACTCGATGACTATCGGCGCCGAAGGAATACCCAAACTAGTTTCCATCGGTGCCGAGGAGGACTTAGGCGCCGAGGAGGAAGTGTCTGAGCGGACAACCTTCATCGGCTACGAGACCAGTGGAGCCGACGAAGGTGACCCGCCTCTCGATGCCCCAGCCATCGGCTCCGAAGCCAGAGGAGTCGAGACTGGTGGCATCGAGGCAGACTGCGCCTCGGCTCCAAAGTCCTTGGAGCCGAAGGAGAAGCCTGCCTATGTCTTTTGGCGGTCGGATCCGACGGACTGGTCGGAGCCGACGCCCTTTTCTTTTTAGCAGGAGAAGGAGAGGATGCTAAAGCCTCTTCAAAAGAGGGTTTTATAAGGCCTTTTAATCTAAGCTTATTTTTCCTCTCTTGGAGGACCCTCGAGGAAAAAGCGTGACACACGCTGCAGGACTCCTGCAAATGTTTGGCGCCCAAACAATATACACACAGAGAGTGGTCATCCGTGATAGACATCTTAAAGTTACATTTAGTGCACTTTTTGAAGCCCGAAGGCCTAGGTGCTTGAGACATTATAAGCAAAAAATAAGTACTTTCTCACAGACAAACTTATTTTAAGTCAAGATTAACTTGCCGTTCACACAAAACCAAAATGAACAACAGTCAACCACCGTATAAGGAAACAAAGAATAACAAACCCTAAGGTTGTTTTAAAAGGGAATTAACCAGTAGGAAGGCCCTATAGACCGAGGGAGCCTGTAACCATAAAAGTATCAATCACACACAAATTTTCCACAGAAAAAATTGTCAAACACACACACAACAACAGAGTAGCCGTTAAAACAGCTTTTTGTTTAGAAATTAGCAAATTCCTGACAGAAAGTTAGTGAAAAAAACCCACTACTTAGCTCAGCCAGCTCGAGACCACGTCTTCGCTAGTTAGCGGCAAACGAGATCTGGGGGACTGGTAGTGGTGCATCCTGGGATATAGTAAGCTCAGCCAATAAGAGACTTCGCTCTTTGGCATAAGCGTGCCGAGTCGGAGCCGAGGGATCGGCTCCGAACCCATCAGTCAGAATGTAGGCGAGATAGGATCACATAACATCAGTAGCATCAGAACTACTCAGTCTATGACTTGAAACTTGCTTGCAATATAAATTGGACATGGAGGGACAGGTATGTGCCTCAGGTAATTCCTCTTCTCTGGAACAGACATTCCATCCATGTGAAGCAGAGTTCTTCCCTAATCCTATTCAAGCATAACCTACACCAGTGGATGGGAAATTGGGAATTCACCCCAGGTCTAGCACTTATGCCTCCAATGGACAGATGCAGTTTGCATATCATAGCATACCTTACATATACCACCTAAAATAAACTTTAAGTCTCAAAAAAACTGTGGGATACATTTGAAATGCATGTCGTGACTTATAAAATCCCCAGCAGTCATTAATCTAGTATACACCTATGGAATTACAACAGCTCAGTACATGCAATATAAGTTATTAAGCAATTTATAATTTTTGAGTAATTAGCTCAATACAAGCTCAGGCATTCTCAGATGGGCAATGCCACACATTTGTATTAAAAGCTTACATGTTTATATACATATGCACAGTGTTTATGCATGTATTTAGCAACTTCAGTTCAATCTGCATTACACACAGTAGCAATGACAGCTTAATTACTATGTAACTCATCATCACTAGTGAAAAACCTACTCCATCAAAATATTTGGATTTATGCAGACTGAACACAGAAATTTTTTTGGAATTATGGAAACATTTTATAGATCATTAGTTTTATGGAATTCAGTTATGGTTAACATAAAATATGGTAATGATCTGATTAATTGTAAAAGGAACTGCATCGAAATATCATCTACTAAAATTAGACAAAAGTAGGATAGGACTTTTTGGAGTGAATTTCATTTTAACAGGATCTGAGCCAAAAAAAAAAAATCATCTAACAAACTAAACATAAAAATGTAGTATGATCAGTGGATTAAACAGAAAGGTCATAGAGCATGCTTACAGGGTGGGTTTAAAGACACAACTTTGCACTTTTGTCTTTGCATGTGATAACATGTTGGTGAAGCAGCAATTTTTGTTGCTGTGCTTTAACTTGTCAAATATGCAATTACACCATGAGTGGTTTTAAAGTAGAGCATTATTTATAACTCATTCATTTTTCTTTATTTCATGCTATGATGTGAAAGATTTGAGATTTCAGATGGAGTAGCTGGTTCCTTAAAATTAGGCTTAACGACAAGGAAACTGAAAAAAAAATGAATATTTATATTCCATAGCTGCAATAAATATTGCAGACACTGAAGCAGATTCCAGTTTCATTTTGGCTTAATGGGGTTTACATAATTTATAAGAATATATGATATATACACATGGCACATTTAATGTGTAAGTTATTTTGATGACTGCTGTCTTAAAATCTGTCTAATGAAAATGTTCCTAACTTAGAAGGACATCACTGGCCATGACATGTTATCATAAATACCGTAAAGGGTCAGTGATTTTAATTTTAAGATATATAATCTAAGTAATAGCATGCAACTGAATTTTAATAAATGTGAATCATTGGCAGTAAAATGCTGACAGTATAATAATTCAATGAAAGTGATGCATTTATTTTATTTTCAATTGCATGCAATGCTTCTAAGTGAAATATAACCTGGAGCTACCCTTTCAGTACTATGAATAACCACCTCCTACTTTTTAACCCACTCGTTCTAGTCATAAAGAAAGTCAGTGGTTCATATTAGCAGTCCTAGTAAGCATAAATGGATGAAAATAACTAATTTTTAGCATAACTGCAGTGGTTTCAATATATTTTTTATAAAATAAAGATATCTCAGTTAGAGTTCTGCAATTTATATGAGCCTTAATTTTGACACTGTTTAAACATTTTGTATTCATGTGCTTGTGTGTGTGTGTGTGTGTGTGTGTGTGTGTGTGTGTGTGTGTGTGTGTGTGTGTGTGTGTGTGTGTGTGTGTGTGTGTGTGTGTGTGTGTGTGTGTGTGTGTGTGTGCGCGCGTGTTTGCGTGTATGTGCCTGTGTCTCTTTACGTTTGTATCCTACTCATTTTTACTATAATAAGATCAATTCATATTGCCAGGCATTGAGGTAATACTCAATTTTTATTCAGATGGCTATCATTATGACAAGTTGCCATAAACACTCAAGAAGATATTATATTAAGTGTATATTTCCTGGTAGAGTGGGGAAACTACAAACATTGTTAATGTCTTTAATTGCCAACTGTTAGAGAATAGTACTTGTCTATTGACTTATAACCAATGACATTTATGAACAAACAAAGCAAAATACTCCTAGATATAGCTATATATATAGATAGATATAGATAGAGATAGATAGATACAGAGATAGATATAGATATAGATATATACCTATCTATCTATCTCTCTATATATTGTACAGTATTTGCATTAGCCATAATGTTTTATTCCTCCATGTGCATTATAAAGCAACAATCTGTCATATTTCATGAGTACAGGTTGGCAATGAATAAAAGCTGCAAGAGAAACGTTTAAATATAAAATGTCTGAGGAATGCATAGAATCCCACTACTTAGGGGTTGCACATTATGGCTGCAAGACACAATATTTGTTTGTCTGCTTGTTTTTTTGTTTGATGAGTGGTTCAGAACTACCATCCTCATGGACCATTTTCCGGTTACGAGTTACAGAAAATAAATAAATAAAGTGGGGCATATTGTTATTATAGAGATTTATACAATGGTATAAACCACAGACTGGCAGAGAATTGCTGTTACAGTTATGTATAAAAGATTGAAAAGTTTGATTAAAAAATGGAATAAGTGGGTTAATAACCAGTGAAGAGTTAATGTAGGTAGCTGCTGGATATAGGGAACAGAAAGAAGAGAGTGAGAGGGTTGTACATAAGTTACATACTGGGGGAGTTATTAATATTTAGGAGATTCATTTGGTAACCTGGAAGCATTTGCATTGTTATTGTCTGAAAAATAATTCTTTTAATTCATAATGAAATTTTGGATAAGAATGTTTCTTTTTAAGTGCGTGAGAAGGGCGTTCCAAACTTTAGGTGGGAATGTGGAGAAAGAGTGTTCCATGGAATGTAACTTTATGGGAGAAATTTGAAAGGAAAGGGATCTTAGGTTATAAGGGCTAGATTATTCTGTAAATCTGCTGGCCAAGAAACAAATGAGTTCACGTTTATTTTGTTTATAGACTAGGTCTGCAGTATGAAGGGAGGTTCTGCTTTAGTAGGAGTCAGTTATTATGGACATGTGCAGGAATGAGATCTGCACAAATGGGGTCATACTAATTATCCCCTCAAGTACAGCACTTTTGAGTGTGTACCTTTAACTCCCAGTGGGTGTGGTATGAGCCTTTAAAAAATGAAGTTATTACCTTACAGTTCCATCAAATATTAATATATCTGGAACCATAAGTGTTAATAGAGAACTGTCAATGGCAATATTCAGGATAAATTAATATTTTACATTAGTGGCATTTATTTAGTTTGATGCTTTAGAATGGAGTTTATAGGCCAAAATAAATGCATTGAATACTGATTTTGTAATGTTGTATAAACAAATGATGATATCTCAGTAACCATTCAAGCAAGGGACATACTGCAAGTAGGATTTTCTTCATATAGCTGTGAGCTATCATATGAGGTTAGGCAGTTCTGTTGTGTTACCTGAATATTGAGATATTTAGAGAAATATGAAAATTATTACAAGACAATTAAACAGTATACAAATAATATTCAATATTTCTTTAGCTGCATTAGACGGAGATCAAATATCAATAGAATTGTTCTTGTCACCATGCATGCTTCAGGATGAAATCTTTTGATAACGTAGTATGTTCCATGATTTTGGAATTTTTAATGCAGTAGGAGTTAACTGCAGAAACACCTGGAGGTGCACACGGCTGTGATAAGTCAAGGCAGACTATGTATTCAGCACTGTTAACATATAGAAATGGCTTGCAATTGATCAGTGCTGCCTACCTTGAGACTGCAGACAAATAAATAGTAGAGGGTACACCAGTTTAGGATTTCCCCACAAGTGCAAAGCATCAATGCCCCTGTCATAACTGATGGGTGATTGGACATGTAGTGGTTCTTACAGCTACAGCTAAACAAGTAACACTACTTTTACTTAAGCTACTGATATAAAAACTATTTCAACCAAACAAATCTGAATAGTGCCAAACAGGCTATTAGATGTTATGTTGGTAAGTCTGCTGTGTGAATACCAAAGTACATCACTGGGCCCCCAAAGAATTTGTGTGAAGTGGTAGCAGTTACTGTAGGGGAGGAAGCAGGTTGTGTTGAACATTTAACTTGTGGTTAACACTTTGTACATCAGTGGTAGTGTCACCAGAAGTATTTGGGCCAAGGTGGTATAAGCTTTTCCCATCTGATGTATGGTTCAAAAGGAGTGGTATTGGAATTTCATATATAGGTTGACACTTATTATACCAGTGGTACCATCTGAGGTTCCATTAATATGCTGGAGGAAGTAGTGGCATCTTTTCTTTTGTGATGTAGAGGTAAGAGGGTATAGTACTGAAGGCTCAGGTAGCAGTTAACACTACATCGCTGTTATAAGAGTATTCTGCACTGACTGTTCTGCATGTTCAGTACTGACCTCTTCTCTTATCATCTATAAATGAATCTATCAATCTACATAGCTATGTTTACCCTTACACATCTAGCCCCATTTTATCTTAAACAGTCTAAAATTGATTCAGTCTCTTCCTTATTAAAAAGAAATAAATACCTTGTGCATTGGTCTTGTTCTGAAGAGAGCGTAAGTAACAAAATGTCAGAGTGTGATATAACCTCCTTACCATATACAGTGTCAAGTTACACAGTTTATTTTTTTTTTCAAAAAGTGCATGGCTTTTGCATTTATTTCTTTGATAAGACAATCCCGATTTTTTAACTCAGAACTGAAAATCCCTGACATGACATCATGAAAGCATGAAACCATAATGCTTCACTTTCTAAATTAATATATGAGCTACTGTATTTCTATGCCAAATGCATCAGTATTACTTGTATTATTATTATTAATATTATTATTATTATTATTATTATTATTATCATCATCATCATTACTATTATTATTATTTCCTAGAAGTTCTAAACTAGTTTTTGCAGCTAGAACATTTCACACAGAAAATATATCTTCGTGATGATAGGTAGTGAAATGACAACGTAAGTAAGCTACTCTTCTAAAGCTGTATTTTGTTTTTGTGTAGCCACAGTCCTTTGAAGTTGAATGTAAATCATTCACTGTTCAGTGCATACTATGATGTCATTTTATGGATGTGGTTATCGAGAGGAACTGAATAGTAAACTAAAAACTTCAATACGCACTCTGTACGCTTATTTTTTGTTTTATTTTATTTTATTTATTTTCCAAAATCAATTGCAATTTTATCATCATAAGTATAATGGAAAATTAAATCAATTAAAAGACAGATGTTACCAAAGGTGATTACTATAATATAAACCATACTTCTCATGGTGATCCAGAAGGATTTTTCTGATTATGTGATTTGGTCAGAGTCTGAATTATTCAAATGAAGTCTGTAGAACACAACAGAATGAATAAAGGATAATTATTATTTTTTTCAGCAAATCACTGTTGATTTCTTTGTGTTCTTCATTTCTTGAGGTGTTGTAAACAAATTAGTTTGTGTGATATATGCCATCTTACTGTCACCTCTTTTCTAAACAGAGAGTGCAAAAGTATGCAAACATTTTATTTGGGCATTAATAATAAAATTGAATACAGGCACTCAAGGTAACCTCAGACATTCTTTAATTGTTATATTTACTGGAAAAAAAACACTTTTCTTAAGGTTCTGTGCAAAATATAGATAGATACAGGCATTAAATCATTTAGCTGCAAAATTAATATATCTTAAAGTAGTTTTAATCTAAGTTTGAAATATGCTTTAATTTTAGATTTTAATGAAGTTGCAATCCAATGATTTTGCAAGTAGATATATACATTTTTCAAAAGCTGTAATCCACTATGTAGATTGCTTTATTTTAAACCTTTGAGGGTGGCAGTAAATATGAAAACAACAGCAAAATTCAAGAAATCACAACTCACACATTACACTGTCCTTAGGATTCGAACTTTTGGTTCCCTTTATTAACACTCATCTGTTATTCATAAAGACTAACATAAAATAAGATAGGAAATGATTTATTGCTAGCAAGCTATGGGGTACTATTTTAGAGTTTTCTAAATATTTTTATTTAAATTACTTAAACAATTCAGGGAGTATAGTTCATGGCCAGACTATTTTGAATAACTAAAAGAAAAATTTGTGTGGTAGAAGTAGGAGGTATGAAATATGAAATCAATCTCTTCATAACATAACCCCAGAAAGAAACGCATTAAATACACTTTTGCTTGAAAGGTTACATCATGATGATTTGCAAATGATTGAAAGATGATGCAGACACTGTTTTTATATTTTTATGTGGTGCGTAAAATGTTCCAAAGATGGTTCTTCACACATATTCTAGTTATATAACTGGTTGTACAGTGGAATACATGGCAGACATTAGAAGTAAATATTATATGCAGTCAGAATTAACAATAACAAGAAGGGTAGAGAAGCATATAATTTATTTTCTTAAACATGCTGCTGACGGACCATACTTTAATTTTACTTCTCCTTGTACTGTTTAGCTGGTATCATTATTTACAGCATATGAGTCCCTGGACACATTACAAATGCATGATTAGATAAATAAGTAATAAAAGGTACACTTGATCTAATGTAGTTGCACTTATAATCATCCATAAATCTCTATTAATTATGTATCCAAATTCTGCCAGTACAAGAACAGATGACCCTTGATGAACTCCTCCACAAAGGTAGACTTGACAAAGATGGCATTCTATCTTTCTCTCTCTCTCTCTCTCTCTCTCTCTCTCTATCTAGCCTTTCATGTTTTCATTATTTAATTACCTTTCCTTCCTTACTTCCTAGAGCATCTCAGTTCTTTCCCTTTACAACAGAGCTTACTAAAATAGGTTCATAGGTTGGTACAAGGCTATCAGCCCTAGGGCTTATACAAGCCTAGCCATAACAATTCCCTGGCTATTTCTTCCCACACTATTTACTTACCTGGACCCCTGTCTAGCAGAGCGACTGACGTGATCCATGGGGTGAATTTCCTTTCTCCCATCCAATCGTCAAGGTTCCTTTTGAAGAGGGCCAAAGAGGCACTTTGCTTGACATGTATGGGCAATCTATTCCAGAGTCTGGGGAGTCTCTGGGTAAGGAACCTATCCCTCCAGCATGTTTTGTTTATTGTGATGACAAGGTTTAGATCCCTGGAGCGTATGACTCTGAGGGATTGGGATTTCTTTAAGTGTAGCATGTCCAACAGCTCTGGGTTTGACATGGCCTTGTATGTTAAGCAGAGATCGCCTCTGAGTAGACGATATGCGACAGAGTATAGCTCGAGTTTTTTAAGGTGGTCAGCATAGGGCATCTGCTTTAGGCCTGTGATTCTTTTAGTGAGGCATTTCTGCAGCCTTTTCAGTTGTTGCAGATGTCTTGAGAGGTACATACCAAATGGGGCGTTGTATTCTATAATGGGTCTAATGAGGGATGAGTACAATGGGACAATGACCTCCTTTTTTCTGGATGAAAAGCCCTTAGTGATGAGGTGTGCCACATAGAAGGATTTCCTGACTGTTGTGGTGATGTGGTTATTGAAGTTGAGACCAAAGTCCACCTGTGTCCCTAAGTCTCTTATCACACTTTCGGTGTTTAGTGTACTGCCACCTATATGGTAATTCACGGGTACATGTTTTTTTCCCAAAGGGGATAACTATACATTTCTTGGCATTGAGCTTAAGCCCATGGCTCTGGCAACAAGCATCTGTTTCAGTAAGGCCCTTTTGCAGAGTATCCACATCATTTGGGGATTCAGTAATGGCTCCCAGTTTGCAGTCATCTGCGAACTTTGTTAGCCAAAGTCCCTTAGTGTTGGCCTGTACTTCAGAGAAGTAGATGCCAAACAAGAGCGGTCCCAGGACTGAACCCTGAGGTACTCCACTTGTCACTTGTCTGGAGCTGGATTTGGAGTCGGCTACTTTTACAGTGTGGGTTCTATCAGTATGCCAGTTAGCAACCCATTGGGTGATGTAGGGATTAATGCCCAGCTTAGTAACTTTATCTATGATTCCAGAGTGGGGGATGGTGTCAAAGGCCTTGTCAAGGTCTAGATAGGCTGTGTGGACCACCTTACTTTTATCCATGGCTCTGGAGACTGATTCAAAGAAGTCAATCAGGTTCAGGAGACAAGATCGGCCCTTCACAAACCCAAACTGGGTGGGGTCCAGTGTTTGAAGGTTGCCAATGTCTTTGTTTATAAGTTCCATGATAATATGCTCAATGGCCTTGCAGATAAGGCTTGTCAGACTGATGGGACGGTAGTTTCCAGGATCCAAGGTGGATCCCCCCTTGTGGAGTGGGATAACTGTAGCTCTGCGTCACTCAGTGGGCATGAAACCTGAGGTGAGGCTATGATTAAACATGACACTTAGGTGAGGTGCCAGTTCATATTGTAGTTCATGTAGTACACAGCCCGGGATGTCATCTAGTCCCATGGATGCTATATTCTTAGCTTTGGAAAGTGCATTTTTTTACCTGTGTGGCCGTTATTACCGGAATATGGCAATCTTCCAGTATTGAGATGGGCCATTTAGGGGGTGAGAGGGGGGTGAAGTTGGCGCTGAATTGATCTGCCAGGATATTGGCAATATCCTTGGGATCAGTATATTTAATGCCATTCTGCTGTAGCTCAGATCAGATCTAAGCATTGCCATTTAGAATCTTGACATAGCTATAGAATGCCTTGTGGTTGTCTTTGGAATCTTTGGCAATTTTATGTTCGTAACTAGCTTTGGAGGATTTTATGAGGGATCTCAGTTTCTTACTGAGGCTGGTAAGGGAGTTTTTTGCATCCTGGGATTTTCCTCTTTTCTGCAACAGTTTCTTCCTTTTGTTGTAAAGTTTGTTTATGGAAGGGGATCACCAGATTGGCTTCCTTTTTTTGGATGAGAGCATCTTGGTTCTATTTGGGATGGCACAATTCATGCATAAGTGGATGTGCTTGTACAGTGCCTTAGTGTAGGATTCAGCAGCTGAACCTTCAATTCCAGTTTGCATGGGTGTCATGAAGTTTGTCACTCCTGACTTGAGTAGCATGAAGTTGGCTTTGGAGAAGTTTTTTATGGAGGTTTCCTTACTGGGGGGTGGAGGTGGGATGTGGATGTTAAGGGTGATTAGCTTATGGTCAGACCTGACTAACGAGGGGGTGACCATAAGTGTGGAGCATCGATTTCCCATGTTGGTAATGACTAGGTCTAGGATATTGGAGCCCTTGGTGGGACTATGGATTAGTTGATCCAAGGCGTTGGAATTTATGAATTCCAAGAACCATTGGGCAAAGGTGTTGGTACTTGAGTAGTTTTACCAGTTAATGGCAGGGTAGTTAAAATCACCGAGTATTAGGGTGTTTGGTTCGATCTTAATATTTTCCAGTATGTTTAGAAAGGTGTAGTGAGAATCTTGGGGTATGGTGGGGGATCTGTAGCAAGCTACAATTTGGATTGCAGTCTTACCTAGTATTAGTTTCACCTGGAGAATTTCAGACACATTGTGTTGGGCAACTAGCCTGGTGGTGTGAATATCCTTGGTGAATATTGACACTCCTCCACCTTTAGTGTTTCGGTCCTGGTTTGGTGGCCGAAAAGTGTGGTAAGAGTTGTAGCCTGGTATTGCAGGGGTGCTCTCTGGAGCCTTGAACCAGGTCTCAGTTACTGCACAGATATCGATGTTCTCCATTTTTAGGAGTGCCTCGAGAGAGTGCATTTTGAGGTTTAGACTTCTAACGTTGAGTAGCTTTACCTTCAGATTTTGCATGCTTGTACCTGTTACGGTGGTGGTTTTGTCCGTTGAACTTTGCCTAAAAAGGCACTATAGGGGTGGCAAGAGCCTTAGCCAGTAACCTGAATTCCAGGGTCAACAGGTGCAGACCATCTCTGGCAAAGCATCATGGTCTGTCAATCATGTTGTCCCAGGCAGACAGATACTGGATCCCCTTTGAATGACACCAGAAGCTTAGCCAATTGTTGAAGTCAATCATTTTGTCCTTATATTGTGGTATCATTCTGGGCGAAGGCAGGATGCTACTCAGGGCTAGGGTCATACCTGCTTGGGCCACATGATCCGAGAGCTCTTCCATGTCTCTTTTCATGTAGTCCAGGGAGGTATGTCTCAAGTCATTCACTCCATGGACAATGACAGAGTCATATTTGTACTTGTTGTGGAGTGACTTGAGTGCATGTGTTATGTGATGGATCCTGGCACCCGACAGGCAGCTGACTGTAATTTTCTCCTTGTTCAACCTGGTGAGTGGGACATCAGTGTGCCGGACTATAGAGTCACCTATGACTAAAGTGTTAGTTATGTTGTCTTGCCTTAGGAGCTGTTGCTAGGTGGCACATTGGTGTTGTGAACTATGTGACACTTTGGTTGTGATTGGTGTTTGTTTGCGTTTCAGCTTCAGAGGTCCTTGTTGCTTGGACAGGTTACAGTTAAGGGCCTCTGCATATGTAGATTTAGTGTTGCTATATGTGGGTGCTGGTGGTGTGGGTTTAGAAGGGCTATGTGTTGCTTGAGGTATAGTGTGGGTGTTAACCTTCTCCTCTTGACTGTCTAGCACAATCTTGGGTGGAGAGAGCTTTGCTTCCATTTTGGCTATGTAAGTGCATCTCTCTCAGGTTGTAGTGTTGGGTGGTAGGAGGAGAGGGTTGTCTGTGTACATGTGGCAATTGCTGCATTGCCCCAGTATGCCCAGATTCACCAGGTGGACAGGAGAAATCACTGGAAGCTGACCCTTGGACATGCCTGGTTTGGTGCTTTTTTTTTTTTTGTAAAGTACAGAATCTGTTTTCCCTTACCTTAGCAAGGTACTTTGCAATTATCAGCTGTTTAGTGCCTACGATTAATTTCTCCTTATTAACAAGGAGAGTTGAGTGCTTGTATCAGCTTAAGGCTTTCTAGTGGTTTCCAGCAGGTATTAGAGCAAGTGCTAATCACAGGGATGCTTAAAGGTAAGATGAAAAAAAATGCAACCTGCAGTGTGCACTAGATAAGTTAGATGTGAAAGTAGGTAACTTAAGTTTTACCTGTTTAAAAAGTTAATGTTTAGTGGAGGGTTAATATTTTTAAAACAGCAAGATGGATTGAAAGGGGTGGTCACTTTTGTATTCTGGTACTATAGAATACAGTAGGATGGACAATAAATTTAAATAGGTGAAGGGGAGGGGATTTCAAAAATGATGATTTTGAGAATACTCACACAAACCAGTGAAAGCAGAGAGGAAATGAGATATATGGTCAGATTAACATAAGAGGCAGGCAACTAGAAAGACAGTGGTATTCAACAAGACAACTGTAAATGCCTGACTCAGAAGAGACAGAGCTGTGGTCTCTTTTGAAGTTTTAATATGCAGTTAAAACAGAATGCAAGTAAAACACAAGGTAAAGAAAACAAACCACAGTATTCAAAATATAAAAAAAGGCAATAAAATAATACAAAATACAACAAATAAAAGAAAACTAACCTTTCCTTCGCAGCAAAGTGCATCAGAGCCTGGATAAGCCTTTCTGGTAAAGCTCTGAAATGTTTTATTTTACCCCTTAAATAGAAGGTTTCATTCCTAGCTCCACCCCCTCCCAGTTCACAAATGAGTAACCTTAAGTGACCTCTTCTATCTTATGAATGAGTCCTTAATTGATCAGTTCTAATTTCTGCCTGACACAGAAGAGACAGAACTGTGGTCTGTTTTGAAGTTTTAATATGCAGTTAAAGCAGAATGCAAGTAAAACACAAAGTAAAGAAAACAAACCACAGTATTCAAAATATAAAAAGGCAATAAACTAATACAAAATGCAACAAATAAATGCAAACTAACCTTTCCTTCACAGCAAATGTAGGGAAGAAAACATTTATGATATATCTCTCCCAACAAGAGAAGTTATTTAGATTTTCTGCTTCACCCTTATCCAGATTGTAATCTATTGTAGTCCACAAGTCTATGTAATCTATTGTTGCCCAAAAGTCTAAGAACTTCTCAATAGCAGCAGCCTCTTTACTGATATGTAACAAGAATTAAGGTCTGCCAACATTACCATCACTGCAATTCTAATAACATATATAGCTGGACATTTTTGAATGGGTGTTCTTCACAGATTCAGATGATTTAGTGTAGTTAGTCAACCAGCATGCTTTGAGAGGTGAAGCGAAACATGAGTACCCATAGATTATCCATGTAAACAAGGGGGACCATGTATGACTTGGCAGAGATTATAGTGATGCAGTACTTTTGTCTATTGCTGTGCCACAACTGGGATGAAGGAGTTGGTAAACACAGAAAGCCTGGATAAGGGGGTGAAGGATAGAAAGCAAACATAAGCATATAATGAAGTAGGATAGTGGCTGTGAGAAGTCTAACTATATGTGGCTAATTGATGTTCGAATGTCAGATGTCTAAAAGTAATTATGCCTCAGTTGTTATTTTATACAGGGTTGGTACCAAGTGCTGGCTAGGTATTGTCTTAATTTTGTTAGGAATTATTAGTGTTAACATTTAAAATTTCTGTTGGAATACTTCTCTGATGTTTTACAAAGTAAGCTGAGAAGAGAGAATTTCCATACTACTTAGTTGACTTTGTGGTGATAATTTGGTTTTGTTTAAGTGATCCCGAGAACCTTATGACACTGTGTTATACACTCATATTCTTACAGTAATACATTTTTTATGTTTGAATTGTATATTATAAACATGTATGTCTGGACACTATAGGACTACTTTGTGCTCTGCAATAGTAGTTTTGTTGTGAATTTGGTTTTCGCAACAACACTATAACATTTTTCAAGGTGATTTATTTGTGTTTTCTTCATATTTGTTAGACTGGTGTATATGTTGAGAAGTGATAGTAGTAGGAGTGAATATGCAACTAAACATAATGACTCCTCTTAAAGCATTTGCAATTGCTGATTTGCCTTTATATATATCATAGTCAATGTGTTTATTGTAGATCAGAGTGTGTGATATACCTTTAAGAAGATTTACAGTGAATCAGCACATGCATGTAAGTACTGATCTTGTGCAGGCAAAAGTGCCATTTTGAGTGAGCAGCCAGAGTGTGAGCATGCATGTATGTAGTCAGTCAGTTAGATAGTTCATTCAAGTTTAATGTTCCTACCATCCATCCTGATGTGTTTGTATACAATCTTGTTTGTGTCTTTCAGCTTTTCCCGGTTAGGGGTTGCCACAGAAGAACTCTGGTCCGTTAATGACTGGCAGTTGATATTTACGTACCAGCTTGCCAGGCCTGATGCACAACCTTCAATGAAGGTATGCCCATTCACGCATGTCTCCACACAAAAGACGCTCTAGCTGAGAATCGAACCAGACAGCGTCTTACTGTGAGGCGACAACACTACCGCAGCACCACCACCGCGGGTATGTGTTTGTATACAATAATCTACTTAAATGAACATCCAAGCCTCAACGTCTTCTTAATGCACATAAGAAGAGTGACATGGTGTCAGAATAGGATCCAGAGTTATAGCCATGAGGCAGCCAGTTAAAGTTGAAGGAATATACAGGAGTTGGTCATCCTTATTGCTCAAACGAATTGCAAAACATGCCAGAAACAAATTCCAGGTACTAAAACTTGCCTAAATTATTTTTTTTGCTATAAATATAAAATGAAGCACTCAGAAAGCTCAAAACAAATTTCTTATTAAACAAAATTTCAAAAGTGCGACATACTAATAAAGATATTCAAAATAATCACAAAAAACATTTGAAACAATATCCAAACTGCATAAAATGTCCAAAAAAGGGAAAATTACCATATTTTTGCTATGTGCTACAGTTTTGTATTAACTAAAGCTATTCAAAATATCAACAGTGTGCAAAGTGTTTGCAAATGTGTGTAGTATTAGAGTGCAGTTATTTCACAAAGTAAAGTTGTTTCAAAGAATACAGTACAGTTTTTTAAAGCATACTTCACAGAGTACAGTATTTAGAAGAGTTTATTGTGCATTTGAATATGATTACAAGTACCTGGTGTGTTTGGATGTTCACACATAATTACAAGGACCATTTTGCACTGTTTTACTATAATCTGTGGGCATGGCAGAAGGAATTTTATCAGACACTGGTATCATAATGAAAGGTCCTAAAGGTATTTTCCAAAGTCCTTGCAACAAGAGTACATTAAAATCTTATATCATGGCCACCCAGGAACTGATTGTACCAAAATAAGGGTGAGAGGTCTAGTATTTTGGTCTTCTATGTCAAGATATATTGAGAAAGTACTTTCATTTTTTCAGTATGTAATAGTAGAAAACTGCATAAACATAAAGAGCCACTTCAGTTAAGCCAGATTCCAGAACTACATTGATCGACAGTAGCCACAGATATCTTTGAGTGGAATGGTCAACATTATTTAATGTTAGCAGACTCTTATTCAAATTGGTTTGAGATTGACCTACTTCCCAACCTAACTTCCACTGCTGCCATTACTAAGTTGAAGCAACAATTTTCCATTCATGGTAGACCACACAGTTATTTCTGACAATGGTGCACAGTTTATAAGTCAGCAGTTCAAGAGATTTGCAGAAGCGTGGGACTTTGTTCATATTACAAGTAGTTCTGAATGCCCTCAGTCCAATGGCTTGGCTGAATGTGCAGTGCAAAGTGCAAAACAGCTGTTAGAGAAATCCAAACATGACGATACTGATATTTTTCTTGTTAAATCTTAGAAGCATTCCTCATGATAAACCCCTTAGTTAACCTGGCCAGAGACTTATGTTGAGACAAACCAGAACCACAATACCCATCAGCAGTAATTTGTTGGTTCCAAGTGCTAAGAACAACAAAGCAGTAAAACCCCAATTGTTAAAAAAGTGTTTGTCCCAGAAGTCTTTCTATGATAAACCCAGCAAACCACTCCATTTTTAACAAAAAGGGGAGATAGTGAGGATGCAGATGTCAAAAGGTTTTGATGCATTGGATTTGTGAAAAGTTTGTGTCAAGAGCCGAGAACATACATTGTGGAATCACAAGGAGTGGAATTCAGATGAAATTGGAAGCATTTCATATCAATGTCCAAACCGGTGTTACAGAATCTTGCCTGTGACAATGACTCTAGTTCTCATAGTGACTTTAACAATGTTCCTATTCCAGAGGACATTCCATCAGCAATCCCAACTCCTGAGAAAATCCCTGACACTCTCCAAGCAGAACATTCTCCACTTACTCTCCCTGTTGCTAAATCCAGTTCTAATTGATATGTCACGAGATCAAGTTTCATCTCAAAACCTGCTTCCAGATACACGGCAACCTGGACATGATTGTTGTTTTTCTTTATTTGTGTCTGTATAAATTGCATGCTTATTCAAATGTTATTGTTTATAAGAGATCGCTCAGTAAAGAGGGAGGATGTAGACCACAGTGTGTGATATACCTTTAAGAAGCTTTCCAGTGAGTCACCACGTGCATATAAGTACTGAGCACGTGCAACCAAGAGTGCCATTTTGAGTGAGCAGTCAGAGTGTGAGCATGCAAGTATATAGTCAGTTAGATAGTTCATTTAAGTTTAACGCTCCTGCCATCTATCCTGTTGTGTTTGCATACAATAAACTACTTAAATGTCTTCTTAAAGCAAATAATCAATGATTATTCAGTTGTTTTTACTTTTTCCCGTGGAAGCATTATTCACAGTTACTACAAAGATTTCTAAGTTTTGTTTTGAAGAAGTACAGGAGGCAAGGATCATTTTATTTTTGTTTTTTTATTTTTCTTAGTGTTTAAAAGAAGTTGAGCATTTGTTAACAAAGGCTCAGAGGTGTTAAAAGATCATTTTATGATAACTTGGAGTTCCTGTAAATGAGTGGTCCAAACTGAGCTAGACTGCATATCCATCAACCTGCAGTTATTCAAAATACGCACAAATGCCCTTGATAAATAGGTACAGAAACGAAATTCTATGAATATATCATAGCAGCTCATTTTGAAAAATGTCTTCTCAAAGGTATGCACAATATAAAAGAAGATTCTCTTAAATATATACTGGGTAGTAGAGACAAAAGTCTGTTTTTAAATGTACAGAAACTTGCTAGACTGAGTTGCATCCCCACTGCTATTTGATTTATTGACCTTTTTAAAGATTTTAAGTCATTAGAATGAGACATTTTATGGAATGTTCTTATTAGCTCTGCCCCAATTGTCTTGTTAAACTCTAAAATCCAGCAAGTACATTACAACAAGCACTCGATGCCACATCAAGCATTGAAAAAAATAGATTTAGCTATCAAATATAACTAAATGTTGTGACACTAAAGACTAGATGCACGGCACCCCTCCCCCTTAGAGATACAGTTGTACATCTAAGGCTGCAATAGAAAAAATAGCATTTCTTTCTAAGTGTTAATATTGCGGCATCTTAACCATTTTTAATTTGTTTAAAGGTCCAGATGCTAATGGAAGACAAAATAAAAAGTAAGTCTTGAAAACAAATCTTACTACTTTTCTATCTAGGATGACTATTCCTATGTTTTGCTATACACCTCCTAATGTTAGGGAGGGACAAAGTTGTATCCAAATTGTAGAGCATATCCCTAAACTTTTCACTGACACAGTGTTCTAATATGGAAATTAATGATTCATATAACTCGCCAGCAGTATGAGCATTGGCTCTAGATGGTTTTCATCACTGATATGACACTCTGGAACCTTGTGCAAAGCTAGTGAGAAAAGGGGTTGAGGATGGATGGATGGATACATGCAGGTGAGATAGGAGCTCATGGTTTGGCTATCTGTACTATGATAATACTTTTATGACAGTCCTTACATAAGTAGGCTACCTACCCACATCCCTTTAGGCATTACTGGAAATGTTTGTCACTATTTATAAAAAAAAAATAGTCTTAGGAATAAAGGAATGCTTTGGAGCCCAGAGGGGACTTGATATTTAGATATTAACCTAGTTAGGCAAATATATTGATTTAAAAAAGTCCTCTGTCTTGATAATGAACCACTGAAGTCACTTCTCATAGGAAATTATTAGGGATGATTGCGAATGATAATCTTAAATTTGACCTAGATATAGAAGATTGCATATAAAAACTTTTCAAAAACTACGAATGCTTTACAGAGCCAAAAATTCTGTCACCAACTCAACTGAAACAACACTTACAACTGCGTATCTCTTCCCCACATTTCTTTATGGTGCTCCCACTTGAACAATGTTATAGCAAAGTTGCTAAATTTGCAGTGAATACCCCATTCAAAACCCATCAGTGGTAGCACTAAAAGCCTAAATTGGTTAAACTACCCCATCAACTAACATATATGCATGGCTTATTATCACCTATAAAATTATTCAGCATCCATCTTCTTGCCCATCACTAAATACCATTCTACACAACTATGTTTCCAGTTGGTTATTATGATCCAGTGGCCAACAACACCTGTCTGTCTACAAACCTTTCAAATCTGCTGGGAATTGTCTATTCTCACACCATGTTACTAAGGCCTGGAAGTCCTTAACTATATTATCAGGTCAATGCGCTCCCTCCCACCCTTCATAACCATTCTGATAGAGTTCCTAACCGAAATCTGGTAAAACACCAGTAT
>NC_056741.1:1124884222-1125124222 GCF_019279795.1 Protopterus annectens | reverse complement strand
AAAAGCCGTCTGTTAGTGACCTTTGAGGTAGGCTTATTTTATGGTTTGCTTTGGTGCTGTCAATTTATAAATGCTAAATTCATCAAGGTGGTCATACATCTCATTTAATATCATCATATTAGTTACTAAATAGTTATATAATCATTTATTTAACACAAGGTCACATATTTTATTTATCCTTTGTGAATTTAAGTGTTTTATTTTTTCAGACTTGAGTGTAAAGTGAAGTAATTTGTCACATTATAGGGCTGAAAAGTGGAGGAATAAGGGCTTTTCTTAAATATGTGGATATTATGTTAGATACTAATAAAGTAGAATACATATTGCAAGTGTCTCAATGTTGTTATTGAAGGGGCTTTACAGCATATAGCTAGGTCATATTTAGTTAATCTGTTTACATTTTGAAAAACAAATAATAATGCAGAAGAAAGTCAATGCTGACATCCCTGGTACTTTGAGCATGGATTTTACTTGTTTGTCCTAAGGATGTCAAGAGTTACCGGTTAGGCATATGGGGTATTAGCTCCTATGACTGTTTAATAATCTATACCACCTAGTACAGTTTCAGCTCCCTGTCTCGTAAGTTCACATATCATGGATCATAATCCCAAATCAATCAAGGAAAAAGTAGGGAAAGCAGAGTATAGCAAGGTTTTTGAGCTTACCAATATAAAATATATTAAGCAGTGACTAGAACCAGACAGCCTGGGATCTCATAACTTGATTGCAGCCCTATCAGCCCCATGGAAGAAGTCAATGAACAGAATTATAGTAAAAAATTGGGATACTAGGATGGCAGGATGTATGCTTTATATGACACTTATAGTTGAGAAAGAGGTAGACCAGGCTCTTCCCTTTTTGAAGCAGTTTGGCACAGTTGTGGGACAACCAACAGTTTTGTATCTTAAGAGCAGTGGGCAAATTCCTTCATTCGGAAGAAAGATACCCAGATATTTAGTTGGGAGTGATATTAGAGAGGTTTCCATTTGCAAAACTAGGGAGCACTGATGGACAGACACTCAAGAACAAAACCTGCTTGGCCCTTAATAATGGTAAATGTACTTTGGCCATATGTTGACTTGCTTATACATGTTTGTGATGTGGCTAAGGGCATCCAGCATTTTGATGCTGGTTGAAACATACTCAATTGACTACTAACTTGAGTGCAGAAACAGAATTTAAATGATTAAATTCAAGGTTTGACAAGTTTCTCAAGTATAGAAATAGATTTTTTAAGATTTCAAGGGTCCAATTTCATGTGAGCCTCTTTCAATCTTACACCATTGCATTCACCAATTAACATTCAAGTTTTAACCAGTGAGCTGAATGACTACTAAGATGGAGAAGCAGCCACTTTTTTAGTTTGTGTTTCTTATTTAACTCTTTATGTATTTAACCTTACACCAAATATTCAGGAACAATGTGCAATCATTCCACAAGAGTGAGACTGTTTGCAGAAGAAGGATGAACAGGCTATTAGGTCATTTTTGTGCCAGTGGCTTGAGAAGATCATACTCTATTGCAGTCATAAGTTGTCATCATTTCTATATTAGCTTGACCCATAATAAGCAGGGTTAATCTCTTTCTCTCATTTTACTTTATGTTTTGTACAGATGCTATTTGAAGGATTAGTCAGTTAGCAGACATGTTCAAATTAACAGATCACACTCAGCATAGGACAACTGCCAGGATTTTGAAAGGCTGGGAAAGAGTTAAGGGTCTATAGGGAGACAACAGGTGCCACATAGGCAGATTGCTTTTGCAGTCTGTTATATTTGTGATACATGGGTTAGCAGAAGATTGTTATCTTTATTCAGTATGGGCCATATCAGTGTCCTAGCTTTATGTGAGAGTGTTCAGAATGAGCTCCTGCAATCCTTTACCCTTTTGGACTATGACATATTATGAAGAGGTTTCTCTGGTTTGTGCTAGGATCAATTATGGACAGCTATGGGAAATGTTTTGTCACAGGAAGACATTTCTCACTTATTAAACATTCACCTGGAAAGTGATTATATTAGATCTGTTTCTAAATGGCTACTCTTGCACAAAATATAGTCAGACATTAGCTATGGTAATTCACTTTGTTGATATGAAGGTAGTGTGGTTGACCATTGTTCATAGTATTTATTGTCTTGATGCAAAATATCCTGCAGCTCTAGAATTGTTGAGGAGATTTATCAATGATGGAATAGCGGAAGCAGGATTACAATGAGGTTTTATGGTAACTGTACATTCTGATTTTGCAGATTATTACCGAGTTTGGTACTGTGATGATAGGATTCATTTAAGGGATGTGGGATTTGATTTGTTTAATTTTCATTTGGCCTGTTTTAATACAGGAAAACTTTCGTTATCCTGTTAATAGTTACATTTCATTGGAACTTGAAGTTAAAAAGTTCATATTTTTTAATGTTAAGAAAGATGCTTTGAGACACAGCTCAATGAATTTTAATTTTAAGCAGGTAGTTTGAATAATTGCTTTATGGAAGTGTCATTACATACTTATTATTGGGGACAAAACTACTATATATTCTTGTCACAGCTAAGAATGGAGGGGAAGAGGTTGATGTACAGCCTGGTGTATAGACGGTGAGCAGCCTCACCTCCCACTAGATTTTTTGGGCTTTTAAGGCATGTATAACACAAGTGCAAATTTGATGTATAAAGACGGATACAAGTGTTTGCCAAGATAGCCAAGGGGACACTGAATTGTGCTAGTTGACTCTGGTCTGAGCCAGGAAAGTGTCACAAACATGGATATGCCAAACAACAATACCTGCCCGGTTGGGTCAGGCATTTGGCTAACAATAAGGTGATTAAGATGCAATTTTTTTGTTACTGTGTAGAACAGACTATTCCTGACATTCATCTTGTGTGTAACATTTACATAATAAAAGGTTGCACTAGCTATGAACTTTCTTTTTATGGGTGAGGGGCATGAGGAAACATTATTTTGCAAGCAGAAGGATTTGTCTTGCACCTGACAATAGTGCTCAAGGAAAGAATCCATATAATACTGGGATCAGACTAATTTGTCAATTTGGAAGGCAGGCTGGCTCAATTTCCCCATAACAACCAACCTCTTTATTTCATTCATTTCAACAACAGGTGATGTGTGACCTTGGACATGCACAACACATGTGCAGGTGTGATGTATAAAGATGAATATGAGGGGTTGCCAAGGTAGCAGAGGAGGCACTGAGTTACATCACTTGGCTTTGGGCTGGGCAAGGAAACCAGCCCAGTCCTGACCTCCCCCATGCATTTGACTAACAATAAGGTAATTAAGATATGAATGTTTTCCTGTGCTGCAGAATGACTCTTGCTGATATTGATTTTGTGCATAATATTTATATAATAAAAGGTTATTCTGGCTCTGGTGTCTTTGGTTTTACTGGCAGGGGGCATAAGACAAAAATAATCTTTTATGAGACCTTTCTCACTGGAAAAGTTTGCAGGAGCATATTAACTGACTGTTTCAGGTCCAGCTTTTGTCAAACATGTGTGAAGTAGGTAACTAGAGTTTACTTATAGGAAAGAATTGTTGTTAGAGTTAATACAAATTAGACAAGATTCATAATAATTCAGTGGCCATCATATAGACACTTCAAGTGTCATAGTAAAGGTACAGTTATAGGGTTATTGCTTCCACAGTCCTCAGAAAATAAAAAACATTAAATGACTATCTGTAGAGAAGAATCTATCTGTCGGAGCAACTTGTTATCAGCAGTGGCCATGGGACTTCCACCCAAAAATCCTCTGCAAACATTGTCAAACTTCTAAAGAATTCTAAGTAGCTGGGGGTCAAATGTTTCCAATAAGTAAGTATCATAACTTTCTGCATGCTCCTTAATCAGTTGCTTGTTCAGATTGCTGAACCTGAAAGTTCGTACAATATCTATAATCCCATTCCAGCCGCCCATGTCTTTGTCAAAAACTAATACAAATATTATCTTGCTCCATTATAATGTTTGAGGTTATGGTTTCAAGTTAGCAGATGCAAACTATTAGCCAGTCTATTAATGGCATGGAGGTATAATATAATTACAAGCTGAATACATGCCATTGGACAACTAGCCAGCAGTATACCTATAAAAAGAGATTAAAATAGTATGCCATCAGTAAGAATAATATAATTTTAATAGAGCAACTTCCATTCATTTGGGAATTTGGGCGATGCTCCTTGCATGCCTGTTAACTATCTATGAGACTATGAAACAAAAACAAGAAAAGAAAAGAAAATCACAGCATGGAGGACATCCAGGCAAGGATATAAAACAGTAATATTTGAGCTGAGAATGCAAACTGTGTCAAACCTTGCTGACTTAACAAAAAAGAAAGGTATCCACTGTGAGTAACATGGCATGGGAAGTACTATATCCCATGATTTAGCATGGTCAGGTGTTAGTTTAATTGTCTGAATGAATATATGCTGTAATATATAAGAAATGTATGCAGTCTGAGTGATAATATAGTGGATGGCAGTAGGAGCAGTGTCAGAGAAGCAGTATATAGACATATAAAGAACAGTGCACAGTTAAAAGGGTAAATTCAAAAAATGGTCGCCAAGATTCTGTTCAAAAGAAAAAGGACTGTAGCTGGGCCTGATAAGTTAAGGAAAATGCTATAAACTGAGAGATGAAATAGAAATTACAACACAAAATGGAAAGTTAGCTGTACAACTAGAACAGGAGAGCGGATCACAGTTTATTTGAAATATTAGTAATGAAAGAGAGGGTATTCTAATTTACATAGATAAAGAAGTTAAGACATTTGGCTTAAAAGAATGATGTTTATACTTAATCTGGAATGCGTAACTTAGTCATAGACTGCACAGAATTTCAAAAACAGTAACAAGATGGAGGATGGGCAAAGAACAATAACAGAATGGAAAGAAGAGCGGATCTTGATACGTGTAGTTTAAATTAAAATAAAATTCTATATGCAGCATGTTTCACAAGAAATCATAAATGGTGACAAGGGGAAATGAGTTGAGCATATACCAGGAATTATCAGAAACAAAGTAAAAAGTAAGTTTTACAAATACCATTAAAGCGTATGTCAAGACCTTTCTGCAGATGATGGGTAATCAGAAATGGTAGTAGAATTCAGAGATCTGTGTAACAGATATAAGAAGATTGTTAACATATTTTGAGATTTTGGAAAGCAGAAATTTAGTAATATTTACTTCTGGTTACATGAAACTGCATCTTATACCTGTGAAGGATGTGCAAGTATAGCAAACATGAAAAGGACATTTATGTTATACTGAACATTCCTGGGGTGAGAAGAAGAAAATATAATGATGAAATTATAATCACCTATGTGGTGAATTTTGAATTACCATGCAAAAGAAGAGTGTTACAGAAAGATGCTTCAGTCACAGAGGGCACTGATAAAGTGATGACTAGAGTGCTGTGTACTTGCCATAGAAAACAAAGTTTTTCAGGCTTTCAAAGAGCATGCAAAGGGCAGCTAATCAAAATATAAACAGGACTGGAATGTCTTAAAGTGTGAGTTGAAATTCTGAATCGCAGGTATGCGTATGGATGAAAGAAGAAAAAGAAGTATATGTTAGTGACTCACACACTATGTGACGCTAACAGAATGTGGAGGAGCTCAAGGGGAGGGGCACAAAAGCAAGAGTGGAGGGGGGTTATGGGGTTCTAGAATAAGTTCAGCAGCTTCCTGAAAATATGGTTGGAAACTGGGGCACGCTACCAGAGGAATTTGAGCAAATTAGTTCAACAGAGGAGTGCAACAGTAGTTTGAATAAATGAAGACAAGTACAGACACTGTAACAGAGGCATGGCTGCACAAGAACTCACTGCATCTTTTAGTTGGACATGAAACAGCATGGCAGCTTTGTCTTAAAACTTATTTCACATTCACATTTACTATAATGTGTTAAGCAGAGGTGCCTCTTGGTAATGACTATATAGCTACAACACCCCCCCCCCCCAATTAAAAATCAAGAAAAAAGAAATGGTATTTATCTTCAAAATTTGGAAAGTTGACTGCTATTTTTAAATTAAATCATTCTTTTCTGCATGCTCAGAACTCTGCACATGAGCAGATGTCTGAGAAAGTTTGGGACGGGGAAAAAAATCAATTCACCTGCCTGGCTATTTTCAAAAGAAACTGGCAAAAGCAGGCATTAAAGTTATTCCATCAATTTGCAGTCTTGCTGAGGACATCAACAGCATTGCTCAAAAAGCACTGTACTGGGCTGTTGCATAAAGCAGTGAAGAGCCCTTATTCATTTTACTGGGCTGAAAGTGAAAGAAAGAATGAACTTGGGAGTGCAGAACCACAATTGAGGGAGAAAGTTTTCTTTTGTTAGTAAATTTCCTTTAATTGCCACCACCTGCTACTTCCTAATGCAGGAAGGCAAATAATTGCAAGTGTGTGTGTGTGTGTGTGTGTGTGTGTGTGTGTGTGTGTGTGTGTGTGTGTGTGTGTGTGTGTGTGTGTGTATGTATGCATTTGTATGAATATGTGTATGTTTGCATTTATATATGCATTTATGCTTGTATGTTTGGGGGATACAGATGCTGTGAACTGTCCTTATAGAATATCTCTGATTTTTTTGCCTCATTATTCTGGTCTGCTCCTCATTAGGTTGATGGTTTTCTGGTAAAACAGTGAACACTGCAGTCACTAAATAATGTTGACAGACATTTGATTTTCAGTCAGTTTTGTTATTCTAGCAGGTTTTTGATTTTGTAAAGACAGTTGTCCCGGTCCACTTCAATAAACATATCACACCGAATGTCATTTGACGACCTTTATTAAACTTTCATAAATATGACTTTGTTATCCAACATTTATTAATTACAACTGAAATGCAATATAGCTGATTGAATTCCAATATCCACATCCATGTAATGTTAATCATAACAGCGTGACCTTGCTCAACCTGACACAGTAATCAGCGTCCATACCTCCAACTCACTTACTTATGAAGCAGTGTTCCATTACTCACTTAATTTACCATTTATTGAATTGCACATCCCACTTATTTTACTTATGAAGCAGAATCCCATCACTCACCTCATTTGTCACTTATTGAATTAACATCCAACCAAATAACCAGCGTCTTTACCCCCACTTGCTTATTTATCTAGCCACCTTCAAATACTCACTTCACTTTCCAATTCATTGAACTGACCATCCAAAACCAGAGGGGGAACAGAAGAGGGCATGTCTGTCCCTCTTCTCCACCCTACCCAATCTGACAAATAACCACAATCTCCACTATTCCACCAAAAAGGAGGGAGGGAGGGTGGGTAGCAAGTTCACACCAAGATTCCTTACCCATTTTCACTTGCATAAGACCCTTAAGCCCCTACCTACTCATACCTCATTTCCTCCTAGTCATCCCTCCCTCCTCATTTTACCCTCCCCCACCCTCTTTACTCATACTAATATATATTTATCAAACCCCACTCTGAAGATGTCCCTGGAAAAATTTGTTTTGTTACCAAACCTTATTTGTCCCAGTCCTCTTCAATAAACACATCACACCAAATTACATTAGGCGACCTTTATTAAACTTTCATAAACATAACTGTTATCCAATATTTATTAATTACAATTGAAACACAATATGACTGATTGAATTCCAACATCCACATCCATGTAATGTTAATCAGGCCAGTGTGACCTTTCTCATCCTGACCCAGTAAGCAGCATCCATACCTCCAACTCACTTACTTATGAAGCAGCATCCCACTACTCACTTCATTTACCATTTATTGAATTGCACATCCCACTTATTTTACTTATGAAGCAGCATCCCATTACTCACTTCATTTGCCACTTATTGAATTAACATCCAACCAAATAAGCAGTGTCCTTAGCCCTGCTTGCTTATTTATCGAGCCACCTTCAAATACTCACTTTCCTTTCCCATTCATTGAACTGACCATCTAAAACCAGTGGGGAAACAGAAGAGGGCATGCCTGTCTCTCTTCTCCACCCACCAGCCTAAAAAGGCTGTTCCCGCTTTCTCTGATAAACTTTTAACAACCTAACCACCATGAAGTCATTAGGCCAAACACCATTCGGTGTACCCCATCCTCACTAACCAAAATGGATCCGCATCATTACCTCTTAAAACCCTATCACATAACAAAATAGCCAGTTACCCAAACAACTGAAAACAAACCACTGATCCCTTTCCTATGCTAATGTAACAAACCATAAACTCATAACCCAGCATAACCACTACACATGGACTAAATAATCCATACCTCATGACCAAAAGAAGCCTTGCAATAATTCAAGACATTAGCAACCAACTAGACAATCAAACCTTAAGCCCACCACCACTAAAACTATGCAAAGCTGACTGCCTACCCTCATGCCATCTTGCATCCCCATTTTACCACACAAATTAATCTAGTAACCAATTGAAATCCCTTTTATGTCAGTGCAATAACAATCCTGACATCACACCTACTGTCCATTATAAACATAAAATGTTTTAAGTGGCCATTATGGCAACTAACCCATAACAGCAGCCTTAAAGAATAATTGTTCAAGAGCCATCCAGCCATCACTCTAACTACCCGATGCAATCACCACGCCTAAAGTCATCCTCACCTTTGCTGCCCCTCAACGTCTTTCCAGAATGACTACCTATAGCCATAACAAATGCCACAGAAATTATAATCTCTTGAACTCAATCATGAAGACCAGTCATCACACAAAACCCCCTGACAATAGTCAATGTTTGTCCCTCTACCCACTTAACCCAAGCCAACCCACCAAACCACTGAAAACCAACCAAATTCATGATAACACAATACTGTGCTCCTGGTTAAGGTGCTGACTGCTAGAAACATCCAGCATCTGCATAACCTTAAACATCCCCCAAGTAAGTACCTCCTAATGCCCCTCCTGGCTAAAACCCTAGCCACGACACAAAGAAATAAAACATGCTGTAAAACTCCAAAAGCATGCCTTGCTTAATTCCCTCTATCACCCATGTAAACAAAGCACCCTGCTCCCAAAATATACCAAAAACACCCTCAAGCCTACAATGCTTCCAGAAACCCTACCTGCACAATTCCCTCAAGCATAAAGGAAATGGTTCTTGTGGTACTCCATCTAAGCCCTAACCTAAGTATGAAACATTACTAATACCTACCATGCCCTTTGAACCATATCAGCTTCCTATCACCAGATCAGATCATGGTCCCTCTACCAATACCATAACCTGAATAGATAACTGTAAATGCACCTCAAAAATTTCAGCCATATCTGACATGCCTAACTGCATACTTACCATATTAAAGTAATCAAAAATCCTTGTTACCTGCCACTCCCAAAACCAACCCAACGTCAGCTGTTGTTAATTTCACCCCACCTAGGTTCTACTCCCAGATCCCCATAATGCTAACTAGACGCCTGCTACACCATGCCCCTAATTTACCTCAAGCATACCCAACGCCACAGTAATCCTGAACCACAGCACTCTTCCATGCCCAAATGAGCACCTGAAATCATGTCATTAACTGCAACCTCACTGCTGTCCAAGCCAATGTCCAGAACTTACAACAACTGCCTCAACTGTCCAATCCACTTCCTTCATGCCCACCAGCTGATGTCCTTCACCATCTCTGCCAGAAAGTCTGTAACTCCATGATCTGGTAAGACCACATCCTTCACACCATCAGCTGATATGGCCTCTGCGTTGAACCATCTGTGACCGCAATTGAGTAACACTCCAACTGGTGAAAGACCCATCTTAGCCCCACCATCTGCAAAGAAAAATGAAATGCAAGTCATATGAAACAGCAACATTCTGGCACAACCTAGCCCCCTTTCATCTACCTCTTCAACTCTCATCCATCTTCACCATACACAACTCAACCCACTAAACTCCCTCTCCCTGGCAGTCAAACTCATAACCCATGAAACATAGTCAAAACCACCTCTAATTTTGTCATCTTCTGAGCACAAAGAAATACATTTATATGCAACCCTCCCTATCCCCCTTAGCAACTGAAAGAGTTAACAGATAACCTATCAATTGTGTCATCACCCTACAATATTTAGTAGTTGAAGTACCATCCTGCTCCCTCTCCTGAGCTACCCCACCAACCATGGTCCCCCCACTGACATCACCATGACTGTCCTAAAAACCCACCCAAGCCGTGCTGTCAATGCTCACTGATCATTCCCCTACCCATACAAAAGTAAAGGCTAGAACAAGGAAACAGTCCATGAGTGAAGTGTCCAGCTATGAGCTGTCCATCACAGTAGGCAACAGTGCCATGCAGTGACACAAGCTTTTTGAAGAAAGCAGATAGCATGATGTAACTTTTACCGCTGAGCACTGCATGTTGGGGATACCAAGGGCCAGACTAAACAAACAGAATCACTTTAAGATGCCAAACCCCATGTGGAAAGCTTCTGCAAGAGAGAGAGAGAGAGAGAGAAAGTGAATCTAAAATACATAAGCACATTTAAAGACATCCTACTCACCCCCCCCCCCGACTGCCCTCAATAAATTCATCTTCCTTAGCCACATCCAAGGGGCTAAAACATCTCAGTTTTGCATGACGAAATATCACCACATTTTCAATTTCTAGGCATTATGTTTTTTTTTTTTTTTTTTTTTTTTTTTGTTTTTTTGTTTTTTAATACAAGCAATATAACTTAACTGTCCTGAGACCCCACCAGTTACCATTGTTAATAGGGTTATATATAACCACGTTACCTGCGGGCCATTGTATAGACAGCTTCACCCCAACATTCTTCCTGTGGTTCTCTAACAATACTATGTACAAAGTTCTTAGCGAATCAGAGAAAACTCTCAACAACCATAAACAAATTTAGAGATGACCATAGTCACTTAGTATTAAGCTGACATATACAGAATAGGGAAATGTAGATTAATACATGTCTCCAGAAGCAACATCTGCAACTATAATTACTGTCCTTATGTAGTAAGTCCCCACCTTTATCCCAAACACCTGGAAAAAATTATGAACGGCACCAAGGACTACTGCCCATGCAAATGAATACCCCTAATCACAAGTATGAGACATCCATTTTATATCATCCCCAGCTAATGACAAAGGAGATTACACTTGCATGCCTTTTCTCCTGCTAAAATTTGAAATGTACAGTTTCAGCCATAAATTCATCTATTCAAATGTGAGGCATAACTGTCAACCAAACAGGAACAGAATCAGAGGCCAATCCAGAAAAATCAAGGACACTTTAAAATATTAGTACCATTAACTGGGGACATCAGCAGAAGCAGAACCTATGAATTAATATACCCTTCCTGAAGAAAAAGCAGTCTATAAGTCCCTTTATTGCTGATGGAGAGCTAAAGGATATCCCTGAAATTCAGGGACACTTGAGAGGTATGAATGTGAGGTAAAACTGGACCTTCTGCCACAGTCTGCACTTCCCGCCCTTCCCCAATGGCTAATACTACTCTGCACCTCCATGGAAGTGAATGACACTCTCCACTGCCTCACAGCCCATGAAAAATACCCTGAAGCTGTACATTTAAGCGTGACCAAAATTGTCAAACATGCCTGCACTCCCAAACCTCCCCAGGCCAAACCTGTCATCCAAGCACACTGACAGCATGTACCCGAGCCCTGTGAAAACCCAACAAGAACTCTCCAGCCAAAAATCCTCCACCCTTTTTCTCAAGTGGAGTCCAGCCCTCTCCACTAACACCAACTTTTTCTTCTTTCGGCTACTCCTGTTAGGGGTTGCCACAGCTGATCATCTGTTTCCATTTCTTCCTGTCCTCTGCATCTTGCTCTGTCACAGCAACCACCTGCATGCCCTCTCTCACCACATCCATAAACCTTATCTTAGGCCTTCCTCTTTTCCTGTTACCTGGCAGCTTCATCCTTAAAATTTTTTTCCCAATATACTCTGCATCCCTCTTCAGCACATGTCCAAACCAACATAATCTTGCCTCTCTGGCTTTGTCTCCAAACCTTCCAACCTGTGCTGACCCTCTAATATACTTATTCCTAATCCTGTCCACCCTTGTCACACCCAGTGCAAACCTTAACATCTTTAACTCTGCCACATCCAGCTCTGACTCCTGCCTTTTTGTCAATACCACTGTCTCTGACCCATATAACATAGCTGGTGTCACTACCCTCTTGTAGACCTTCCCATTCACTCTTACTGGTACTTGTCTGTCACCAACAAAAATGAAAAAAAAAACATTGTTAAAGAGCCAACATCACAACTGCGACAAAGAATGCAAACACCAAGGCAGATCACCTACAACAAATTCAGCTTCATAAGTCACTGAGCCCCCAGGAGTCCCTCCACAAGCAGCAACAACTCAGAGGCAATGAGGAATGCAAGTCACAATGAGCACCATGACAAGCACCACAAATATGTTCCTTTCCCTTAGCTGCAGCACAACCACCAATGTGACCACTGATCCCTCTCAAGCCCCAGTCACCCAAACAAAGAAGGCATTTGCAGCTCCCAATTACTGTTCTTACTAGCTAAAAGTTTGGTAATAGGCTACACTTTAGCATAACCTTCCTGCAGGATATGAAGTCTGAAAGTCAAGATGTCTGTCTCCAATTCCTCCCTCCTCACTTCACTCTTCAATAACTTACCCACAATTTGTCAGCACCACAACTGTATGAAATCATACTGAAACATGATACAAAATCTGCACAGCCTGTAACATCTACTCAGTTGAAAGGCATGACATCCACCTTCCGTACCTTGGGTCATAATGCTCGCACACACACCACAAAACTCTGAGTAACTGGACACCTGTTCCACTCACAGCATCCCACAAACCACTTTCCTTTTTTTCTTTTCGTTTTTTTTTTTTCTTTTTCTAACGGACATCCTCCTTCTGTACTTTGGCTCATCACGCTTGCATACACACCGCAAAACTCTGAGTAACTGGACACCTGCTCCACTCACAGCATCCCACAAACCACTTTCCTTTTGTTTTTATTTTTCTAATGTCCACCAAATGGTGAAAGAATGTTTACAGTGGGACAATGAGGTACATTCTGCTGAGTAAAGCAGAAGTACAGATGAACATCCTCAGCAAGGCTGACCTTTTGCATTAATTGCTGTCTCAACAACCCAGCAGTGGTTATCATTTTCCTGTGAAACCAGGAAATGGAGCACTATTTTCTTTAAACTCTACCCACCCCTTTAATGTGCAAGTGACAGCACCCATGCACAGAAGCAATGGAAATGGAAGCCCGTGAAAACAAACTACACGGGGTCAAACAAGCAATGACAAGCACTAGACAGAAAGTAGGGGTGCCAAACGTAGTGTAGAAAGCATCCAAGCATATGAGATAGAGAAAGAGACAGGGAGTGACAGAAAAATGTGACTCCACATCAAACAGGCCACTGAGACAAACCTCCCACATAAAAACAAAATTGCAAACCCCCCAAACCCATCTACTTTTCTAGGCCTAACCCACAAAACATCCATGTGTACACCTGCACCCCCTCCTGTGGGAACCTACAATACCTTGAAATTTCAGCATTAACACAGCAGGACACATGAAACACTCCAAATCCACCTTCCAAAGACAAGCCATATCCTTAAAATGACAGAAGCTATCAGTCATATGACTAACTAGTAGTCTAACAATACAAGTACACCATGGTAAAAAACAAACAGAGCACAGCTCCATACCTTTACTAACTAACATTACCTACCTCTGCCACATATAGCCAGCAGTACCCAGAAGTCATCTTGGATGTAAACCTGCCCTATAGCAAGTTCACGCCAAATGTGATTCCTTACCCAGTTACACTTGCATAAGCCCCTTAAGCCCCTCCCTACCCATACCTCATTTCCTCCCAGTCATCCCTCCCTCCTCATTTAACCCTCCGCCCCTCTTTACTCCTAATATATATATATATATATATATATATATATATATATATATATATATGGATCACCTTTAAATCCTCGAAATCTCGTTACGCCGACATACTAATAACCGACACCAAAAGACCGACAACAAAAAACGCCGACAACGCAAAACACTGAAAACCATTACAGCAACACACTACATGTAAACAACACAGTACA
This sequence comes from Protopterus annectens, assembly GCF_019279795.1. NCBI lineage: Eukaryota > Metazoa > Chordata > Ceratodontiformes > Protopteridae > Protopterus > Protopterus annectens. The sequence continues at coordinate 1,125,110,139 of NC_056741.1, read as the reverse complement.
CTACATAACATATGCACTATCCCTAACCCAAACCCTAACCCTAAGGTCCGACACTACCGCACACTTACCCTACCTGCACCCTAACCCTAACTCACTTACCCACCCGTAACCCCAAGATCCGACACTACCGCACACTTACCCTACCTGCACCCTAACCCTAACTCACTTACCCACCCGTAACCCCAAGATCCGACACTACCGCACACTCACCCTACCTGCACCCTAACCCTAACTCACTTAACCCACCCCTAAACCCACAGTCCCTCACTATCGCACACACACCCTACCTGCACCCTAACCCTAACTCACTTAACCCACCCCTAAACCCACAGTCCCTCACTATCGCACACTTACCTGTCCGCTCCCTAACACTAAATCCCTCACTCGATCGCACACTTACCGAGTCCGTCGGGTTCTCACCTTGTCGGTCATCTGCGTTGTCGGTGTTTTCGTCCCATCGGATTCCGTGTCGGCGGAAAGCGTTGTCGGGCATCTAAAGGTGACCCATATATATATATATATATATATATATATATATATATATATATATATATATATATATATATATATAAACCACACTGAAGATGTCCCTGGACAAATTTCTTTGTTACCAAACCTCATTTGTTGATCCAGGTTTGGTCATTTGTCCTGCAATATATAGTATTTATCTCTTTCCTTCATTCTTGGGCTAAGAGGTTTAATATACAGCTTGGAACACCTTGTAAAAGGGTACACTTTCTGTCATATTAGAAAAGATAAAGTAAATGCTTTTAGCTTTGCTATAATGAATATCTTTTTTAATGTTTTGCTAAAATGTACTGTAAATCAGAAAATCCATGTTCACATTTGGCCCTACTGTATTTTAGAAACAATGAGGTGTGGGTTTCACCTGTATATAGTCAACAAACTATATTCTTTTGATAGTAATATACTTACTGGCATATAGCAAAGTTTTATTAGGGCTCTGTATACTTAGAAATAAAACATATTCAAATTTATAGCTGTAGTTACTCTGAGGAGAACACTGTAATTTCAATGCAATATGCACTATGAGTGATAGATGACCAAAGTTAGTTATTCACAAATAACAATCTATGTAGTTGAAGTCTGCACTGTAAAATGATGGCTAGAAATGAAATTGTAACTGGAAGTAGCTTTCACACTGTATTCTGATAGCAGAAATCTGAGATGTTGAAGTCCTGTGTGGCAGTTATTTAAGTATTTATTCATTCATCTAGTACAATAAAAGCAGACTGTCTGATTCTTTTGTCTCACATTTTGTTCTGTCACCCATAAAGGGTATGTTTTTTTTTTCTGGAAAATCAATAAGCATTGCATTAACAAAGTAATGATGACAGCCACTTGAGTTTCTGATTTAAAAACCTTCATAAAAGTATGCTAAAGCAAAACATTTATTCTGGCAAGTTTCTTATTGTATAAAGGCAACATCTGTCACTAAGGTTAGTCCTTTGATCTTCACTATGTTTATCTTTTTTCTGTTACCAGTAAACTGTGAAGATACACTCATAGTCAGATATTTGAGGTGTTCATCACAGTCACAGAATAGGCTGTAACTGATGTGCGTGTGTGTGTATGTGTGTGTGTGTGTGTGTGTGTGTGTGTGTGTGTGTGTGTGTGTGTGCATGCACGCGCGTGTGGGTGTGTGGGTGAGTGTGTCTTCCCTTCTTCACAGGGAAAAAAGTTTTTGTGCAGTTTCTTTACATTTTGCATCTACACTTTATATTTTAAATGTTGTTGCAGCTTTACAGGAAATCATATGCTTTGTTCACTTTTTATGCAGCTTTGTAAATTAAACTTTCAATTTCTGTAGATCTTTTTCTGTTTTGCTGTTTGCTTTTTTCATCACCTTTACTTGCAAAAAATGCAGGTTATATACATCTTTCACATTTTTCATAAAAAGCAAGGACTACATTTTTTATAAAAATATATATATAAAAGTCTGCTGATATCTAAAATGGTTTGAGTAAACTGGCCAATGCAATACTTTACAGAAGTTACAAAGGCTATTATTCATCACAGCTTTAACCTGCAGCTGTAGTTTACACAATATACCCACTACAACAAAGTATCTTTAGCAAACAGTTATCATATCCCTGCATTCCTGTTAAAGGTGACAGGAAACAGTCTTTCAACTGAGTAACTCCTGAATGGATCCAGACTGCAATTTACAGAAAATGTCACTTTTTGTTAAAATGTTAACTAACCAACTTTGCCTGTCTATAGCATTTTTCATATGCTTTGTTATATTAATTGCTGTAAGTTTTATGATTAATTGCATGAATGATTTAGTAAATAATATATACGACATTATATTTATGTTTTAATATAAGTAATAGCTTATACAATTGAGCAGTTTAACTACATCTTAGCTGATTAAGTGCAAAGATACCAATCACACAATAGCATTTAGGAATGACTGGAAGTTCAAGGCTACAGATTCTTGTGACCATCACTTCCTGACAGTTCCCTGCCTAGACTATACCTCCCTCTCAAGGAGGGCTACTCAAATGAACTGCTGCAAATCTAACCTGATAAGATTTTTAAGTTCTATGCAAGTATATTAGAGTATGAAACGAGAATAAAGCTACAGATGCCTTACAAATGAGACTCATTAGGCTGATGGTCCTAAAGCTTTCCAGGGTTAATAATACAGCCTCCTTTATGGAGTAACATCACCAGTGCTGTACCCTAGACTTCTGGGACAGAGCCCATAGCAAGGTTCAGGTTAATAGCTTATGCAGAAGTTCCACCAGGGCATGTTTAGTACTGTTTAACAAACAGCCTTTCAGGTTAATAGCTTATGCAGGAGTTCCACCAGGGCATGTTTAGCACTGTTGAACAAACAGCCTAGTATGTTGCCTGGTTCCATGAAGGACGTGTTCTTAGTCCTGGACAGTACGCTCAGTACATGTTCTTTAGTGATGACAGGGGGGGGGGGGTTGAGGGACACAGGGGTTTCAGGGATTTAGATAGTTAAGTCAGGAATGAACTGTGTAATATATTTATTTACTAGTATATCGGCAGTGTCCACTGGATCTCAATAGGTTTTTGCTATGTAGTATGAGCTCAGTACATTGTAATGTGTTATTTCTTAATTTTCTCACATGACTAAACGAGGATTTCTAATTATCCTTGGCTTCAGATGCCAACCTGAGTTCTGACTACCTTGGTAGATTTAATAGTCTAGTTTAAAAAAACTACCCATTTTCTTTTAGGTTACAAAACTAATAATTACATAGGCATGTTAGAGAATGTATAAATGGCTACAAATAGCAGGTTAAAGGACTAATAGTCTGTTAGCAATGGCTTGTCTACAGTTATTATGATGTAACAACTCAGTTATTGCTATGTGGAATATAAAAGCTGGAATCATTGTAATGAGATAATATTTAAATGTTATGTGCAACACTAAGGTTATTCATTTGAAATAAATTGCAAATATTTCTGGTTGGATCTGTAAATGTCTCAAAAGTGATAATTAGAAATATACTGTCAGTTATAGCTGAATCCAGTTTAACCCCAAAGCTGTGAATTTACCTGCACTTAAGTACCATGGAAACAACAATACTGAAATATAATTTCATTGCTAAGTTCATAAAGGGTATATAAACTAATTCAAAATGAGGTCATAGATAAGCAGAATTAGCCCAGGCCAGGCCAAAACCATTATTTTCTCTAAACTGAGTATTTTTATTTAATCATAGTAATAAGCGCAGATGCCCATTTATTCTTCATTTTAAAATGTTAGGTTATATTTTGACAAAACTGAGTAACAGAAAGTCATTATGCAGGAATAAATAGCATGCAGGCACTTATCTTAATAACTATAGTCTGGCTTTTAAAGAAGACACTAATATGCTGAGTACAGCTAATTGAAGTTGTATAGCTCAGTGAAATTATATCTACAGTAATCTGATTCAGACTCTCCTTTTTGTGTGTAGATATATATATATATATATATATATATATATATATATATATATATATATGTATCTATATATATGTATATATATATAATATATATATATATATATATATATATATATATATATATATATATATATATATGTAAATACAAATATATATGTAGTAAACCTGTATTAGTCATCAGCCTTTTTTGCCACCTTATTTTGGTTGAAATGAAAGCTGTAAGTACTTGTGTAAGATCACTATAATACCGACATTAAGAATTCTACCCTTTCCCTGTAATATGCAATCTCCGAGTTGGTATATTTAATTAGTAGGGGATATGGGAGGGCATAGCATTTTTTTTTTACTTTGCATATTCCGAGATTATGTCTCAGAGCATGTGTTGCATGCAGTCTATATTTTATCTTATTTTATTTTTTTCATTTTTTTTTTTTGTTGATGTTTTTCAAGTTGACTTTTTGTGTTCTGAATGTTATTAGGTAATGATATAAATATGTATATGTGTGTGTGTGTGTGTGTGTGTGTGTGTGTGTGTGTGTGTGTGTGTGTGTGTGTGTATATATATATATATATATATATATATATATATATATATATATATATATATATGTATTGGTGCCGGACACTGTATTGAATGTACAGTGTCTGGACACACAGTAGGTTGATGCCAAATGGTCAACACAAACAGGAGGTCAACAGGTGTGTGAGAGTACTCCAAATAAGGAAATATTTCCTTTATCAGAGAATTGTGTGGTCTTGGAGTTAGTGTGTATAATTAGCAGGGGGTGAAGTGGCACAACCCCCCCACATGGGAGGTGCAGGTGGGCTTGCTAAAACACTTTCCATTGGTTTATTCCACTCTGAGGCAATTCCTGGAGCATGCACAGAAAGTATTGTTCTCTGTGTGTTCTACATTCAGACATCAATCTGTATGGTGTTATTACACTGTATGTGCTAAACAGTGTCCATATATGTGTGTGTGTGTGTGTGTGTGTGTGTGTGTGTGTGTGTGTGTGTGTGTGTGTGTGTGTGTGTGTGTGTGTGTGCGTGTGTGTGTATGCAAATGCATATTATATGTGTGTGTGTGTGTGTGTGTGTGTGTGTGTGTGTGTGTGTGTGTGTGTGTGTGTGTGTGGTGGGGGTGTTTGCATGTAAATCCATATTATGAGTGTGTGTGTGTGTGTGTGTGTGTGTGTGTGTGTGTGTGTGTGTGTGTGTGTGCGTGCGTGCACGTGCGTGTCCATGTGCATGTGTGTGTGTATGTACATTATATGTAATACAGATAGGTATAAATGGCTATAAATATCTAATGTATATGTGACAAAAACAGTTGTGTCAGTATAAAAACGACTGCTGAATTCGGAAATAACTGTATAAGAAATGGTTAAATAATCTCTTTACAGTAGGTAAGTGAGATCGTGAAGGTAAATACATTTTTGACAGAAAAGGTTATAGCAGATTGTGTTTCCTGTGAGTGTCCTTGGGCTATGGTTAGAGTAAGGGTTGGGTAACAGGATAGATTTAGGGATGAATTCAATAAAGCCTACATGGTTCACTAAAACTTTGTGCATGTTGTGCCATGCTGCACACATGAATTGTATTCAATAAACAGCTCTACACGTTGTGTAGAGCCGTGCAAACCTGGAGAACATTATGGAATGCCAGTTTTAGCATAAGCAACTGAAATGTTTGCTAATCAAACAATTCACGATGGAGGAGCTATTCAATAAATTATAAAGCAATCATGTACACTCAGTGCACATTTTGGCCTCAAATGCTAAAACCTATTTTAATACAGCCACAGAAACTACTATACATGGAAAGAATGTCAGAGGCTGCTGCTGCTGTTCTGCATGTGTATGTGCAACAGGCCCAAGTTTGTGCTGCTGCTGTTGAGACCTCAGCCAGGAAGGAGAACTGTTTTAAGACTTTAGCTTTTCATGGTCTGCATGAGGTGGAAATATTAGAACACCACAGGTTGGATAGAGACACACTACAGGAACTCTGCAACCTCTGTTGTCCTCAACTGAGAGCAAGGGCAAACTGAGGGGAACCAATACCTGCAGAGACTAAGGTATGCGTAGCACTTAGGATGTTAGCTACAGCAACTTTCCAGAGACTGACAGGAGACATATTGGGGGTGTCTCAGGCGTCAGCATCCAGGATCCTACATCATTTTCTGAATACTATCTTACAGGATGTCAGTGACTGCATTTATTTTCCCTGTACCCCAAATGAAAAAGCTACAACTATGCAGGATTTGTACCCTGTAGCACACTTCCTTGAAGTCCTGGGTGCCATAGACTGCACACACACATTGAGGTCAATGCACCACCCAAGGAATAGGGAAGGGTGGACATAAATAGAAAGAGCTGCCACTCTATTAATTGCCAGGTTGTGTGTAATGCTAAGGGAACCATCCAGAATGTGTGTGCTGGCAACCCCAGCAGTTACCACAGCTCCCATATTTGGCACAACTCTCAGCTTTACCAGAGGTTTTCTAGGGTGATATCCCACAAGGTCATTTATTGGGTGATACAAGGTATGCACATGAACAATGGCTGATGATACCCATCAGAAATGCATACACACTCACAAAAGAAGTGACACATGCTCAAACAATAACTATCGCAGAGCATGTATTTGGACTTCAGATATCACAGTTCTGGTGCCTAGATACATCAGTTGGGGGGTCTGTAGCACAATCCCAGTACCTGTGCTGAAATGTTCACTGTCTATGCTATCCTTCACAATATTAACCTGAGAAAACAGCTTCAACAGGAACACCAAGGGGAATCGGCAAACATCCTAACACCACTGGCAAGGTCACCAAAGCCACACATAGATAAGGACTCAGAGGGTGAACCACCAACTGATGTGGGTGTAAGTAGATGTAGGCATGCACACTATGATCTCGCTCTGGCCAAGAGGCAATGAATAGCACAAATGCTGACAAGGCCATGTTCACAATCTTTACTTACACATGTAATGTAATAGTACTGCTAGCTCACACAGAGCCCTAAACTGAACATTTATAACTGTTTGATGTTCAAGGTAAGTATTGAACCTGAAACAGGAAAATAAATGGGTAAGAACACAAATGAATGGCAAATCCTAGCATACTGTTACATGCTAATGTACCTAAATAGAAGGTGTGTAAATTTTAAACTAATGACATCAATATGTGACAGGACTGACTTATTTCAAGAGATGAGATCTTTATCAACTTATAGGCCTTATGCAACAAAGATACACAAAATAAAAAAATATAAGAAAGCAGTACAATTTTCAAAAGAGCATCACAAACATGCATATACTAAGCACTCAGTCAGCTATGTACCCTGTACATCAGAAAAAAAGAGTTATATATCCATGAATCCAAAAGACATAAATAAAGAGATGCCACAGTTATCATCATTTGCATAGGGTGTTGTTGGTGGGGGGGGGGGGTCAATGCTGACACAAAAGATAGTAAGTGTTTATGAGTAAGAAAAACAAGCAGGCAAACATTCAAAAAGATTATCAAATGGTCAGTGAGACAAAATGAGGTGCAAGTCTTATGAATGACCTATGTACCTGTTATGTGTGTCTATATGGGCACTCAAGGGGAACTGTGTGTATGTGTGAGTGTCTGCAAGAACACAGCCAAGCTCTATGCTAGCTCTATGTCCTGGCATGTCAGACAGGTGTGAGCCATACATGGTACATATAACAGCTCACCTTCATCTCCCTCAACTGCATGAACTTGCTCTTCCATGAGTTACACTGGCATGTCGGTGCCCATGGTCAGATGTGCCGGTGCTTCACAAATGTGACTGATGTCTGCTGGATGAACTCTCCTCAAGAGTATGCCCAAGACCAAGACTCCCATGGTCTACCATGTCTGAATATGGACACCTAAAAACACTAATGGAGTAGTGGAAGTATCACCATGAAAGGAGTTTGACTGGGCATGGCCACATTGGCTAAAAGCAGATGATGATGCTGAACTACATCTACATGGATGCTGTTCTCCTCCCTGCAGATGTTCCATCACAGGCACTTCCCATTCCATTATGTCATTCATTCAATCCATTGAGTCAGCCACATGGCAGATGCAGTCATGTGTGTCAGCCTGTGCCACTGCTACAACCCTAAGCATGTCCTTGGAGGCCCTAGTGGATCATGCCTGTGCTCACGTGCCAGACCTAAACATATGTTGAGTGGCATGAAATTGAAACGACACACTATGATCAGGTGGAGGGAAGACAGAAGGCCTCCTCTGAGCACCCCTACCATCCTTCCAACATGACATCTTGCCCACACTTTGGCTATGGCCATAGTCAACCAGCACTGAAGCCTCAATAACCACACTACCCTGATCAAGTGCCACAGCCTCCACCTGTCCAATTTCTGATGATCTCAGTGGAATAAGTATGCATAGGCATACTGACTGTGTTTGATGGAATTCCAGGGGATGGCTGAATGTCAACCTCATTGTTAGATTCAACCTCTGTACCCCCTGGTTTTGCCTCTGCTTGGCTACCATCATCATCAGAGGCTATCAGTACTCTGACATCAGGTGGTAAATGGTTCACTTCCATTGTCAGAAACACCTGTGAACATAAGCAACAAACAAAGGAATTAAGTTAATATTATACTAAATATTAAAACAAGTTAAATGATAACAAACTAACACTGGTACCACTATCTCAGATGGTAAAGCAATACAGACACTCATTATACCCACCTCAGACATACAAATAACTGCATATATCTGATGAATGGTCATCAATAAGCAAAAAAAAAAAAAACATGTTTTGTTTATCATGTACAGAGGACTCCACACTTTGTAGGTAGGATGGTCCTGGAAGAAATGAAGCAAGGAAAGGACACAGTTAAACATCACAATGGGAATAACACAGAGGGACAGTGAATACACAATTGCCTTTTTGCCTGGTAAGAATAGTTTTAACTGAAACTTGGCTGATACGTCCACCCACAGCCCATGTGTAATGAACAACTGTGTTGTATAATTCTAAAAAGTTATCAATAGGTACAGTAAAAAAAAAATTCCCCCAAAGAAGTTTTAGTCAAATTATATATTTTACTATATAACCAAATCTAAAACTTGCCATATTTAAGCTTACCTGGAAGCTTCGCCTTGGACACATTTGTTCTCCCAGCCACATCAGCACCAACATCAAGCACATGTTGGTGTGCAGTTTCCAGTGAGCTGTCTGGATCTCTGACAGTGGACAGGAACTCTTCATTTGGTGTCAGTGAGGCTTGATAGCAGCCCACCCCAGTAGCCAGCTGTTCACAGGCAACTGCAGCTTCTCTCCTCCGGCCTGACAAAATCATATCAGTGGCCCAGTGATGCACCTGATCATAAGTCCTGGTGCAATCCCCTACTGCATTGACATCATTCACTAGCTGATTCCAAATTTGCATCCTGGAAGCCTTATCTGCATGTCCTATCTCAAACAGAAAGGTGCCATGGTTCCTGAATACCTGGACTATCACAACATTTTCTCAGTCACTGAAAGGGGAGGTTACTTGGATTTGTAAGCCTGGATGCCATAATCCTATGTGACATAAAACAGAGAAGAATACAACACATAAATATCACCTGACTAAAGTCTTGCTTACATACACATTTGTCACCATCAAGCACTGGAAGCACACTTTTGAGTTATTAAAACTGAAGGTTATTTGGTTGTCCCACTTCATCCTCACACGCAAACAAATGTTTGTCTAAACCAAGGAATACTACTTTGGTAATGTATTATGTTCCCCACTAAAATATCAGGATGCCTACATATTTTTAAGAGAAAAGCATGCGAAACACACTTTTGTTCTAGCAATATGAAAATGGTAGATGACTCCCACACCCCCAAAACAACAAACAAATGAAGGTTTGTACAAACCAAGGAATACCACATAATTAAATTGCAATATATGCTTTCAACACTGTTATCAGAATCTGTGCACGTTCACAACAGAAAACTCAATTTATAATTGCCAGTCACCTCTCACTGTGTCCACCGCTCCTCTGGAGGTGGCCCTGAGACATCTCAGAAGATAACACCTTTGTCATTAACTTGTACATTACATTTCTCTGCAAAAACATAGAAGATTGCAAAATAACAATTTTAACTATAACACTTGTGATGAAAGTTAATATGCTGTCTATCTGAGAAATGAAGATGCCTGCCAAAAATGCCTATGCCAACAGTTAACTATAAGAAATGCATACAGCTAAAAGTTCAATTTTCTACTAGTTATATAAATTGATTTGTAACATGTTACAAAATCTGCAATACAAACATACCTTAGCAAAATTAGAATCCTTCTCTGCAGATAAATCAAAAGGAATAGCAATCATTGTCTTTGTCCAGATACACAAGTCTCCTCACCTTCCATTTCCGTAGCTACATGGCTGCCTTTTTATAGTGTAGATTTAGGCCTCTGGGCATGGTGAAGATGCAAATGAAGTGTGAACTCATTAGAACTGTGGAATACCAAACTTTTAATTTTGTGTAGCAGAAGAACAAATAGTGTAGGGTCTTCAACACTTTTAGTTGCTAATCGATTGTGAATGATTAGTGGGAGAGAGAAGGACGACACAACAGCAATTCAGATAACCTTCCCTGTAGTGGGTGTGTCACTCAGGATACACTTACAAAGTACTGAAGTAACTTTAGCAAGCTTTTAAATGGAACTAAACAGCATGCATTTATCCATTTATCATTTATGTTCAATAGCAGACAAAATTGCCCGTCTGTGCTAATAAAATGTGTTTCACTGTCTTGTACTTGTTTTCATACTATTATAGAATGATACAAAACGTACTATGCACACTATATGTCTGAGATTACAGCACAGATAAGGACAGAATGAATACAATACAAAGAGATAACAGAGCTGCATTTGTGCAGAGATATTCCTAGATGGTTGTATGATCACTCATTGTGCTAAATATGTAAGACACATGTACAACCAAGTGAGAATATGCAAGTGTATGTCCTGTAAATACTTCAGAAGAAATGGGAATTGCCTGTATGCACATGATTTGCTTTCCTGTTGCAAAGCTGTGTCTGTGGCAAGGAGAAGTAACACACTCCCACTGTGTTTTATAGTTTCATTACTATGTAAGGTCATATCTAGAGCTGTGTAAAATTATTTTACATGCATTAAAATGTTTATTTATTTATTTGCGCAGTGTGCCGCTTAGGGCACCCAAGGTGAAAAGTATCAGTATTTAAAATGCACTATCAGCTTGGATGATATGGACAGCAAAAATTACACCTGTGAATCAACTGTGTATGTAGCACACCTTGTAAACACATCGAGGCATACAGTGCATAACATAGTTAGGCCATGGTTCAAGTCCCACATTATTTTTATAAGCATAAATGACATTAAGAATTTTTTTACAAAGAAAGTCTATTTTCGCCTTTGTCAATCTCATTTGTGCATTGCTAACCTGTGCACATACATGCCTTACAGCTACAGACAAAAAAAGGATATGTTGTTACGTGCAAAAAGATACATTGTTGCTTCTTTCACCTTCCTTTGTTCAAACATGCTAAGCGAAATTGCAGAATGGTCAGCACTTATACACAGCAACTGCAGATAAACAACACCTGCAGACAAAAAAGATACATTGTAACTTAATAAAATAAAACGCTGTTACTTGTTCCACCTTCCTGTATGCAAACACGTTAAGTGGCATTCCATGATGGTCAGTACTCTGGATAGAAATTAGTGTAGAAAATATGCTAACATCTTAGCTTCCACTGTGGCAAGCCGTGTAAGTTCTAGCCCATAGTTTAGATGTGCCAAGGTTCTAATCCAGCATACTCCAAATGTTATTAAGGTTGTTCTAGTTAATTCTATATAAAAATTAGTAGTATAAAGATAATTATATATAGCAATAACTATATATGTATATATATATATATATGTGTGTGTAACCAGTTGATATTACATGAATTATATGTGTGACTAGGGGTATCCTGACAATTAAGTTTCTGTAATTACATTTTTTTCTGCCCTATGATGGACTTCATACTTTACTGATAGTCATCTACACAACTCATATAACACAAGTACAGCTGAAAAACAAAATGTATTGTGTGGTTTGACACAGAACTCAGACATATTTCCAGAAAGTAATATAAGCATATGCATTTCCAGTATATTGTCAAACATTACTCCTGCATCACACATGAGAATGCATAAATCAGGACCATAACAGGTCACACGCATGCATGGTTAACTGAAGTGTAGCACCACTCACATTTCAATGTGTCTTTATAATTAATGAGCATGTCTGACAAGCACTTCTTCTGTGTCTATGAGGAAAAAAAACACCAGTGTGGAAAATATGTATTCGCTTTACATAGGCTTGAATCTCACATTGTAAAAATTACTTTTGTCAGTCTGCAAGACCCCACAAAATATACATCATCATAAAATTTATACCCCGCAATTCATGCCTTAAAAGTCAAGGCATTTAACAGGTATAGCAGCAGACAAGTCATAAATTACTGCCAACTGTCACATTACCCTTCCTGTTTCATAAACTGCCTTCCTTTCTGTTGGCAATGTTACTCTCCACATACCATTACACAAACATGGCTGTAAAACATGATATCATAAATTGGAGAGAAAACACTTTAACTGTTGTTGGATGACTTGTGCAGACATGGCAGGAGCTGACATGGATGGTGCCCAATTCAGGTCTCAAAGATGAGGTGTAGACAAGTCAAGAATATTCACTGCACTTCTCAAAAAGTGCCACAGCCATTAGCTGTGCAGGATGACTATACTGGGTCTCAATATAAATCGGAGGCTTGAAACAGTCTATCCAAGGCTGTATTCAGTGCAACTGGTATTCCACCCACTGGGGAGCGATGAGGCATTATTACAGTGACCTGAAATGGCACAAGCAGGAACAACTGAACCAGTGACTGGATGAGTTTAGGACTGCTGACATCCCACAGTTGTGTAATTATACAGATAATATAAAGATACTTTAACTGATATAAAAAGCTTTAGATAGCCAAGACTGGTATACATAAGGGTTTTCTATTTTCTCTCCTTATTTATTTTTCAGCTATCCAGAAGATTTCAGCAAACAGGGAGGCCCATGCCGAATGCTTAGAAAGACTCTAAGAAGCAAGTGGTATATATTCAGTGCAAATTAACAATATTTTATTAAAATAATTGCTCTTCCATGCATTACTAACAAGTTAAGCATGCATATCTCAACTGTAAAAGTAAATATGCATGCTTTGTTCTGTAGCTCAAGGTAATTGTTGAAGTCAAGTATAATAATATATTTAAAGGTTGTAGGTTCAAATCCTACAAGTAAGAAATGCATACTAATAAAAAAATAATTGTATATAAATTTTAATAAATTTGACATAAATATGTTTTAACTTAATCTGTAATATTTTCATAAGCATATGTGCAATATATGCATACTGCAATGATTACTTGAAGCAATTCTCAGTTCTATTTTAGATATTTAAAAAGCATAGTTAACATAAAAGTAAAAATATATTTTGTTGCACTAAATTACTGAATGTGCATATAATGGTTCTAATTACCTTTTTTTCTTTTTTTTTCCTGTTACCCCACCCCTTATCTCTCTTTTTTAGTTTTATGTATGTAATAACACTGTCCTGATGTCATCATTTCTGACAACCAACAAAATTATTTCTAGCACAGGTAGTTAGTCTGACCAATGTGGCTCATCCTGCCATCCCTCTTACAGCTGCTGCACCAATGTCCAGCACATCTGGTACACAACCTGTCAGTACTGTCTTTGAAAATCCTTGCATTACCTGGGCCCTCAGTATCAGGTAGCATTACCCCAGCAGCTGGTACAGTGGTACCCTCCTGTACTCTTGGATGTGGAGATTTTATCACCTACCAGGAGCTGCAGGTATGGTAACTGAGGTCTTAGAAAGTAGCATTTTTGCACACCTCAGCCATCTGGAGAAGCTGCTTGTGGGAATGCAGAAAAAACACAAACATCAAATAATCCAACAGGAAGCCAAGGAAGGGGACAGTGATGACAGTTCTGAAGGTGATGACTAGATTCTCACTGTCCCCATTCTTGATAGGCATGTGCATCCAAAATCCCCTCCCTATCCCCAATCAAGGTATCTCCCAAGCCTTTGTGTCCCCAGCATCCCTGTGTCTGTCTTGTTTCTTGTTTGTCTGTACCTGCTTTCTCCCCTCTTCTACTTATCTGACCCTGCATTTCTATGTCCCTTCCCCAACATTCATTTTGAAATAAAATTTAAAAAAAAACTGGGCATCGGTTACACACAAAAAAAAATGTCCCATACATAACTCTCCACTTCACACATGTCTTCTTGACACACTTGATTCAGTACAATTGGCTTTACAACATGATCACATTGTTGTCACTCATCTATGTTGTGGTGATAGTCCACATTTATCCAGTTTTCTACCCATGTTCATATTACACTGATGAAGAAGTGGATAGCTATGGTTCTTTCCTAGTTATCAACTGCACATTCCTCTATTGCTTCCCCTTTGTTCTTCCCCCTGCTTGCCCCCCCCCCATTTCACCACTTTTCTATCTACCCCATTTTCACACCTGGTCAAAAATAAAATAAAACCACACACCACACACATGACAGAATTTCCCCCTAATAACTACTTCCATCTTTTTGTCCTCTGCATTTGCATCAAGTTTAGCATTATGCACTTATGATGAGCAATGGTGAATGGCTCTTCATGCCCTATGGAATCAGCTGCATCTGTTCAGTTACCTCTGAACAATATTGCTTAAACTTGTTGCACTAAAGCAACACAGAGTTAAAGCAGAGTAAAGGCAGTACTTTAAAACATTTACTCAACAGTTATTTATATCGCTGAATGTATAAAACTGCAAATCTATATCTGTACTGTTGACATAAATCACTTGACTGATGTTTATTTTTATACAGTACTTCACTGTAGTCATTGCTTCTCACATTTGCAAGAATTATCACATTTACTTATGTAATGTCATCCCAACACCATGTGTAAAAACATTAGACTGTACTGGATTTAAGCTCTGTGTCATTTGCGCTCTGAACATGAGCTGACCCCTCTTACACCTGCCGCCACAGGGAAAGCTAGGCAGCAAGCATATCTCTTACACTGAGTACTGCCCAAAATGCTGAAGGCTGAGCATTGCTGCTTAGTCTGTTTGCACAAAGGAAGGTGAGCCAATAAATATTACTAGTTTCCTATTAACTAGAGACCTGTGTTTGCCCATCACTTAACAATGTGCAAACTAGGAAGGCAATAGCAACAGTTCTTAATGTCATCAAAGTTATAGCACAATATTTAAAATGCAAACTACGGCATGAACATTATAGTATTTGTCAACTATTTCTCCCATAGCATATATGCAGAACTGCTTCTCAAGTTCAAGTTTTATTCATTAAATATGAATCTTGCATGCACAAGAAATTTACTATTGTTCCTGTAAACCAGTTGCTTGGTGGTGCACTATCTAAAGAGGTGTTTAGAATGTATTACTATGATTATTTCCCTGTTATTCTTCATCTCATCAAAAGCCATTTAAAAACACAACCAAAGGGAAGGGACTTGTTAGTGATTGAACACATATTTACTCAGACTCATGTGTGCCCTGCTCCCCTGCACTTGAAAATGGATATGTTAGTAATAGATCAAATGTCAACTACACTACAGAAATAAAGAGCACAACTGCATTAGTACATTAGTTAAAGCTTTATATTGACAATAGACATATTGAGATTGCCTTATCCACATTTTACTGTGGACATCAATTCACTACAATATGAACACATGTAAATCAACACCTGCAGCCATGCTGATCACAAAATGTGTGCGTGTGTGTGTGTGTGTGTGTGTGTGTGTGTGTGTGTGTGTGTGTGTGTGTGTGTGTGTGTGAAACTGAAAGTGTGTAATATACATGACGTATTGAGAAACATGTGCATGTATATCTCAGTTCTGCAACATGCATTCCTGACAGCTCATTGCATAAAGTTTATGAAGCTGTTTTTTAAAGTATATCTGCACATTGGAACCATAACAGAAAATCCAAAGTCCAGACTTTATACACCACACTCATAACAGGATATCTTATTTGAATCATAGAATGATAATATCATCTATAAAGATCACTATAACAAGTAAAATCAAACTTTGGTGATGAATTAACTAATGTTTTCTGCAGATGGGAACAAAATACTTAGATAGGGGTTCAATTAACACAACAGCCATATTGTGTCTTTACACACCACACTCATAACAGGATATCTTATTTGAATCATAGAATGATGATATCATCTATAAAGATCACTATAACAAGGAGAAATCACACTTTGGTGATGAATTAACTAATGTTTTCTGCAGATGGGAACAAAATACTTAGATAGGGGTTCAATTAACACAACAGCCATATTGTGTCTTTGTGTGTGTGCGTGTGTGCGTGCGTGTGCGTGTGCGTGTGTGTGCGTGCGTGTGTGTGTGTGTGTGTGTGTGTGTGTGTGTGTGTATCTGGTGGTAGTCAGACCAGTATGAGTCTGTATCCTACTGTCAGCAATCCAATGTCATGGAGAACAAAACTTCCTACAGTCGTACATGCCTACACAGCCATTTCACACAGGCCTCCCAACATCCTCTCCCAAACATACACTGAAGATGTCATCTGCTATAAAGTGCTCCACAGCAGAGCAAAATTAAGAATTGTGCCATGCTGCTTATGTTAAGTATTGTGTTTTTTTAGCTTGGGTAACCAGTTATACAGGGGTTTTAATCTCACTGCAGTGAGCCTGTGTGTGTGTGTGTGTAGTCTGAAAAGCATGAATTTGTATCTTAATGTCACCAATCAAGTCTCAGGGAGAACAAAGCTTTTTACAGTTGTACATGACTACACAGCCATTTCATGCAGGCCTCTCAACATCAGACTTGTGCCATAGTGCTTGTGTTAAGTAATGTTTTCTGTAGATAGGTTTATAGGGATTCTAATATCCCTGCAGTCAACTTCTGTATGTGTATGCATAGTCAGCAAAGCATGAGTCAATGTCCTACTGACATCACACAGGTCTCACTGAGAAAAATGTTTTACATTCATACATGACTATGCAGCAAGTTCATACAGCCCTCCCCAACATCTTCTTCTCACCAGAGATTGGTGAAGTAATTTGTTATAAATTGTCTGACACAATGACAGTCAGACTTGTGCTGTGATGCTTGCTTATAGTACTGTGTTCTCTAGATAACTAGGTATGCATTCTAGTTTCACTGTGGTCAATTGGTGTGTGTGTGTGTGTGTGTGTGTGTGTGTGTGTGTGTGTGTGTGTGTGTGTGTGTGTTTGTCTTCATTTAGTTCACATTCTGGAGATCATTTTAGAACAGCATGTGAGACACTATTACTGCCATCTTTTTCTCACCAGACACTGCTTTGTCATCAGCTATAAAGTGTTGTCTGAGACTATGACAGTCAGACTTGTGTGGTGCTTGTATTAAGTGTTGTGTTCCCTAGATAGCTAGGTAGGGGTTCTAATCACATGCAATCAACATGAGTGTGTGTTCATCTTTAGAGACAATTTTACACTGAGATATGACTCTCTGTCAGACACTCCTCCAAACAAATTCTTATCAGCATACAATGATGCTATCAGCTTCTATTAAGTGCACTGTGGCAATGTTAAAGTCAGACCTATGTGATGGTTCTAGTCTTACATTGTATGGAATCCAGCTTCTATATCTGTACAGATTTAATGTTCAAATCTGACCTCAGTCAACTGCTGTGTGCGCAGTGGGTGGTGTATTAGTGTCACTGCATGATCTTCTGGATCTCTTTTCATTTGACTCCCACTCCAATGAACCTTTAACATAGTTCCAAGAATCCAACACTCTGCATAACATCCTTTCTGCAGAAGACTGGAAGATGTCATCAGATCAAAGATGCAAAGATGCATACACACATCATCAAGCAGAGTCCTTCCATGACCCTCTTCACACCAACTCCAGACCACTGGATGTGTGATTCCTAATTCTGTCATGGGTTGCATACCTCTTAACTGTCCACATTTTTTCAGAATGTCCAGATTTTTACCTCATATTTTTGGTCTATTCCTCATAAAATGTGTGGTTTTCTGGCAAATCATTGGGATGATCTGATAATTAAAGTCACTACATATGACATACATTTGAGTTTCAGACTTCAAATCCTTCATAAAATGTATGTTAATGCAAACCTTTTTACGCAAGCAACTTTCTAAGTTTGTAAGAGCAATATTTAAAACTTGTCCCTATTGCTGGGCTTTTGTCCACCATTTTGACAGTGTCTGTCCAGATTTCTTGTACTAACAGGGTCAGAGTTATTATGGAGGTGGTCCAAAAGTCACATATGGACAGAGTCAATATGTAAAACAATCAAACACATACACGCATACACACATACCCTTACAATTTTCTATCATATATAAATAGCAATTGATGTTTAAATGACATTATAATGGATAGAATTTTATATGATGTTGGCATTAGCCTAGTAATTTTCTATGACCCTATGAAGATTGCACATGTCAATGTTGCTGTCATCCACATGTGCTATGTTGAGGTGTGGATGTATGGTAGCTGTACAATGGTGTATTCCAATCTGTGATTTGAGACAATGTACTGATGGCCACTGCTGTCATTCGATTACATGTTCCTTACATAACAGCTGTAATAATATGCCTCCTGTGAATTATTGACCTGGTATGATACTATGTATATTGTTTACTTAATAAGGCATCTGTTTCTGTAGTGGAGTATATCAACATTCTACTCAGTTCTCATTTGATCATCACAGTGACACTTGCAGTATGGCACAGGTGTGTATGTGTATACTTACCATCATTAAATGCTCTGCAACATGCATCATTATAATGTCATACTGATTACATGGGCAGAAAAGTATTGTTTCATCCACATGTTGTAATGCTGTTATATACACATACATATAAGTACTTCATATTCAGTTGCAACCTTTGTGACTTCATTGTATGCACACTTGTGTTGATATTGGCATTTATTTATTTTATTTATTTTACATTTGTTTACTGGGATAGTCTGACTGGATACATGTCCATTTTCAGTGGAGGCCTGGGGAAAAAAGCTCCACATAGTCAAACATACAAAAGGTTACACAAGAAGTTAGAAAACAATTAGAATATATTAAAATGTGTTAATATACCTTATGTACATTGGTTTAGAAGTGTTCCCTAGTAGGGACTCACAGGTCTCCTGGACAGACATACAAAGGTTACACAAGAAGTTAGAACACAATTAGAATGTATAAAAACAGAGTGGTAATACATCTTATGTACATTGGTTTAGTAGGGACTCACAGTTCTCATGGACAGAGACACTTACAAGTAAGATTGTAACTCACAGTTAGTCCCTAGTAGGGACTCACAGTTCTCATAGACAGATGCATTTACAAGTAAGATTGGATACATAGCATGGTGATATAGCTAAATGTTATGATAATTACTGATTATGCTATGATAATTACTGATTATGCTATTGTTTTATAACTTAATCCAGGTTGGTACATGGGCATAGCCAGTTCAATTTGAGATACTGTTTGAGGATTTTTTTTAAGAAATGTTTGGAGGATTGTAGGGTTATACAGTTTGGCAAGGCATTCCAGGTTTTGCCAACAAAGTTGGTGAACAGGGATTCACCAGCTGAGTTATTAGCTTTGTGGGTTTGGACCTGTAATTTGTTGGCTGACCGTAGGGCTCTCAGGTTGCTATATGGCTTAATAATATTTATAAGAGAAGTGGTATCTTTAGGGTGGTACAGAACTTTGTGTGCTATTAAGAGTTGACTGAATTGAATTAAGCTGAGCAGTTCTAGCCATTCTAGTTGTTTCAGGTTCTGGCAGTGATGGGTTGTATAGATGGAGCCAGTGGCGAATATAGCAATGTGGTTGGAGCTATGGGAGAGCTTACTTAGTTTGGTTTTATTGAGGTTTGAGAGTACAGGTGAGGCATATAAAACAGTAGAGAGTAGGTGTGATCGGGTGATTTCAGTCCTAGCAAGTGGGGTTAAGAGTGCCTTGTTTCTATACAGTGATCCAAGCTTCTTATTGATGGTCTGTATGGTTTTGTTGACCTGTAGGTCAAATTTGAGATTGTCTATGATAATCCCTAGAAGTTTAGTGTGTTGATCTGGGGAGATAGTGGTGCCATTGTTAGATGTGACAGAGAATGAAAGTGTGGCAGATCTACTAGTGGGGGTAAAGAGTAGAAGTTTAGTTTTATTGGGGTTCAGTAGTAGGCATTGGTTGGTGAGCCAGTTCTCAATAGTGTTAAATGTATTTTAGGTTTAGATTTGCAGTTCGGATGGGGAGGTGGCCGAACAGATGAGAGTGGAATCATCTGCATATTGAATACAGGTAGCTTTAGGAATAGCAGTGTGAAGATTATTGATAAAAATAGAGAAGAGTAATGGGCCTAGTATGGATCCTTGAGGGACAACAAGTGTGAGAGGTAGCTGACTGGAGAGTTTACCCTGCCATAGTACTGCCTGCTCTCTACCAGCTAGGTAGGACTGGAACCACTGGATAGTGTGCGTGATGAGGGAAATGGATTTTAGAGAAAGAATGAGAAGTTCATGGTTGACCATGTCAAAAGCTTTTGATAGATCAAGGAAGAGGGCAGAGGTTAGCCTATTGTCATTTCTGTTATTGTTTATGGCATTAGTAAAGGAAAGGAGAGGCTGAGGTGGTGCTGTGGTATGGCCTGAAGCCATGCTGGGAGTTGGATAGTAAGTTATTCTGTGTAAGGTATTGCATTAGTTGCTTGTGTACACATTTCTCCATTATTTTGGCTGGTGGGGAAAAAATGGCAATGGGTCTATAGTTGGACATGTCTATTGAGCTACCACCTTTATAGAGTGGGATGACGTGGGATATTTTCCAGATGGAGGATTATTGATGTGGTCTCCAGCACCATTGTCTGACTGACAGCATTTGTGTCAGCAACTGTTCTGCATTAACCATATAATGTGTCCATTTATGGTATGAAGGCACTCATACAGTTTTCCAGTAAAAACATATATACATATGATATTTGGAGGCATTGTCAAAAATATTTTTTAAATAAGTACAACATAATGTGGAGAATACACAACTAAGCACACAGCTGTTTGTGGATGGTACCACACAACTGCAGGAAATAGATAATCTGCTAGCAGACAGATTTGGATCAATCTTTACCCCCATCCACACTGGACATCATCCAAAGTATACTTGTAAACAATACATAGCTTGTTTGTACAACAGAGCAGCTTATCTGTGCACTATCTAAGGCTAGAAAGTATGGCATCAGTGGTCTCTGACAGCATCCCAGATTGCCTTTTCAAGAACTTACAAGCTGACCAAGCAAACACAGTTGGATCCCTACTTAACTACAGCCTCCAGACAGATTGTGTTCTGGCAGAAGGGTGTATAGAAACAGTCATACATCTAAAGAAGGGGGTCCATCACCTGACCCAGGGAATTATAGCCCTATAAGCCTAATTTGCCTTATTTGTAATGTAATCAAAGGAATCATCATGGGCTTTATCAAAAATGATACAGGTGATCTCCTGACTGTGTGCTCAACCCATTTTGCATTAGTTAAAGATACATCATGTCTAGTAAATCTGTTTAAATTCTTCACGAAGGTCACCAAAGGCATGGGTGAGGGAAAGACTGTACATCCCTCCTAAGTAAACCTGGCCAGGACATTTGACACAAATCCACATTCAGATATTACAGATAAACTGTCTCAACTGGCCATAAACACATATGTCACCAGGTGGTTAGCCAAATGGATCACTGACAGGACATGTACTGTTGAATTGCATAAATTTACCCCTAGCAAGAGGCCAGTGACTGGGTTCATAACACAGGGTTCTATACTACACCCTTTCCTGTTCAGTATTTACTTCCCAGATGTTAAGACAAACTTAACCTTTGTCTTACCACTTTTGTTGATGACAGCAAAATATGGATAATCATTGAATCCACCTACAGTACTGATATACTGCAGAAACTATTACTGCACAAAAAGGATTAGTACCAGAGCCATGGAAACACACTAAATAGACACAAAAGCACAAGTATTACCTTTTGAAAAGCAAATCCCCAAGCTAATTACAATATAGACACCACTATGAGTACACCCATTGGTACATGATCTGGGTATTCAGTTAGATATTTATCAGAAATTTGACCACCATGTCCTCAGGTGTCAAATCCCATAAGAGTGAGCAGGCCATACACATCAAAATACATTATAATGCTATTGTACTCAGCCGTCATCACACCAGTAATTAATTACAATGCACCCTTTTGCATGTACTTCAATACACATCTGCAACAGCTGGACCAACACAATAGTTTTTTCACAATAATGATAAATGTTGTAAACAGGAAGTCATATGCTGAAAGAATTAAAGGACTGTCACTGCATTATATCTACAACAGGCTACTAAGGGTCAACCTGTGTCAGGTCTACAGGACACCCTCCAATCTAGCCCTGATGGCAATGTTACACATTGTTAATGTAAACTGCACAAGGATCACTCAATCTGAGGATGTTAACCTAGCCTCTGACATAATGAATCATATTGGAGAGATATATACATCTGTCAGATACTACCCCTTCTCTGGAACATGCCTTCCATTCATGTAAAACAAAGGCCTTTCCTGACCCTTTTCAAGTGCAACATAGATCAATGGATGGTTAATCGTGTTTGGACTCCTTCTGTTGTTCCCATGTCTCTTTTGGATAGAGGCAATTGGTACTGCATAATATAGCATAGGCACATCCCTGTGTGAACATTGAAAATTGTGAAAGTCATGTTAAATATGGATTGGCTTTTAGGGGATCTCTGGAATTTAGCCTAGTACTCTCCTATGCACCTATAAACCTATGAAGTTAAATTGTATCCTAGGTACAGCTATAGTATGACAGTACAGCATCACAGATGAACCAGTACATCACATCAGTATTACCATGATAGTTTGCATGAACATATATGCATGCATGCATGCCAGGATTTCATGGTAGTATAAAACTTTCCATGGCAATCTCAGTGATCATGTGGCACATGTCTTGGAATTGACATGTGCTAATAGAAAGGGTGCTCCAGGTATTGTTTGGTATGTGAACAATATCACAGTGACAGTTTTCTCACTTATTGAAGCAAGACTCTGCAGTGATGTAATTTCTGTGCACACGGGCATAATTGCTGTATTGCCATGAGTGTCACATAGTGCTGTACCACTCATTATAATGAATCACTTATGAATTTAGCCATCAGTTGCAGATGATGCAGACATTATCCATTGCTCTTAATGTGACAACCGCATGCAATACACAGCTGTGTGAAGGGAATTGACTCATACTAGTGTGTTATTTTTAAGTGCTGCTATCCATATGGCAGACATTTATTTCATCCAGGGATGCTTTACTCAAGTGTATCACTTTTGGCAGAGTGAGCTTCTGCACATCTTATCAGCCATGCATGTATTCTTTGTGAAGCATAACTACTAGGAGTTGGCATTGCAGACATCCCTTCATGGTGTTCTACAAGATGCATGTGTGATACGTCTTTCTGTAATGCACCCAGTACATACTCAGCTCATTGAGAACATTGATGAGATGGGTTACATTCCTGAAGGTATGCATTGTGGCTTATGTGTCATGCAAAACTCACAACTGGGCATGATTGCCCCTAATTTAGACTATAGGTGTAATACTGTCCTTCTTAACACCTCCAAAAAGTGGTCATTTTTGATGAAAGTGTTTTGAATTTATCTTATAGATTACTGACAAATCTGACCAATCATTACAGCTGTAAAAGTGGGCTCCTGTAGAACAAATGTATATCAATGTCACAGGTTAATGGTAGTATTATTTTAAAATTGTCAATGAATGTGTCTGCTTTGGTCTAATGTTGTCCATGAGCCTGTTGCTATGTATCCCTGATTGGTTTCGAATTATGCTGACAGTTCAATCATATTCAGTCAAATCATTTTGCATGCCTTCACTATATACACATAGTCCTATTGTATATATTGTCCTTGCTAAATGTCCTCTCCAGTGATTGTGTCAGGATGTTTATGTCACAATCAATCATCTCCACTTATAGGTAACCTTGTGTGACAGTCACATAATGTACTATAATGTGTGATGATAGAAATATTATGGCACAGGAGGTATATACAGCAATACATACTATGCTATGAACCTATGTAACTAATGTTATGCTACTGACTTGTTTTTTAAGTGTATGTGTATTGACATGTACATTACATGTTTCACATGTCTTCTTTCTCCTTCTTCATTCCTACCATTCATGTATGTTGCCTTTTCGATATGCACAATTCCCCTGATTAGTGCACGATACTGCATTTTATGTAAGCTTGATGATCACCGCAAATCCTTTATTTCAGTATGCCAAAAACATGTTGTAGTGTACATTGTACTGAATACGCTTTTCTATACTGTGATACTACTGCATTCATTGCATTAATTTTAGCCCTGGTGATCATTGTGGATCTTCCTGCAATTTCAGAGAGCAAGTTTGCTGGTAGGTAAACTTGGCATGTTTTATATGCCTTCATGTTGCTTTACATGGTTTCCTGACCAGCAACACTGTTGCTTGCCATGGAAACTCAACTTGTATTTGTGTAAGTGTGATGCACGGCATGGGTATGCAGTTAGCACTATTACTCATTGCTTAAACACATAAACTCCATGAAGGTTTCACTCTAAGCCTACACAGAGTTCATTGAATCCCTAGATTAGTACTTTGCATGTTTGGCGTGTGTGCTCTGCATTCTTGTATAGTGTATTGTATGTCTTTCATAGTGGTAACATCACTGAAAGATTTTTTAATAATGTAATGAGCAGGGTTAGGCTTAGAACAAATGACAAAGGTGGAGGTCATGGTTTTCTAGTTGGAGTTTATGATTTAGGGCATTTTTACTTGACAGAACTATTCAGTGTGTTTTGATTCGATATTAGTAGTGTTCAGTATTTTGTGCATTCAGTGTTTTGCATCATTTGAGGTTCAGTGTGTTTACTATTAGATTTTTGGTGATGTAATCATATATATATATATATATATATATATATATATATGTGTGTGTGTATATATATATATATATATATATATATATATATATATATATATATATATATATATATTTATAGATGTGTGTCTGTATATATATATATATATATATATATATATATATATATATATATATATATATTCACACACACACACACACACACACACACACACACACACACACACACACACACATATATATATATATATATCTTTATATATGTGTGTGTGTGTGTGTGTGTGTGTGTGTGTGTGTGTGTGTGTGTGTGTGTGTGTGTGGGTATGTATATATATCTATATGGGTTACCTTCATTTCATTGAAAGCTCATTTCACTGGCAAACAAATCAGCAAGACCAGTTCACTGAAAGTTCATTTCACTGAAAACTCATTTCACTGACAACTCATTTCACTGAAACTCATTTCGTCGAAAGTTATATATGGCCTGTTCATCACTGTAGTGCTATCCTCGAGTTAGAATAATAAGGGGGGGTGCCCCCCACATATTATAAACGTTTTAAACTATACAGATGGATACTTACAAGTGCAATGAATAACTGTTTTGCAGAAAACAATATGCAGCCAAAGTATGTGGGGACCCCCCCCCACTATATATTCTAACTCCAGGATCGCACTACAGTGAGGAAGAGGCCATATATAACTGTCGATGAAATGAGTTTCAGTGAAATGAGTTGTCAGTGAAATGAGTTTTCAGTGAAATGAACTTTCAGTGAATTGGTCTTGCTGATTTGGTTGTCAGTGAAATGAGTTGTCAATGAAATGAAGGTAACCCATCTATATATATATATATATATATATATATATATATATATATATATATATATATATATATATATGTGTGTGTGTGTGTGTGTATACATGTATACATATGAAACCCATCTGCTCAACTCCTGGCTAAGCAAAGCTCAGGTACAGGGTTTAGAATAGGCCCACCCTGAGTATATCTATCAATATATGTGTATGTATATGTATACATAAATATATATATATATATATATATATATATATATATATATATATATATATATATATATATATTCTACACATATATACCTTCTCAGGTCATTGAATCACAGTTGACTGAAACTCACATGGCTGAAAAAATTGACTAAAAACCACTTTAAGTGAACTTTCACTAGACCAAATTCCCATTTGACTGACGACTTATTTCACTGAATCACAACAGACAGAAAAGTATAGAACTGTATATGCAGTATGTTATGGTGCAATTCCTGAGGATATGATTTGGCATGGAAGTAAGTACAGAGGATTATGTGTGGATTGACAGTGCACCCTGTCACGTATCACACCACAAATGTATAGATGTTTCTGTTTGTATGTTAACACTGATACTGTAATTTGTGCTTTTTCTTTTCTTCATGGTTGTGTTACTGTGTAGTTAGTATGTATAATAAAGGGTACATGTAGGAGGTGCAGGGAGGCTTGCCCCCCTGAAAAAAATAGTTTTATGCTGAATTGTCTTAAGTAGAATGTTTTCTATGATTTTGGTTCAGTGAAATGATTACTCAGTCAAATGGGAATTCGGTCAAGTGAAATTTCAGTCTAAGTGCTTTTTAGTCAAATAATTTTTTTTCAGCCGTGTTAGCTTGAGTCAACTGTGCTTCAGTGGCCTGATAGAAACCCTATACATATATCTATATATCTATCTATCTATCCAGCTATCTATCTATCTATCTATCTGGGTATAAGTCATATAATCGGTTTATATGGTTATATGGTTAGACAATAAAGCATTGATCCTAAGTGATTAAATTAAGCATCTAAAAAAAAGACACAATCAACACTTTTATTTCTCAGGGCAAACACCCTTGCACCCCGCACCCTCTGCTACTTTTATATATCAAACCCAAGTTTGCAATACAGTGGAGAAAGTGCAGACTCCCAATCCCTGCATTAATCCCCTCTCTCATAGAGAAATTAAGTTTGTGATCAATTCACATTAAATGGACTATAGCAGTAATTTTTTTTCTTTTTTTTTTTTCATTTTGACAAAAGGGATTTTAGACTACATCAATAGTACCTATATATATATATATATATATATATATATATATATATATATATATATATATATATATATATATATATATAATATATGTATATATGGAGAGAGAGAGTATAGATATAAAGTGACATATTGTATACTTGCAAACGTGAAATGTATCTTTATGTGTGTCCGGGATTATTATATTCTACTAAATATTATACAGACAGTTACTGTATTAAGTAGCATAATAAATGCAGTTATACTTGTACTGAGGGACTGAAGGATGGAGCATCAAAGAGTAAAGACAGGATCTTTATTCCTTCATTCAGAAGTTCACTGGGAGTAGCTCAGGGGCTGTACCCAAGGATTCATGTTTCCTCTGCTTGGACAAACCATTTTTTGACTGTGGTGGTTGTAATTTGAGACAAGTTGAGGTAAAGTTCTTTGTGGAATTGAAAGAAACAAATGGCAGGGCCAGTAGACATGACATTTAATTTACAGCCTGTTGTTAAGAAGGATGCCTTTGATTGAGCCTTTGTGGTGGGAATAGCTATAAATCCTGTAAACTAACAAAGACGTTATTGTATATATTGTAAATAACTTGTGGAATTAAAGGCAAAAAGCCAACTTGGCTCCATTATCATTTCAAATACATTCTTTGAGCCCTGCAGCTAATTGATCCTCTTGTTACTGATGAAGTTAAATTCACAATTCTTCATATTCAGCTTTCTAATGTAATTAAGAATCATGTTGTCCTTGTTTTTGACCTTTGAGATCAAAACATTTTTTTTTACCTTTGTTATTAAATATTCCCTTTTAGTTTATATTTTTATGGATATAATTTCTTTGAAAACTATTTTATAGCTGCCTTTTAAGTTGAGTAACATATTTGTAATTTTGTGATTCCATCAAGCTGGCTTCTTGAATTTACTTGTATTTTAGATTTTGGTATATTACTCACATGTGTTCATGAATGCAGATGTGTATAATATCTTACAACTTAACAGCATCCTGAGAAGATTTATTTGAGTCTTCAAAGAGAATACCACATTCTGTTTTCATAAGTATGTCATTTACTGAATCATAGCCTAGTTCTGTAAAATCTAGAAAGGATGCTTTACTTATGACTCAATTGTATTTCATTCTTAAGTTAAAACTGACTTTGCAAGTATAAATCATATGAAATGTTATCTTCCTGGGATACATTAACAAGCTTGTACCCATGCTAAGTAAGCATACATGTATATTTATTTTAGTGGATGAGCAACAGTGCTCATTGAATATGCAAGCTGCTAAGCAACCCTACTTCTCAAGCAGCATCTGTTCATGGCCAGAGCACCTGCTATCAGCCACACTGAGGTGTAGGTAGGCATGAACACAGAATTTAAAAAACAGATTTTAAATAAACTTAACTTCAGTAAGTGGGCATATACAGATAAAACAATAAAAGGCAAGGGCAACTTAAAAGACAGGGTGAGTTTAACAAGGAATATGTAGTTATATATAAATTGACTAATATGCAAACACCACTTGTTGTAATTATTCCTAACTACAAAAGTAACCCTGCCCACTGAGGGGCATATTTGCACGAAAAAAGGAAACATTGACAAAAAGAGGTGAGAAGGATACAGCTGCAGTTTAAAAAAGTGAGTACATATGATACATGTAAAATGATAGCAGAAGTAGATAGGTGACATAACAGCTGCCAAGGAAAGCAGATACATTAGGGTCATTGCATATACTGCATGTATTGCATATCAGGTGTGTAGCCAGAATTTTTTATTTTGTACCTAACTTTATGCTGTTGCCCCCCATCTCCTCCCCCAACACACATGCACACATCATATAACAAATGCACTCATTTCTCAAACTGCTGACTGCACTTCAAGAAGGGACTTTCATTTTCATAATAGGGCCATTTTAGAGGTACATTTTCTTAGGAAAGTATTGTTTTGTACAGCAATGTAGAGTACACAATAGCTCAGACAGTTCTAAAAATTCATGTACTGTTTGCTTTTTAAATTTTCTGAGATAAGCTCAGAAAAAAATATATTCACTTGAATAGAGTGAGTATGCCTAGATACACCATGAGTGCAGATTTATTCAACTACACTGGCATTGTCATGGATATTGTGAAAGCAGTCAAAGGAAATAATTTTTATACATGACTGATGTTTGAACATACATACAGATTAAATAATTTTAGCCCTTTCATTGCCTCATATATATGAAAGAAACAATAATGAAGTAATGTAAATACATGCATGTAAAATGGGGACATACTTGTAAGAATAATGCAGCTCTGTAAAATCATTCCAATAATATTATTAATTCTATAAATAATCATTTGCTTCAGCAACCTGCATGTTGTGAATGGTAGAAACTATGACTTTTTATACATGTGATATATTTATGTACTGCAATCCAGGAGGACCTGGCACATATACAGAACTGTCAGTTTGACCAGCTTATCAAGAGAATAGTGCACTCCTATCTAACTATAACAGACGAAACACACACACACACACACACACACACACACACATATATAATATATATATATATATATATATATATATATATATATTTTTTTTTTTTTTTTTTTTGGAAAATGAGGGGTATAATCATGTGTCATACAGTAACATGTGCATAAATCAAAGCAAATTTGTGTAGTCCGTCCCTTGACAATCGGATAGTGTACAGGAAGGTCAGTATATTCCTATGAATATGATGTATTTATATGTGAAAGAAATGCCACAAATGGATAGGCAACCCCTAAAATACTTAATCCAAACAAAATTACATACCAGCAGTATTGTATAATCACATCAGATACAGAGGGAATGTATCATCTGTTATATTAGGTGACTATGATGCATCTGTGTGAGAGTAATAGGTGACTATGATGCATTTGTGTGAGTGTAATCAATTATATTATGTGTATCCTTCCCACTGCAACTGCCACAGAATAAATGTTGAAATACAAATGTCTGTCAAACTACACCTCAGAATGCAGTATGCCATCTTATTGAACATTACATTTTGCCTTGAAGTGAGCTTTGATGAACACATTAATATTGCTTGTATGACAGTAATGTAACATAAATCACAAACTGGTAAAACATTAACATCTATTATTAAGTGAACTGTTAATAATTTAGATTTCACATACAACAAATGAACAGTGGTCTGTAACAATTGTTGTTTTCCTTACTGCATAGGTTGCTAAACATATTGCATGGACGTTGGCAAAGCCAACCTTCCAGAGACTAATTCTATTAACTTTTGACAATGCAGTACAAATGACAAAAACTGTCTTGTAACATTGATTACTGAATGGCCTGTTTGCTAAAGGGCACACAACTCATACATTATTATGCCAGTCATGAGCAAGTACAACAACTGCAATCACATCAACTACCCACCACAAAAACAACAAGAATGTATCAGAACCCAGGTCTACTCACGCTTTGTGACATCTTTGTATCATGGCCCATATCAAGAACTGATGAATACACCAGCATTGCCTTTAAACCCATATACTGTAAACAAAATAATAAAAGGTATACGCAAATGTTTCAGTTAAGTCATTGGGAAACTAAATATTGCCTGTAAGCATTTTCTGACATCCTCAAAAATTAGATCTTAACAGACTCAAAAACATGGCTGAAGTCAGATCTTAGAGAGATGTGCAGCAACCATTGATGCTACACATAAATATCTATCACCAAATTCATGGATGACTTTAATTACCCCACTGTTAACTGGGAATCCTATACAACACCAAATGTTCAGGCACAGAGATTCCTGGACCAGGTAGTCAATACACCAGCCAGGGATACAACCATACTGGATCTGGTCCTCACTAATATGGAAGAGTGCTGCACACCCCCTACTGTTATGTCTTCCCTGGTAAGGTCAGACCACAAAATGGTCTTCTTTGAAGTAAAAATGAAACCTGGACCCCCAGGTAAATCTGGACTATTCAGGAACTACTCTAAGGCTAACCTCCTGCTATTAAGTGATAACATGGCAAAATTTCACACCCCCATAAACCATGAGAAAACTGCTGTCTATGCAGAATTGTTTACACAAACCCTGTATGAGCATGCTAATAGCTGCACAGAGGCAGCTGTACCCACCAGGAAGAAGTACAGAACTAACTCAAGAAACAAGCCACCCTAGTGGAATCACAAAATCAATAGAGTGTATAACAGAAGTAAGAAAATCATGGCAAAAGTTAGGAGGTGCAGCACCCAGCAGGCTAGAAGCATTCTCATCAAACTAAATGAACAACTGAGAGAACAAATAAAAGTAAAAAATGAGGTGATTTTGGCCTCCCAGGCCAAGGAAAACCACAAAGCATTCTTTAGCTATATCCGCACCCTCAAAGGCAATACACAGGTGTGTGCAGAGCTCATTATAAATGGAGTCATCTAAAGTTAGCCAGAAGATATAGCAAACCTTGTGGCCGATAAATTCAGCTCCAAATTTACCTCTCTCTCCCCCTCAATCTTCCCTAAGGAAATACCATCAAATATAACTCCCCCTCCTATTACTAGGGAACAGGTCCTTAATGCTCTTTCTGAGATCAGGAACACCTCATCAATGGGCACAGACTGCCTTCTAAATAGCATGACACGGGACCTATCAGGGCCTCTGAAATTTCTATTTAATAGTAGCCTCCAAACAGGCTTTCTGCCTCATGAATTGAGAACAGCAACAGTCATCCCTTTGCACAAAGGTGGGCCATCTACAGACTCTGAAAACTATAGACTCATAAGTCTCACTAATCTTATATTGTATGTAAAGCCATGGAAAGATTATCATGGAAATGATCAATAGAGATATAGCAAACATCCAGACACTGGACTTAACCCAGTTTGGTTTCATCAAGGGCAGATTATGCCTATTCAACCTGGTGGACTTCTTTGAGAAGGTAACCAAAGCAATGGATGAGGGAAAAATGGTTCACTCTGCCTACCTTCACTTGGCCAAAGCATTTAATGCACTCACACAGGCATTGTTGACAAACTCAAGAGGTTAGGTACAAACTTGTATGTCACCTGGTGAATGCCAACTGGGTCACAAATAGGACCCAGGAAGTTAGAATTAGGAAGTCCACCTCTACAAAGAGGCCAGTCACAAGTGGAGTCCCTCAGGGATCAGTCCTTGAAATGCTTTTTTTTTTTTTTTTGGGCATTTACTTCTCTGAAATCAAGGCCAATGTCAGTGGTCTCTGACTGACTAAATTTGCAGATGACTGCAAATTAGGAACTGTCACTGAATCTCACACTGACACAGATGTTCTTTAGGAGGGGCTGACACACACAAGTAAATGATGTCAGAGCTGTGGACTAAAACTAAATGCCAAGAAATGCATAATAGTATCCTTTTGGAAGTCACCCACTCCTGATAACTGTCATATTGACAACACACACCTTAGAGTTGACCCAGTAGTCAGGGACTTAGGGACCCACATAGATAGTAATCTAGCCTTTGACCATCACATGTCTACAGTAGTGAGGAAATCATTCTATGCTGAGCAACTTATAAACAAAGGTATGGCATCTAAGTCCAAGGAAGTCATTGTTCCACTGTATTCA
This sequence comes from Protopterus annectens, assembly GCF_019279795.1. NCBI lineage: Eukaryota > Metazoa > Chordata > Ceratodontiformes > Protopteridae > Protopterus > Protopterus annectens. The sequence continues at coordinate 1,125,077,366 of NC_056741.1, read as the reverse complement.
AATTCATTAGACATATCGTTGAGTACAATGACCCCTTTGGTATGTACCTAACTAGGCAAATCCAACAATTGGAACGTCCACAAAGGTTCATCACTAAAATAATGCAGGGTGTAAGTAAAATGTCATATGCTGACTGCCTCAAAGCCCTATCCCTATATTCTGTTTCCTAGAGGCTTTTGAGGGGAGATCTATGCCTGCCATAACGAGCATTGTCAGACCCCACTCTGATGGACTTCCTTCATATCCACAAAACAAACAGCACCAGAGTTACCCATTTTAAAGACTTGAACCTTGCCTGTGATAGAAATAGGACCTGCTGGAGACACCGGTATGTATCCTAGAGACTACCCTGTCTATGGAACAGGCACTCATGTATGTGAAGCAGAGTTCCTCCCTAACCCAATTCAAGTGCAACTTAGACAATTGGATGGGGAACAGGAAAGTCATGCCTCGTTTGGCACCTATGTCTCTAATGGACACAGGAAACCTGTAAATGGTTCATCTCCCAGACCCCTTCTTGTAAATGTTCTTCTCCCAAACCTTTGCTTACACTTATCAAGGGTATCAGAACTTGTTAGAGATTTAGGATGCATGGCTAGGCTTAAAAAGGCCCTTGTGGTCATTAGCCTAGTAACCACCTATGAACCTAAGATGTGTCCAGAAGAACAAATTAGTAGGGATGACATCACTATAATTTTGGAAAAGCTATGCCTTCCCTATTATGGAATCATAGCCCTCAAAAAATATAACCTTGTTACTGTGCCATGTCACCACTTATTGGGCTAAACCACTACTGTCTGTCACAGTTATCTGACAAACATTCTTTACCAGATTCAAACTCCTTTCTCTAACACTACACACTGCAGAGCTGTGCACTAACTGCTTCTGCCATAGGAGATTATCGTGTGCAGTTGTCAAAAAGAACACACCTCAAGGTATGAACTAAGGACTTTTTTTTGATTGTCATGTACTTACTAAAAAGTCTTCTGATGGATTAAAAGGATTCAACCATGTTACTTTTCCCACAAGTTTCCACCCTGGATGCCCATCTCCCCCCAACCTATACACAAAAAGCTCACCCACTGATACGGCTACCCTACTCAATACTTCATTGATTCTGTCTGTAACCTGACTAAAAATGGCACTCTTCTCAAGCCTAACCTCCCACCACCTACCACTCTACTCCCTTCTCTCTTAAACCTGTATCTACAACATATATGAAGTCCCTTCTGTCTAAACTTAAAAACTGCTCACCATCAGTTAATAATTTACCTCCTCAGTTTCTAAAACTTGCTGCTAACTCTATCACTCTCCCCATCTCCATTTTAATCAATAGATCCATTCTTGAAAGCACTGTCCCTAATAGCTGGAAAAAATTCTGTGTCATTTCCCTTCACAAAGGTGGTAATGCAACCAACCCATCCAACTTTAGACCTATCGCTATACTATCTCCAGTGTCAAAAATATTGGAAAAATGCATCCACAAACAGCTCCTTAGTCACCTCCTCCAAGAAAATCTACTTACCCCCTCTTAGGGCTTTCATCCAAAGCATAGTACTGCTACTGCTCTCATATCCTTTATAAACACCATTGCACATTTCCGTGATAATAATAAGTTAGTCTCCTGCTTGTTCCTCGATTTATCTAAAGCCTTTGACACTGTTTCGTATAGACTACTTCTCTCAAAACTTGCTTCTCCAAACTGCACCGACTCTTCCCTATCCTGTTTCTCCAGCTTACTCTCAAACAGACTTCAGGCTATAAAATGGCAAACTACCTTTTCCCCCTTCTTATCTGTTGAAACAGGGGTGCCCTAAGGTTCCATACTTGGATGCTTACTTTTCAATATCTTTATTAATGACCTCTACTTTTCCTGCCCAAACTCTAACATTATTCATTATGCTGATGATTATACTATCATTTCTTGCTCTGACATCTCTCATCTCCATACCCTCACCCAACAGTACCTCCATTCAGTTGAAAGATGGCTTATTTCTAATCAACTCTTACTGAACCCCAAGAAAACTAAACTCCTCCTTTTCTTCCCTTCACCCCTTCAGTTTCATAAAGCTACCTTCTCTGTCTCTGCACTTGACAATCCAGTCACCTCTACTGAACCTCATACTAAACTCCTTGGAGTTACTATGGACGACCATCTAAAATTCAGTCATCACATTCAGCTATGCATTACAAAGACCAATGAGAAACGTGGGGTCCTATATAGGCACAAAACAATTCTCACTCAGTCCTCTAGACTTTCCCTTGCTCAAGCTTACCTACTCCCCACTTTACTCTATGTAGCTTCTATTCTTACAAACCTTCAATGTAATCTTCTGGATAAACTAGAAAGCACCTGTAACAAAAAAGCAAGATTTGCTTCTAACCGACCTTATCGTACTCATCACTGTACAGCCCTAAAAAGTCTGCAATGGCTTGAATTCCAGCACCAAATTCAATTACCCCAGCTTGTCACAGCTCATTCAGTCTTACATGACCCATTCTTCTATCCCTCTCTCTCTACCCTTATTCAGCCTTACATACCAAACTGTACCCTTTGCAGTTCTCAGCAGAACCTACTGCATGTCTATAAGCCCAATAAAAACATTGGCAAACTACTGTATTGCTACTTTGTCAGTAATGCTTAGAACAAACTTCCTTCAAATGTCTGATCAATCACTAACACCATCTCCTTCAAAATGCCACTAAAAGACACCTACCATTTGGCATGGTCATGTCTCTGTTCTGAACCTACATAACCTTACCTTACTGTCATCTCTTTTCTCCTACTGCCCCCCCCCCCAGTTGCACCTTTAAATAACTAGAACCCTGTCATCTTATAGCCTTTCTCAATAACTGTGTGTGCTCTAATTATTATCATTGCAATATACAATCTTTTTTTTCTGGCAATCTCATTTTCACATCTCAGAATTTAAGAATATGTAACATATAATTTATACTTGCATATCTTTGCTAAAAAATACCTTCTGCAAATATGTTCATTACTTTACCATAAGCTGTCTGATGATTTTGTACCACTTTTCTATTACATATATTCTGTTTGTTAATTTTCAAATTGTTAATGTCTCTTTTCATATTGTAAAGTCTAGAGCTTTTCTCCTCGGGTCTCCAATGAAAAGGGTATCTACCCATTTGGACTAACCCAGTTAACAAATGTCAAATAAAGTAAATAAAATAAACAAGTGCAAGTTAGTCATATCACAGTTTCTTGGGTAGGCCACTTTTGTCCATCAATAATGTTTTGCACACACACATTACCAGATTTAAACCAATACCAATCTAGCAATACATGCTATTGAAGTCAGTATTAACTGCATGCATCACTGGAGAAATCTCACCACAAGATTCAAAGAACACCTGTTTGGATGGCATAAAATCAACAATGTGTTGAAAGGCATATGCTACTTCTAAAATGGATAGAAAGATTTTGCTGCAATGTTGGATGCAGCACTGTTTCATGTCACTACACTCACGTTATGTTACCCTTTCCTGGATTTGAATAGCTGCCCATTTGAGCCCACAATCTGGAGAACTGTAAATTAACCACACATGAACAAGTGAAGAATTGCCACAAGTGCGAGACACAACATATTTGAAGGCATGATGCCATCATTGTGGTGCAAAAAAAGCTGTCTGAGCAAAAATGGACTGAAATGAATGGGGGGGGGGCAAGCTCCCACTGTAATTCTACACAATAGAATTGTGGTGGATGTCATTCATCCCTATTACTAGAGTCACATAGGCATACTACTACTTACTACTTGATTCAGACAGAGAAAGAGCATATTTGGAGGCATGACATAATTACTGTGTTGCAATTGATTGAAAGAGTGGTGTGAGTTACTTCTCCATGTCAATATCTTGCATGAGTGAAGGAATACACAACCATATGTTGGATAATCCAGTCTTTCCAGTGACTGTAGAAACTGATACACAATCACAATACGTACATAATGCCAGATTCAAACTCCAGCCTACATAAGGCCACTGTCAACAGAGCACTGTATCATTTCCAGGCACCACAGAAGAAATCTTACTGCAATACATAGATAAGGCATAGTTCAACAAAAGGCCTCATCAGTGTTTGCCAGAGCAGTTGTCTGTGCTAATGGGGACAGATAGTAGGGGAAAAGTCCTCTCCGGCTATGCATCCACAAATCAGATCTGTAGGTGAAAACATTTGTAGATACATGTAGATTCACACATACAGTGATACAACTGAGATTATGAATTAATGTCTGGATTTTACCCAGTTACCTATCTAAGATTACATGCTACAGGACATTGCATGAATCACCAGTGTCACATGAGACATTCGATTGCAAGTGTGAAATAGAGCACATTTGAATGGATGACATTATCATTTTGGGCAAAGGAGATCTGAGTGCTAAAAAGGGCTGAAAATGGTGGGTGAGCCTTTTTCCACTCTAAAGTTACACCTCAGATTTGTGGGTAAAGCCTTTCATGTCTAGTACTAGAGATATGCACAAACTCATATTACTTACCTAGTGCTGGATTTGAACCACCTGCCCATCAAGTTACATAATTTACCATACATTGTATTAACAAGTGCCAGAGGAGAAGTCTGATTGTATGAGTGAGATAATGTACATTGAACTGATGACATCATCAGTGTGCTGCTATGAAGATAGCGTACATAATGTCTTTGGGGGAAAGAAATGTGTTTTGACAGACAGACTAAACAGCAATGTGTTGCTCACATGTAATGAATGAGATACTGTTCAGATAAGTTATATAGCCTTTCATTCATGGACATTGTGGTAGTTCAAGTGAGATATAGCTGTTTTGCATTATTGTGTATAGACCATTTCAATTATGGATAATAACCAGTTGCCAATCAGTGCTGGGAAAACCAAGCATTACTGAATGTTCAACTCAGGATCCTTCTATACAAGTTTTCATTAGCTGGTGTGTCATTGTGAATATTTTATAATGTGTGCACAATATACAATGTAAATATAACACATGCAGGTCAAACATATTACAGGACACTACTTCATATCACTCGGCAAGTATGTACCCAAAATGTCCTATACAGTGGTACATCATTTGCAAGTCAAATGTGCTGGAGTGCAAGCCTGATTTATAGTATGCAGTGTTTTATGTAGCATTACAGTGAACTTGTCATGTACAAAAATCCTTCAAAACCATACGCCAGTAATACATGCCACTGAGAATAATCTTTCTTGTAAAAATAATTTCATTATGTGCACCACTGACAAGCTCATTGCATGGCTGATGGCAAAGTCTTAGCTCATGTAATTATTTTTTGACGTTTTGAAATTAGAAGTGGAATTAACAGTGGTCTATGGTGCTCCATGGAGAGCTTTGCACAAATACGGTGTACATACATCTAGACAGCTCTGATTCTGAGCCATGTGAGAACATAAAGTCTGTCAAGTTTAATGTTTTTCTGTGTCATTATATGGATACTACAGGTGCATACTTACATTGTCCTCATATCACTGACTGACCACATGTTTAAGACATGTTGTTGTGTTACTTATGCAACTGTATGTGTTTCTATCATATCACTGACTACTAAAGTCACTACTTGATAACACATATCTACGTGTTATACTTAAAATATTCTAAAAATACATGATAATGCTAAAGCTTTAATCATAACACCTTCTGTGCGTATAGGAGTAATATTTTAAATTGCATCCAGGGTTGTTTAACTGTCACCACATAAATCCTTGATTTGGCCAGAAGTATTTCACTTATTGCTGATAAGGTATGAGCAGGTTTGTTATGAATGTAAAACACAGACAGGAACAAGCAAGGTACTTATGGTGGATTAACATATGTGTCCATAATTTAACAGGGCAAAATATAATAACAGATGATAATGTTCATAATTTTAGAACTGATGTGGGACTCAAATACCTTCCATTCTGCATTAACAGTCTATAAAAGTGATCATTATATGTTCACACCACAAGGCAAGGTAAATGTCTGGTGCTAAATCACACACATGTGAAGGGACAATGGAAACCCTATGAAGCAAGGAAGTTATTGTGCAGCATGTATCATAATAATAGTTACAACTGAAATATCCCATATGGCATACATTCAACTCTGCAGGCTGTTCAGCATATGATAACTGCCACCTCATAGTACCATCAGCTTTTCTTTTTACAAGGTAATACTAAGCACAGTAGGAGTGAGGGCACCAGACTAATGTGGCCGAAGGAAAAAGCTCAACAGTTTTGTCATAAGATCTGAACTGGCCCTTGTTGGCAGTTACAATTACTACTTGATGTCAGGCTTCAAGGAAATGCTGAGGAAAAAGACTGATGACATACAAGGGGTGGGAGAGAGAGAAAAAAACAATATTTTTGTTAATAGGCCACTTCTGGCCATTTTTGTGGTGTGTTAATCTGATATTTGTCATAATAATAATTCAGTCAAAATGTGTGCAATAAAGTACTCAGAAATATGGAGCAAGTAGGGGCAAAAAATAAAAAAATATATAGGATGGAGAGACAATACATATAACATAGCTATCAATTAGGTTCACAGTTTCATAGGATGATACTGAGCAATTGACCCGGAGGCCCTTATAAGTCTAACCAAGATTTTTGCCCATGTTCCCACAAAGTCAGCACCTGTTTCCATCTCATTTTAAAATTTCAAAATATAACATGCGGTAAACTGTAGCACATCTAGATATGAGTGTGAAGTCATAAATGTGTCATAAAACACATCAGTCTCAGTGCTTTTATAGACATTAGGCAAACAGTTAGGTGACTATGGCATATAATATGTGCATTACAATTAAAGACATTTATTTTCAAAGATATAAAGTTAAAAGTTATTTAACAATTACAGAATACTGATTTTATGTTATTCTGTAAAAAATGAAATTGATGCTGCTTGGAATTGAACCCACAAACAGCTAAGCTGATTTACATATTGTCTAATGGAATGATCTAGAGCTGTTGGAGCAGGCATGTGCAGGTATGTTGGTGAGCGTAGCCTTCTCAGTTGTTTGTGTTTCAAGCTCATATGTACTGTTGCCCTGAAATTTGTCAAGATTAACTAAATTTCTGATGTATTATGATTTTGCTTGCATTCATAACTGAGCTACACTTGCACTGTACCTCTCTGAGGTGTGCCTATCATTCCTGATGCACCTCCCAATGTCAAGATATTTCTTCAGCAGCTGTAGAGAACAGAAAGATCTAAACAAAAAAAGCATAATGAAAAAGTGTATGTCTTGCCATTCCATGGTATTTTATTGGCTGATGATGGGTCACTTTACTTACACAACTCATGGGTGTTTACATTTGCAAATTCCACCTCTCATTCACTCATGAGGTCATGCTTGCACCTCTTCATGTCACTGTAATGGTGAAGATATTGTTCACCAGTATGTGGAATGCCAGCTGCTCTGGTGACAGCCTTGGTCAAGCTATTCCAAACCTCAACCTTGTAGTGAGACCCAGTATAGTCTTCCTGCAGAATCTTATGACTGTAATGGTTTATGGGGAGTGGCACAATGATCCTGGGCTCCTCCTGACACCACCTTTGGCTCTAAATGGATCACTACCCTCACCATCACCTGCCATGTCTTCTGAAGGATATCTGAAAATATGTCAGGGAATTAGTGTCAAATTGATAACTTGCATGTACCAGTCCATGTGTAATAATAGACAATCTTGCAAACTGCATTTGTGTATTATTAAGCAAATAAATGGCCTGGCAGAGAAATTGGTTATGATTGCTTCAAACTGAACTGCAGATATGAAACATGGCAGTGATAGTTGGCCATGTGTGATGCTCATTGTATTTACACTTGTTCTGCTATGAAATCCTCGAATGATTTTTACAGATGGTATCTGAATTACATTTTAAAGGATATATTGTTATCTCTGGCCATGATCTCTGGTATGATGGATGGTAGTCACACACATATAATCTTGTGACGCATTGATATGACATGACATTTTCTTTGATTTTGGTAATAATCTGAGCTGGCAAGTGATATATTTATATAAATGGTGACATAACGGCCAGGTGGGATATACATTTTATAAAATACGACAGCACCTATGAATTGAATCCATGAGTAAAGAAAAGGCTGAACTGCTAATTTCTGTGTATTAATTGTTAATGCCACAGGAGAACTGACATTTTTGTTTGAGGGTTTAGGTGTAACAACGTAAACATGAGAGGACATCTCATTATGACAAAAATCTATGAGCTTGATTTCAGTTGCTATACTATTGGATTCATATTTAGAAGCCATTATTTATTGCTGTAAAACAATTTCCTTTGCATTGATAAGAAAGAGCTCAGTGAAACATGTTAAGGAAGGGGTCATGTAAACTTTAAATAATACACTGCCCTACACACCTAATGATACTTATGCTGAGTCATACTTTATTCCATTGACTATTGTTAAAATTATACATACACAAGTGTACTTTAAATTAACTATAATTATTGTTAAGCTTAACACACTTCACCAGAGAATAGTTAACTTCTTTGGCTTTATTTACACAGAGTTGTATTGTAACTTTCCTTTTGAAACGTGAAAGTTGTAGTTCATGTTCAATTACTAATAAAAAGTCTGTGATTATAGTTATCCTGGCCACTTCAGTAAAACTTTCTGTAATCTGTATTTGAACTTGCATTAACTCTTCTGTTACTTGCAGCTTAGTGAGGTAATGCACAGATCCACAGAGAAAGCTATAAAACAGGTCTACTTTCTTCAATAAGTACTGCCCAGAGTGCTGACTGAAGAGCATTAGCACTCATTTCATTTGTGGTATTGATAGCACACTAAATTACATTTTTCAATTTTTGCCTTCAGGCAATAACTGACATTCACTGCTAGTCATCTCTAACAGTCAATAGTGTGCATTAACAAGCATTGTGCAAAGGCAGAATATTATAAAAAAATAAAATATATATACATTATGCAGTGTGATGGTTTATTCAAGTGGAGGCCTTCCAGAAATTCTAGTATTGAACCCACCACATATGGATTTAGCCTGAAACAGTCATTCTTTTAACAATGTTTGCCACATTTTCCGCATCATCATGCCATTCTGTAATCACATGTATTGACGAAGGGACAGCAGAGTTTACATACATTCATTTTATACACCACATATACAAATAAGATTTATACCTGTTTAAGGAAATGTATCCATATTTCAAAATGAATTTATGTTGCTGATTTTAGTTTCTCACACTTTACTCCAGGTTGTGTTTGTTACATCATGCTTATAAAATGTGTTATTGCTATTACCAATAGTTTGGTTTCCAGGATTCAAACATTTCTTTAACTTTGAATAATAACTTCAAAATATCAACAGCTGGAAAGAAACTTTGCATTATGGGTGCAGTTAACCATATCTTGTTGCATTAACACATTGGGCCATGGAGAAACTCACATAAGAGGTCTCTTTTTGGCACTCAGTACTTTCCCGACTGCTGACTGAAGTAAATGGTGCTAGTGTCATTTGCACAACTATTGGCATTCTAAATTAATTTTTGAGTTTTTGCCTTGCAAAGTGAATGGTCATTCGTCACTAGTGATTACTGATGATTATAAATGAGCAATGTGAAGCATAGTGCAAAGGATGAAGCCAAAACAAGTAAAAATGTCTCTGTATGAAGACTTCTGAACTCTGTGGTCTTATACCATTAAAATGTGAACATTAATGATCCCTACTTTCATAGAGACATCGCTCTGTCTAGATCTGAACTGTGAAGCCATGGCATTAACATGAAAGAGTGACAAGATTAGCAGTATTTGACACATCAATATTGATATTATGAAGTATAGTAAGTAGAGCACATGCACTCAAACTTTCACATTTTAACATTTTACATTTAGGTAGCAGTATACACGTTTTCTCACACTTGTCCTTTGTTTTTTCACAGTAGATGTCTGGATACACGGGATGTTTGCCCAAGTTAAGGTAATGAAACTTGTCACAGAGCAAACAACCACATGTCTGCAACTAAACATTCTTTTGTAAGCATCACTCACACTGGATGTGTTTGTAACATGTTTGCATTATAATTTGCATTTATTTGCAATTTTTATGTTTGTATATTTAAGTTTTATGTGCTTGATATGACTTACAGTTGTGTTTTACTCAGAAGCACAGTTAAAAAACATGTATTCATAAAGGTAGCATAAAGGTTATTTCCTGAGTCAGTCACTGTAATCACAAACTTTGCTGTAAGCCTATTCTCCCTCACAGACTCTGCATGTGTACATCAAAGTAGTAGGAGTGTTAAAGACTTAATTAGCCATGCATCGCGGCTAATAAGTCAAACCTGCAATCCTTTAGCTAGCCAAAGTTCTGGATACTTGCTCGTGTACTGCTAGGGTGTGTGCACAGCAACATATAAGTCTTCACACCATGTTTATCTGCCAGCCCTTCAAAGAGTTTGAGTGATTCAGGAATAATGTTGAGTTGACACCTGATTTACATATTCATTTTGTCCATATGCGTTAATCTACACCATATAAACACAATCTGGGGTTAAGGAATTTGTATCTAAGTGGAAAGACTACTTGGATTCACCATTTTAAGATATTGCTGTTTAACTGTTGAGTTAAACTGCTGCAATTGCATTATTTTTAGTGAAATTTATAAAAAATCTTATCAAGGTATGTTATGGTCTATACAAGCAATACTTCCACAGTTATGATTTTATTATTTCTTTCCTACAAAATTGAGTGATGTTTGCCAATTGTCCATTTATGTTGTTGTTGAAAGTGTAGCATAATGTTACATGGGCTTATTAAAACATTTATCTAAGGATGTAAACACATTGCAAATTTAATAGAAGTAGCAAAGTTAAAGTGACATTTCAGAAAATATTCTGTGGTAAGGCTGTTGCATATGACTGACATAAACAAATGTTATCCTATTAGAATGGTTGTGGTCTTTACATTTCTGTTTATGGGGGTTAGAAAATGTTTTTTAGTGGTTTTTGATCTTCATTACATAACTGAGTGCTGTCTACAATTTGCAAATTTTTTTTGTAGCAATGGTTTAACAGTTGCTATTAAAATTGATCACTGACTTGTATTACTTACAAACACTTTGTTCTGCCTTTGGGTGGTTAACAGACTTCTGAATATAGAATGCAATTTTATTTTAAAATTGTTATTTGAAATACTTGCTTCTTTAATAATTCTGCTATATATTCTGGACTGGCACATTTATTTCAACTTCAGTTCTGTTATTGCCAGAGTGTGCGTGTATATGTGTGTGTGTGTGTGTGTGTGTGTGTGTGTGTGTGTGTGTGTGTGTGTGTGTGTGTGTGTGTGTGTGTTTAAATATATATATATATATATATATATATATATATATATATACACAGAGAAAGAGAGAGAGAGATAATAGAGATGTATGCTATAGAACTGCTTTTTAGAGTTGTCTTTTGTGTGCCATCTTCTGTTTAATGCTTATCATATCTCTGTCCATCTCCATGTTGCCTGTCTAAGCAGATCAAATTTTGAGGTTCCACGACCAGCTAAAAATGGCATGAGCATAATTTTTTAGTTGTATTCTTTTATATAATTGATCTTTAAATGTACTTTAATGAAAATGCAATTGCATTTTCATATTTTCATTTAGTATTGCTTTCCTCAGGGTTACATAGTATGTCTGATCAGTTTTTACTGCACTTCTCTTTTTGTTGCATTTTATTACTGTCATTACAGGTGAGCCTTCCACTGTCACTGTAGAGTTCCTACATCCTAATCTCAGGCTATTGGTAGCCTCTGATGATGATGGTGGTGGTGAGCAAGCACAGTCAGGGGTTGTAGAGTATATGTCTGACACAGAGTGTGGCTCCCACATCCCCTCCCATAGACTAAACACTTTCTCATGACATTACGCTCTCTGAGATAGGACACGTTAAAAATGACATGGTTGATCAGGGTAGGGTAGCTACTGAAGTTGCAAAGCTGGCAGTGTCTTTCCTAAGCATAATAGAGGTGAAGTACCATATGGGGTGTTGGTAGAGGTGCTCAGAGAAGGCATGCTTTCTATCCTTCCTGAAGTTGTTGTCTCAGTAGTTGCCACCTAACATATGCATAGGGCCATCATGAAGGCACAAACAAGTTCCACCAGGGCCTAAGGAGAGATAGTCAGAGTACTGCATGTCATGAATTCTGATGTATAAGACTGCCCATACTTTGTGGGTCACTCCCTGGACTGAATGAATGACACACTGGATTGTACATCATCTTTAATGAAATGTCTGCTGGGGTGGTCAGCATCCATGTAATGAAAAAGCTACTATATTGTCAGGTGTTAGCCAATGTGGCCATGCAGGATCCCACTCCCATAGTGATACTGCTTCCACTTCTCCATCAGTGATTGAGGTGTTCACATCCAGATGTGGTACATCAGGTGGTCATGGCTGTAGTTGTGATGAGAGCTAGTCCAGCAGACATCATTCACATTCATCTAACACCCCGACTTCTGGACAGGGTCCTGTAACTAGCAGTGCAACTCCTGGCAGATGTAGTTCATGTGGTTGGGGGTGGTGGAGGGGAACTAAATCCTCTACTATATGTGGGTCACATCTATAAAGGATGCCAGAGCACAGTGCTAGCACAACTTCTTTAATAAAGTTCCTATAGTCCCACACATGGTACATCTCATCTTCCTCTTGCCACCTCACACATACACACACACACACACACACACACACACACACACACACACACACACACACACACACACACACACACACACACACACACACACGTAACTACATTATTAATATTGACTTCTTTATTGGTTTTGCTACTGCCCTTACAATTCATACTTGCTGTTAACCTGATTTCTCACTCACGCATGCACTTCTTTCATGCTAGCCTTGCACTCCTGTAACCCCACCTCCACCTTGTGTAAGCCAAGTGATGATGCCTGTGCCCTGCCCTTTCCACATCTCTTTGTGACTTTGGTTGCCTGTGTCTGATGCATAGAGTGTATAGCTATTTCTTGCCTGGATAGGTGCTTGCTTGCATCAAAAGTATTGTATGGAATTGCACTTTTTTTGTTATTCTGCTCAAGTTCAACTGAGTGTTATTTAGGTTTTGCTCTTTATTGTATTGGTAATAGTGGCAGTAGTAATAACACAGTCCAATTAATTGTGGAGATGATGCTGAGCCACTGTTGGCATGTCTAACTTGGCAATTTTTCTGCATGATGCACAGGCCTGAGCAAGCCAAGCATTATGTGTTTAGTCAATATATATTTGTTTTATCACTCTGTTGGATGGCATATTCCTAATTTGTGTCTTTTGTACTTATAGTGTATTCTCTATTTCTTAGGGATGCATAAGTATGCTTCATCATATACCTATGTGGATGATTGTGAAATTTGACTTAACACTGCGGAGTTGTTTTGACATTGGCCTACTTTGGCTTGTTGCAAAGGCTGTATAACATGTGCTGTGGAAAGCCATTTATATACTTTTTAACAGATTACTATTTATGTTGCGTATATCACTCGGGAGTTACTGCTCACATTCCTGTACAGTTAGGGGTGTTTTATCTTAGTGAAGTTCAGTATTTATATAGGATGGTAATCATTAGCTCTTATCTACAGGTTCATTTACCTTGGTTAATGCTGCTGATACATCCTAATTTTGCATCCATGACTGTTACTGTTGTTATGTGCTTAGTTTTCTTAAGTTTTCACTTAGATGTGAGTGTGTGCACTATTGTCTGCCTCTTAGCCAGAGCTTTAGCATATTGTGCATGTCTCTGTCTGCCAGGATCAACCCCAGCTGCTGGCTCTTGATTCTTCATCAGATTCCTCATCTGTGTCTGCTGGCCCTGCCTGTGGTAATGACAAGTGTGGTTGGTGGCCTTGCTGCCCCTGTTGCAACTGTTTCCTTACAAGAATATTATGCAACTTGGCACAGACTGTCAGTATTTTAGCCAAGGTGGGTGGGTCATACTGGGGCACCTTCAGATGTACCTAGACATTGAAAATGTGACTTGAACAAGTCAAAATCACCCTGTATAATATTTCTAGTTTGAGAGTTTGCATTGTTATAACCTTGCTCGGTGAGGTTGTCTGGGTTTCTCATGGGTGTCACAAGCCATCCAAGGTTCCAGTGCATACTCTGCACCCCCACTAGATGGCCATGTGGGAAGCTGCCCCCTAGAAAACCTTACATATATGTGAGAGTCATGGAAACTTACAGGGTTACTTGTGCACACATTACAGATGATCCTTTGTACATAACAGATCACCTGACAGTTGATAGTGTGATATCCATTTCTGTTGCTGTCCTTCCCTGTTCAACAGCTGAGGCTTTTATTTCAATATGTATGCAGTGTGTGGACTCAGAACCACAGGGAAATATACTTTGGCATATAAATGTTACATGGCAGTAGTTCTCTCCTATGGGGTACGTGAAAAACAGATATGCTCCATTACATGCAGCAGCTTTGCAAAGAGAAATCAGTGTAATATTCTTGAGTTTGAGGCCTGTGCCATCTCTTATATATCCCTTGTGAGTCTCTGTAGCTAGTATATGTAATGCTACACATACCTTGGTTTCCACTGGAATTTCCCTGGACCTCATGTGAGGTTGCTTTAAGGTATGACTGTACACTTCTTTTATTTCAGCATCATGAAGTCCATGGTAGGTCAAACACAGTCTAAACACTAGTCTCCTTGCAACAGCAGTGGCAACTTACATTAAGGCCTACCACCACACAAGGAAAAAAAGCCAGTGATTACCTTTATATTTTATTAAAATTGCAGTCCAGTCCAGTAGCAGATTTACAATATAGTCCCACAACACAGTTAAAATAAGCACAAACTGGATCCAATAAAATCTGGTTAGCAGCAAATACAATGCAGATTCCTCTAGCACCTCGGCTCTTCAGCCTTTACAGAGTATATCCCTACTTCACATATTCTTCTTTAAATAGCATGATTACAAACAATTAACCAATCACAGACTTAAATTAATTAAAGAAAACATTTCCAATTACATTCTTGATTAATTCTATAGGGAATTAAAGTGTGAAACTTCAGAATTAAAGTAGATTCTAACTTCCAAAGTTGTCTTTCAATATCAAAGTCATCCGTTTGTTGTACTTGCCCCAAACCTGTAGCTTGTAAGCCTTGTATATTTCCACTGTGACGTTCTTTAAAATGTAATACAACAGGACTTTCTTGTTTGCCCTTCTTAACATCCCTAACATGTTCCTTCAACCTTTGTTTGAAACTTTTTTTACTTTCCCCATGTATACCTTACCACAGGGACATTTCAAACCATAAACTATTCCAGTACTGTCACAGGAAAATCTCCATTTGCATGTAAAATACTTTTCATTAATTTTGGCAAAACGTTTTACAAAATACTAGCAACAACTGCACTTTCCACAAGGGAAAGTACCTGTTGTATCTACCCCCAAACTCCTATAACTTACAGGCAGCTGAAACTTGCCATGCACCAAGAAATCTCTTATACTTCTACCTTTCGAATAAGAAAACATGGGGTACTCATTTGCCCTTATATTAAGAATTTTTTTTTTTCTAAAATACCCCAATGATATTTTACCAAATTTGTTAAAACTTCTGTAAACACTGTATATTTAGTTACATAACATAATTTTTGTTTGCCCTGTTGATGCACTCTGCCTTGCATGCTATACCTGTTTTTAATATTATTTTGTTGTACTACCCTCTTTTTATTTTATTCCACCACTGTTTCCTTGTGCCCTCTAGTTACAAACATGTTTGCTGTTTTTTTTCTACTTCCTTCTCACCCTCTTTTTTATCACTACATATTCTTTTTATTCTAAGAAATTCCCCATAGGGGATATATTTAATAGTGTGTGTGGGTGTGTGTGTGGGCTTTCCCCATGCAGTATATGACCACTCCCTTCAAATTTTCTATGTAAAGTTGTTTGTATTCTACCATCATTAATACCTTGCAAAGGTATATCAAGAAAATTTACTTTAACACCCATCTGTGTCCATCAGACTTGATATTATAGGGATTTATCTGAATCTTTTGCACAAATGTGGTCACTTCTCCCCACCCACCTTCACAAATGAATATTAAATCATCTATAAATCTATAATAACTTATAACATATTTCCTAAAAAATTCATTACTATATACATATTTATTTCAAACATGCCCATGAAAAAATTTGCATACATGGGGGCAAAACCTGCCCCATGGCTGTTCCACAAAGCTGCCTATACATTTCCTCATTACATACATACATACATACATACATATAAATGTTTCAAGCTCGGGCATTAAAGCCCTTCTAGCTTGTCAATATGCCAAAACACTTGTTCCCATAATAAATGTCCAGGCTGTTCTTAAAAATATCTAAACTAGTACTTGCTTTAATGTAATTTGGTAGTCTGTTCCATGCATCAGCTGCTCTGTCAGAGAACCAGTTAGTACACTTCTCATTCCTATAGAATCTTCTACATAGGTTGTCTGATGATTCTCTAGTACTTTTTGATAACCCCAAACATTCCCAGAGGTAGTTGTCCCTAAATGCCCTATATACCTGAATAAGATCTCCTCTTAAATATCTGTAAGAGATGCTGTACAAGTTCAGATATTTTAGTATTTCATAATAACTTAAATTTTCACATCCATGGATGCCCTTAGTATATTTCCGCTGTACTCTTTCCAGTTTATTCATGCTTGTTTTCCTATAGGGTTTCCATATTGTTATTCCATACTCAAGTTTTGGTCTAATGTAACTAACAAATAATGACTTCATTATGTTTGATTTCCTAGACTTTATAAATCTTTTTATACAACCTATAGTTCTATAACTATCATTAGCCAATTGGTTGATATGATTAGAAAAACTCATAGCTGAATCTACCCATATATCCAGGTCCTTAATGAGTCTACAGTTTCAATCACTGTGTGCTGTAGTAAATATTCACATTTCAGTTTATGTCTCCCAAATCTCATATGTTTAGTTTTTGATGTATTTATCACCATATTATTCTCCTGTGCCCAAATGGTCGATTTAGTCAAATTATTTTGCAGACATGCCTTATCAGTAACACTTGTAATCAGTTTACCCAATTTCAGATCATCAGGATATAGACTGTAGAACACCTCAGATGAAAAAGCAAGGTCTGAAAGATATAATCTAAACAAGTAAGGGCCTAGGACAGAACCCTGTGGGACACACTGACTGCAACCAAGGATTTCACCTGTCCAGTTGGTGTGTGATACTTGCCATGTCCTATTTGTAAGCCATGCAGCTATCCATCTTATCAACAGTACATCGATACCCAGTTGTACTAATTTATTGATCAGTGTTTTGTGCATGACCCTGTCAAATGCGGAAGTTAAATCTATATAAATCACATCACAGCACAATTTTTCTTTCATAGCTGTTTTTATATTGTTATAGAACATCATGTTACAGGTAGTAATAGATCAATTTTCAACATATGCATGCTGATATATGGTTTCAAGTCCCAACCTATCCAGTTCTGACAATAATTTATCCAGTATTACCTTCTCCATTATTTTTCCACAACACGAAAGTAGACTTATGGGTCTATATGATTCTGGGTTTGTCCTACTCCCCTTTCCTTTAAAGACAGGGTTAATAAGTGCATGTCTCCAATCTTGAGGAATCTCCCCATATTTATATGACCTAGTGAATAATAGATAATGGCAGTGTAAGTTTTTGCTTAAGTGTTCTCAAATCATTGTTACTTATTCCGTCTCCTCCCTGTGCTTTGTTTGGATCCAGTTTGCACAGTTCTTTTTCAATATAATCTAGTTTGATTCCAGTATCTGGGGTTACCTGGATGTCACTAGGACAACTTACCACCCCTTTTGTGGAGCCAAACTGTTTTGCATAAGATTTTGTAAATATATCTATAATCTGTTGTGTCTGAAAATAAATTTTAGTATCTGCACATAGTTTATCAATTTGTGTATCTTTACTTCTTCCACATCTTATGTATCTATAAAAAGGTTTCCTATTATGCTCAATATCTTTATATACATTTTCTTCAAATTTTTCTTGATCTTGTCTAACACTATGCTTAATCTGTTTGTCCAGCTCGTTTATTTCAGTTTTCAAAGATGTAGTTTGACCTCTCTTCCATTTCTTATATTTTTTTGTCTCTCACCTTAATCAGGTATCTTGTTCTTATGGAAATATACCCCCCTGATGTTACATGCCTAGATCCTGATGTTAAACATTTTTTTTTTACTTTTTGCACTCAAACAATTTCTCTTTCAAGACTTTCCACATTCCATCTGCAGTTTTTCCACTGAACACTTCACTAGTTAGTTTTATATAGCAACTTTTTTGCTTCCCTATAATCTGTATTTAACCTTCTGTGCATTGGCTTAGATTTCAGTTTGGCAGAATTATCTAGCAATAAATTAACCTTTATGACGCCATGATCACTGCACATCAATGGTGGCAAAACTTGACTTGAAGTTACAGTAATTTCTTTAGGAACACAAACAACATCTAGTATATTCTGTCTCCTGGTAGGTTTTTTTACAGTCTGAAGCATTTGATATTCCTGAATATACTCTGTGAATAATTTCTTTACTAACGTTGTTGAATCAATATTATACAATGACCCCCATTAATATTCAAAATCGTGCACGCTGATTGGTCAGTGTCCACGTTGTAAATCAGAGTTATAGTAATGGAAAAAGGTCCGGTCGCCCAGACTTTTTCCATTACTATAACTCTTTTTTTACAGCAACGGAGAACGCAAGATCTCCGTTGTTTCACACTGTCTCGCTATGTTAAATGAGTTTAACATAGCGAGACAGCTTTAAAAAAAGCAATGGAGATTCTCCATTGCTTTTTTTAAAGTTGTCTCGCTATATTAAACGAGTTTAACATAGCGAGACACTTTGTAAAAAGCAACGGAGATCTTGCTTTCTCCATTGCTTTTGCCCACAGCTCTGACGTACTGCGTAGGCATACGCATGCGCAGTACATCAGAACTGCCGCAGAATACCAGACATCTGTGGAAGGGCAGCAAGGAGGCATTATACAATGCCATTATTTAAGAAAAGTAATTATTTTTTTTTTGTTAAATAATGTAATTGTACAATAGCAATAACCCACTTCTGGGTGTGGGTAATGCTGGATTTACCCACGGTTGGCTTTGTTTGGCCACTCGGGCTTTGCCCTCATGACCAAACCACACCAATCGTGGGTAAATCCAGCATTACCCACACCCAGGCGTGGGTTATTGCTTTATTATTCCAGTCTGTTCCTGGCAAATTTAAGTCCCCAGCTAATATTATTCTTCCCTCTTGTGTTTCAAATAAGAAATGTATGAATTCCTCTAGGTCATCTGCACTTGACTTTGGTGGTCTGTACACTCTAACAATTGTTATATGTTCCAGGGTTGTCTTTATTGTCACAGTTACACAGTCTATAGTATTGGTATTGTCATTGAACATGTAATAATCACAAGTCTCATAGCTATCTTTAATGCCTATCATAACACCTCCACCTGATTTTTTGTTAGAATGTATGTTACAGTAAAAACATTTATACCCTGACAGAACCGGTTTCCAGTCATTCTTTTTTAACCATGTTTCACACACTATAACAACATCAATCTTGTGGGAACGTAGCAAATTTTCTAATAAAAAAACTTTATTATTAATGCTCCTAGCATTAACAACCATCAGAGATGCATCAAATGTTGCTATCTGTGAACTGTTACATTTTTGACCTGGCAAAAATCCTGGCTAGAGTTTGTCAAATATTGCAAAATATCTGTTACAAAAATTCACTTCCCTGATCTAGACAAATGCACACCATCCTGTCTGAACACATGTGTACCCAAAAGAAGGCTTGGATGCTCTATACATTTCCATTTTTTTAAAACAGGACATTTTTCCATGTAGGTGTTTATCCAAAAAATCTTTTCATTGACAGTGACCTGACTATCCTTTCTATAGGTGATTTGTGAAAAATATGTCCTAACACCAGTACAAGCTATACTATCTAGGAGTGCTGTCAGCTCCTGACTAACAGTCAGAGAATCTTTGTTGGTGACATCATTTGTACCAACATGAATAAAAACAGATCCATACTTCCTTACATTAAGGTGTTCCAAGGCTTGCTTCACATCTTCTATTTTTGCTCCTAGCAAGCATAACACTATTTGATGTTCATTATCATCTCTGCAAATAAAAGTATCAGTTCCTCTAATAACTGAATCTCCAATTACCAGAATATCTTTGCTGACCATCTCTGAAGAATCTTCAGCTTCTAATATAGTCATTTCAGCTCTATCAATTGTTACGAAGGATAGATCTTCATCACTATTAGTTTTATTAATTCCACTGTTTTCATTGCGTATTAAATTCTCATCCAGCTGGCACTGTAAATCCACAGCTTAATCCATGTAGTCAACATCTGTCTTTCACTTCTTTTCCATTGAACTCAAAGATGTTATTATTTAAACAAAAATGTATCAGTTCAATAATAAAATGTGTTTTAGACAAATCCTTATAAAAAAAATAATATTGCTTCTAAGCCATGTACATGTTCAATATTTGTATATAAACTGGTAACATCCATAGCAATGAATTAAAGCCTGTTGCACTTACAATTTAATGATAACAGCCACACCAGCTAACATTTTTATTTCTATGTGTCTTTGTGGCTGCATTCCAAAGAGTATTTGAACAGAGGCCAAAAGGGAGCATGGCATGTAGGCATGGGTTTTATATGTTGCTGGATTGCTCTGCCATGTTGAATTACTTCGTTACCATGTAATTTACCTTCTTATTTCTTAATTAGCATATTCTGCTGCTTACCCTTGTTTTGCAGGTGGGCACGATATGTAGAGCAATTTAATAACTACCAAAATGCACCCTCAGCAGTGCTCATTGCACATACAAGCTTAGGGTGAAGTGTAGTTTTTCATGCATCCTGGCCTTAATCTGTACATTTGTGACTACAGCTTTAACCTTTTGATATAACTGGAACATAAAGACTAAACTATTCTGCTGTTTTTTTTTTTTTTTTTTTTTTTTTGTTAATATGTGTAACAGTGCTGCTATGTATATTGTCACATTGAGAAGTATATGCTCAGAGACTGCACCTACCATTCCAACAGAGTTAATATTTAAGCTGCTTGCCTACAAATGCATAAATCTAAGGATCTATCTTTTCATTGTTTGTCAGTTTAAACCACAGGATAGCTTGGTAACTTTATTTTAATACTATGACCTCCTTTTTTGCATTTTCATGTTCAAACTGCTGAGAAAGTATGAACACACATTTTAGATAGCAGGTAAAGTAAGTTTGATGCATATTGTTTAAGATTAGTATTACACAAGGAAGTTTATTGATTTTGGAATATGTGACAGTGAATTACACCAATATAATCCTGATATAATAAGATCAATTCAGACACAACATCCTTGGTAGAGAGTGAGTTCTAGTGTAATGTTGGCCTAGTTCTTGACGCTCACTTTCTAAGTGTAAGCTAGACAGATCTAATAACAATGCAACTGAGTTATTTAGGTGTGATTTTAGTTCACAGTGACAGAAACACACCATTGTATAATGCAGAAATAGAAGAGGCATATACTGTATTAATGAGTTACACTGATGTAATGCCAATATAATTCAGTTATTGATATGTGGATAATAGTGCGTAGTGAAAGACATAGACAAGTATAATGCAGATATAGATGAGCTGTGCCATTCTTGTACTCACTGTATAAATGAGTTGCACCAATATAAATCCAATACCAAAGAGTTATTCAGGCATCTTAGTACACAACATATGTATTCTAGAGATGCAATGCAAATACATAAGAATAAATCAGCGGAAGGGTTCTTGGTATGTAATGTGAGAGTTAGTTTCGCCAATTTAAAGCTGATGTACTGGAGATATTTAGAAATTGGTCTCCTGGAATACAATGCAGGGAAACTTACAGGATAGTGGTTTGCACATTAATACAGCAGTTCATAGACTACATATGCACTTAAACAGAAATATCTCACTTGAAAGCTATGGCAGACAGCATAAGTGCCTGCATAACCAGAGGTGCAATAATATAGTGCACAATGTGTTAATCTGCATAAATGTAATTATGTACAGAGTATTACATCAAAAAAGCTGTTGTAACTCTTCATGCATGGAATTGATTACACTGTAACAAAAGAAAAATGTGTAAGGTGTAAAAAACTATACAGGTTATACTCTATACATATCAAAAGAATTATGTTTAAGATTGCATAAATAAAGTTATCAGGATATAAAAAGATGAACTGGATTGTCAGCTAGAAACTATGGTGCCACGAGTCTTCTTCTTTTGACCTAACTTTCATTTGCCTGACACTCATTTTCCTGACCCCATTTGACTGAAATTTCATTTGCCTGACACTTCATTTGCCTGACAAGTATTATTAGCAAGAAAATGGAATATGCCCCCTTCCCAACTGCAGTGTGACCATGGAGTTAGAATATATAGTTAGGGGTGGGGTGGGGGGCACAGCCCCCCACAACGAGGGGTGTGGGGTGTGAAGCCCCCCACTTACTTTTCTGTTACTAAGCAATATTACATCAAAAGTTAACAATAAAATATGAAATGAAGTGTGGGACTTCGCCCCCCACACCCCTCATTGTTGGGGGGCTGTGCCCCCCACACCCCCCCTAACTATATATTCTAACTCCAGGGTCGCACTGCAGTGGGCAAGGGGGCATATTCCATTTTCTTGCTAATAATACTTGTCAGGCAAATGAAGTGTCAGGCAAATGAAATTTCAGTCATTTGGTCTCATGCAAATGAGTGTCAGGCAAATGAAAGTTAGGTCAAAAGAAGTAGACCCGGTGCCACAATCAACTAACAAATATTGACAACTGGAATAATGACAAGCAAACACTGATGAGGAAACTAACAGACCCCCCTGCTCAAAATGTCTGCCAGAAACTAAAAGTTACATACCTGTCATGGAAAAGTCATCTCATTACATAAAAAGGTAATTTTATATTATGATATTTAGTGTATATGGCAAAGTGCCAGAAATGTGAAGTCTGTGTGCAAAACTGTAAAGAAACTAAAAATACAAATTCCCCAGCACTTTTCAGATATTTGACATAAAGTCAGCAGAAATGCTTTAGCTAAACATAACATGGATATGGCCATTCACTCTGAACACAGATTTCACATGCTAGACAGAGTTATTAAACCCTTGATTGGCAACATTAATGCCCCCTGCAAAAAAAGATCTTGAATAGTAGATAATGTTAAATGCATACAATACACCTGGCCAAAATTATGGCTGATCTATCATGGGCATACTTCTACTACAGAAACTCAACCACAGAACAGAGTATGACTCTATTGCTGTATTATTATAAACACAGCCCTGAAGCACTAACTCTGAACCCCATTTCAGGCAAGGTACCATATGGTTAGTAGGAGTGTCCACTAGAAGGAAGGCTGTACCAGCTGGCATGGGCTACATGGTATGTGGGATTTACTATCACAGGAACATCCCCTAGAGGCCACATGACAGACATTCCTCCTGTCTGGCTGCTTATTAAATTAAGATTTATGGCACAGTATGGCACAATACAATTTATAACCTACCACTGGTTATACAACACAAAATTGTGTTTATTATGTTAATAGTTATTTTTTTCTTGATTTTTGTAACAGTTTATTTTCATTTACCATAATCTGAAGAAGCTTCCCTCTCTGATGTGAAAGTGTGTCTAGGACTTTCAAACAACTTTTATTTATTTCTTCCCTGGAGCAGATCAGTTCTTTAGATAGTGGAGTTGCAAACATTTGGGCATTTTCTTCCTCGAATACCTCACAACAACAGCAGTGGACTAAAAATAAAATAAAAATGAAAAAGAAAAAAATAATCTCTTTATGCCTAATGATTAAGTAGACACTGTTAAGGACAAAACAAAAGTAACTCTGGTATCTGCACAGATATTTAAGTTTTTATTATTTTTTTTATTATTTATGGGTTTCTATGTTTATACATATAATGGTCACTGAAAAGGGGATCACAGTAGTACGGCAACCAGACCAATTAATCTCCATATTCTATTAAGGGAGTTTCTTCTCCTCCAATCTGAGGCCCATTTTTCTAACCAGATAAATGTCCCATCCCATCAAGCAGTCATGCTAGGTAACCTTGCCCAGTCCCCCCCCCCCCACACACCTTTTCAAGAGGCTGTAAATCACTGCAAACTAAGAGTTTTATTATCTGATGAAATCTGCTTACAACAAAAGCACTCATAAAGAAATAAACTGGATGATTTAAACTTAGAGAAGAATCTCCATGAATGTTTATTTTTATTACTTTTTTCACTGAACTAATAGTGGTCAAGAAAACATTAGTATTTAAACTGAAGCTAGAATTATAGTTTACAGGTCAATTGGATTATATATATTTTTTAAATATACAACATTGTCACGGTTTAGAAGCAATACAGCATTTTTTAGGGGATAATCCCAGAACTCATTATATTTAAAGAACTACTACATTTCTGTCTAACGAATAATATCTTTGAATTTGACAGTAATCTATATAGACAGAATAAAGGTACAGCAATGGGGGCAGCATTTGCCCCAGTATATGCTAATTTGTTTATGGGGTTGGTGGAGAATGCACATATATACAGGAGTACATTTTTCAGAAAACATGTTATTAAGTATTTCAGATTTATAGATGATTTGGTATTTATATGCCAAGGGGGAAATAATAAAGTAATGGAATTTGTACAGTATCTTGACGAAAATAAATATGACATTCAATTCGATGGAGTACAAGCAGGTTTAGAAGTAAACTTTTTAGATATAACCTTAACAGGAAGAATAGGGACAAAGATACAAAGCAGAATACATAGGAAATTTGATCAGGTTAATTGGATGTTGCATGCCAGTAGTTGTCATCCTAACCATACATTAGCTTCCATTCCTTATGGAGAACTGTTAAGAATAAAAATATTGTGCAGTGATGGAAATAAAGCACGAAATGAAGCTAGAAAAATTTCAGCTTTGTTTGTAAATAGGGGCTATAACCCAGATGAAGTGCTAAGAAGTTACACTAAAATCTATGATAATGTAGGAGAAAGGACTCAAAAATTAAGTAGAAAGAATGCAAAAAATTATAGGAATGTGAAAGAAACATCAATGAATAATTCCTTGTTTTTTGTTTCAAAATATACCCTTTTTTCAGATAGGTTTAATGAATTAGTAAGAGGGTATTGGAAATAAGTGAATGAAGAGGTTCCATCACTTTCTCAAATGGAATTAAGATTCTCATTTCAAAGGGGATGGAACCTGAAAGATTTCTTGGCTCACAGTAAATACTTTAAACCAAAGGAAAGAGTTACAAAAAGTGTGACAGAATTAGGAACCTTCCCATGTGGAAAGTGTTCCATTTGTCAGTATATTACAACAAGTTTTGATAAAATAAAAGGAAAAAAATTGAGACTCAGGGAACTTATACTTGCACAAGTAGATGAATCATTTATGCTATAGGTTGTTAATGCAAAAAATATTACATAGGTGAAACTAAAAGAAGCTTAGGTGAAAGGATAAAGGAACATATTAGAGATATTAAGAATAATAAAATTATAAGTCCTGTAGCAGAACATTTTAATAAAGTACATCTGGGGGATGTCAAGAGCTTGAAAGTAACAGTTTTGGAACAGGTTTTACAGCAGTTTGGAAATGCAGAAATGCTGAAATATTTATTAAGGAAAAAAGAATCTATTTTTATTATTAAATATGATACTTTACAGCCTAATGGTTTGAACAGGGAATGTAATTGGCAAAGTTTTGTTTAATGATGTTCAATGACGTTTTAACTTTGAGATGAATTAAGCTTTAATTTTAATGAATTGATTGTAATTAATTAATTGAAGGAAGTGATGTTAATATATAAAAAGGGAGGTTTTAGTAGAAAATAATTTTACTCTGTAAAGGCTGATTGTGGCTGAGGCACTAAGAGAATTTTATTAAACGTTTGGTGAACGGAGGAACTTTGATTTCACTGGTCCTTTTCTTTGTTGTGTGGTTATAAGGAACTGTTTTTGTGGTTTTTTGATAAGAATCTCCATGAATGTTTATTTTTATTACTTTTTTACTGAACTAATAGTGGTCAAGAAAACCTTAGTATTTAAACTGAAGCTAGAATTATAGTTTACAGGTCAGTTGGATTATAATTTTTTTTTTACCACTGTTGCTATGGTCAAAAATCATAGAACCTCAAAGGCTTCCTTTCTCTGCTTTTTGTTTTTGAATGATAAGTTTCAACAATAATTCCCGAAAGGAGCAGAAGCAAAACCAGTTTGTGCATATGTGTGTGTGTGTGTGTGTGTGTGTGTGTGTGTGTGTGCATGCGAGCGTGCGTGTGTGTGTGTGTGTGTGTGTGTGTGTGTGTGTGTGTGTGTTCACATGTATGCATGTGAGTTTGTGTGTGTCTGTGAGCTGGGGTGGTTAATGTGTTGGCATGGGGGTTGATGCCTTGTCATGCTGCTGGGAGTAGAAGGAAGCAGTCTGATAATGTGGATATCACAATACCGGAAGATGAACATTGCAAGTTACAGTCCCATTATGGTCATATGCAGATGTTGTCCGCATGATAATTATCTAAACCTAAAGATGAACCCTGATCTTGTCACTTTTAGGTAACATTTGATGAAACAATTAAATATGTATAATGCATGCATGGTCAGTTTTTCTATAAATAGTAAGGCCCACTGCTCCTTCTGACTGCCATAAACAAAGAATGTAGGCTGTCATTTTTCAACTGCCATACTTTTGTGAAACAAAATAATTTTTTGGGAAGATTTGTGTAGTTCAGTAACTCAAAAATTAATAAATGGACTGTCGAGATCTTGCATGAATGCTGCAGCATTAAAACTGTGATATATCTAGTGTTGTAGCTAATGTAAAAATGCTGTGTGTGTGTGTGTGTGTGTGTGTGTGTGTGTGTGTGTGTGTGTGTGTGTGTGTGTGTGTGTATGTGTGTGTGTGTGTGCACGTGTGTGCTCACATATATGCATGTGTGTTTGTGTGCCTGTGTGCTGGGGGGGAGGGTGGGCGGTTAATGTGTGAATACGATGGCAGAAATCAATACTTTTTTTAATAAGACTTATGTGCAAAGACAGGACTCCTGTGACTTCTCTTATTTTGCTGTTGGTCTTTTACTGTAAATCCTGCAGTATCCTTCAGTTTGTTAGCTCTTCTTCTACCACTGCCTCTCCTAATCTTGATGGGTTTCATGTGACTGACCTTCCAACCCCATCACTCCATGAATACTGCTGGTAGATGTTTGATTCTGTTTTTACTTCTAAGGGTATCCTTTATGTGTTATTCCTGCAAAGGTGTCACAAATGTATTAGCTATGTCTCTGCTCTGCCACTCCAGCTGGTTTCTACAAAGTTTCACTAGAGCTTGTGTATACATTTTAAAATGAGTTTGGAAGCAGACATCTTCCTAAGTATACATGTATAGTTTTATTTTTTAGTATAGCAACAAGAGAAAATGCATGCATATGCATTGTTATGCCTTTTAGCTTTTCTATATTCACTAATTTCGGATCTACTTCAATATTCAGCAGCTGTCATTTGGTATATTTTTTTAATATTGTCATAAACCTTTAATTATATATTATACATTTTGAATATGCTTCTTAATTATGAACAATTATTACAAGTTCTTCCAATAGCAGCGACAAAGTTTATTAAAAAAATAATAATTTTTAAGTAACGCAATTCACTTACAAATTAACTTTATAGTTTAAAATTGTTATTGAAAAACTTTTAGAAGTTTTAATGACACGTTTCAATAATGCTTAATTTATGTGTCGTTGCAGTCTTAAATGATACTTAAACAGCCTCTCCCTATATTTCTCTCTGCCTCGCTCTCTGCTTCTCTCTATCTCTCATCAGAGCTACCATGTGCAAAGGAATCTCGATGTGTTCTTCCCAAAGGCATTAGTAATTAGAAGTGAATAGCAAAGAACTGCCCACACTCTTTATCGCCATGTACCTATGAAAATCCTCAAGGGTGTCTTACTGCTGAAAAAGACAGAATGGTGTTACCTCACAAGGGGGTTTAATCACCTGACTTGGTTGGTACCAAATTGAAAAAAGTATGAAAAGGAAAGCAAGATCCACTTTATCTGTGGAGCATAACTACATTTCTTACACTCAAACTGACTTTACTGACCAGGATATGCTTGACGCTGTGTGCCTTTCACTATTATATATGAATTTAGGTCTGCATCTGCTAATATTGAAATATTACGTAGCATGAAATAAGAAATATAGAGAAGAAATGTGTTTACTACATCCAGGATAGCTGCACATTGTTGAAGTAAATTGTACCTTATATACAACAATCTAATATACTATACATATATGTATGTATACATATATATATATATATATATATATATATGTATGTATACATATATATATATATATATATATATATATAGATAGATAGATGTAGTTATAGATAGATATAGATATAGATACAGACAGTTTGCTTTATAGTCCTTAACACTGATATTTGGGTAAGTAAATCTTTAGTTGTTTCCTGTCAGAGCACAGCATCAGTTATCCACAGAATATGTTGCACTGCATATGTGTCATCAATATCATTATCAGCAATGACGCTAACAGTAACAACAACAATGATAATAATAATAAAATACCGTAAGTGGTTATATTTGGATATGTGTTTATCTCCTAATGCTTTAACAGAGTTTTATTAAACAGAAAAGGCAGTTTTATCTGGAAAGTGGCAGAGAACTTTATTGAAGGGTTGGTCACATATGGGCTAATGAAGCTAAAGAGCTGCATTTTTCCGCATCGGTCTACACCTGGAATGTCAGCAAAAACTGACATTTTCACACTTGTTCAATTGGCTATTGTTAGTGAAGTGATCTGAAAGACTGCTTTATAAAGGTGAAGCTGTCACCATGAAGGTCTAAAGTAGAGCTGTTCCTCCATATAAAAAATGTTGCATCTTAAAATTCTTATTTCCAAGTACCTGGTATTGGCCTGTTCCAAGTTCATTAACTAATAGTCACCTGATTTGTAAGAAAGCTTGTATGAAAGGAGGCAGCATAGAAAACTGTTATGAATAATGAAGTTCCAGATAGATGTGGTAACAAAAAGGAATACACAAGTGTTCGGAACATTACTGAGTTTCAGGAGAATACACAAAGAGGCATAAGTGTAGAGTAACAAACCTTATTTCTTGAATAAAGGACACTTTTACCAGACTTGTGCCATCTCTTTGCACTTTTCATCTATCGTCATTATATAGCTGAAGCAGACTGGTTATATTACAATAAGGCAAAGGCAATATAAGTATTTAGTTAAAATCAAGGCTTGTTTTGACACAACTCCTCCATGTAGTTCCTCTTAGATAAAGATTAGCAGTTCTTCTTGCAAAATAATAGGGTTACCTAGAGAGGTATCTCCTTAATGTTGCAAACAGTGTTTGTCAATAAAACAGGCTTACTGTCTAGCCAAACATTCAATGACTGGAATAGCAGAACAGACATAAAAGAAAAAAATAGGCTACTGACTCTTCTCAGGTGTATGGACAGATATATACTTTCAATTACAGCTAAGTGACCACATTTTATTAAATACAAATCTAAGTAACTCTATACAATTATATAAACTAAAGTAAATATACATATAGTATTAATTCATTTGGGGTGTCCGCGGTGGTGGTGCTGCAATAGCATTGTCACCTCACAGTATGACGCTGTCCGGTTCGATTCTCAGCTAGAGCGTCTTCTGCGTGGAGATATGCGTGAATGGGCGTACCTTCATTGAAGGTTGTGCATCAGGGCTGGTAACTCGGCACGTAAAAATCAACTACCAATCATTAGCGGACCGGAGTTCCACTGTGGCGATCCCTAACCGGGAAAAGCCGAAAGACACAACAACATTAATTCATTTGGGGTATGTTACCTGAGTTTTTCAGCTAGGTTACAGCCATTTTCATACACAGTATTAAGACTAGGAAGAATGTATATATTTATCTTATGTTTATTTATCTCATGTTTATAATCTCTGGCTGTGAAATCAATGTAATTTTAGAATAGCTATATCAATACATAGCACGCACACTAACTGTTTATCATTGTTATTTCCAGCTGAGGGGATACCTTGGCTTTTTTAACATGATAGTGATGTAGTCCTTTAGGTTGTAATACAATCATTACAGCTGAGTTAGTGATAACGTGTTGGTTAGTAATACTGTCACAGAATGTTACAGTCTTATTAACAAAGAGTAAAATAGAGATTTAAACAGTAAAGAAAAATCAGCAAAAATTATCAAAAGCTTATTGTAGAACTCTACTTTTACTTTGCACTATGATCATAGATGTTAGCATTTTGAATTTGAATTTGCCTTGTATATTTCTACATCAACACTTTCTTTAGATGGTGCTTTATTTCAAAGCACAATAAACAATGCTAAAAACATGATTCAACATTAAAAGAAGGGATACAAATAATTGGAGAAGCAGTTATAATAAAAGAAAAATAAAAGTAAGAGCAGACACATCAATAAATAGGATATATATATATATGTCTACCACCAAATCATCAATGTAAAAATAAAAGTAGAGTAAAAAAATTGAAATTGTACTGGAGACTAGGAAAAAACACTAAAACTAATCAGATTTGCTATTGAGTTGTAGCTCTAATGGGTATATTTCCAATAGCACCCTCTGTAACTGCGGTAACAGATCCCATAAGTGCAGGATGCAATACGCAAAAGGACAAAGGACAAATGTTTCCAAATGCACCTGCTGAACAGCAAGAAACCAATGGGAGGATGATCATGAAAACATGATATGGACAATACAGCATGATAAGCTCTTTCACTTTGCGAAAATATTTGTTTTATTATTTATTTATTTATTTATTAATGCCTTCTTAATGTGCAAAAGAACATGGGACGGATCTTCATTTACCGTACTAGCATTGGTAAGCATGGTTTGAGAGGTAGTTCCTTTATATAACTCTTTATCCATTATGTACTTTAAATACAGTAGAGGAGCTCTTATTTATTTGGTTATATGCAGGAATTATGTGTTTTATATTCTTCATGAACCTGTGAAATACCCCATCTTCATTCTATGTACAATTGCCTCCTCTGGGTCTATATCAGTTCATTGAATTGACACTTCAATGAATGGCATTTCATCGGAAATGCTGTTTATTGAATTCCACTCATGTGGGGGGCGCACACCCAATAATTATATATACCAACTCCGAGATTGCAATACTGTGAGGAAAGGACAAATTTCCCAATCCTCACTGTACCATGATCTCAGTATCAACTGTTCGACAAACAGCATTGATGTAAGTGCACTGAAAATGCCATTTACTAAACTGATAGCAACGCCCTCCTCTGTGCTAACCACATGGTGTTTAATTGTATAGTTCTGATGGGTAACTTCAGGGTGACATCTGTATCAAGAGTCACAACATTTTAGGCAAACAATTTCCAGAGTAGCATGTAATGTTCCTGTAAAACATTTCCAACTTTTGCAGAGTTCAAAGGGCTGCAGCATCAGGATCCCCAAAGAAGAGACTCTCTTGCAACTAGCATTTCTAGGAATGACCCTTTAGAATTATTTCATAATCCAGCAGAAGTGAGAAGCTGGTTATAATTTCAGATGGAGGTGTGAATATACGCTTTTTTTTTAAACACCTTATCTGGACACTTTGAATGAGCATATTTTGTATTCTACTGTGAGAGCAAAATTGATTGTCATTTACTGCAAAATTCCTTGCATAATCAGTGCCAATAATCTTCCCTTTAGAATTGATAAGGCCATAATACAATACAATACTTAAAACCATAAAGCAAACTGGTACACAAACAATTAACTTAAACTCTGAAATGATTTTTGTAGCAAAAGAAGCCAATGAAATACTGAAGGAATCAATGTGTAAATACTATTAACAATGCAGACATTAGAACATAAAATTAAAAGTTAGCCATTGCTCTGATTTTAACCAAAGGAGGACTTCTGAAAGTTATCCAGTCATACTGAATAGTAGAAGGAATCTAAACAGTACTAAGCCATCTAGTGGAAGAGACCAACCCTGTTAACTGATCTCATGAGCACCCAAAGCTAAATGGAGAATCACAAAACTATCATTGCCATACTGGTAAGATCGATAAACGACCAACGTTAAACTAAGTTGTAAGTTTAGTAGCTAGTGGCAAGAATAGCTGAAAGTCCTCTGATTGTGTTGATGTACAGGAGTGGGGAGAGCTGCCACTGGTGAAAATAATCTCAGAGCGGAACTTCTCCATAGAATGGAGAAGGGTTGAACTGTTCTAACTGTTCAAGGGGTGTTAGAGTGATATGTCTGTGCTGTGGCTTAAAAAAATGGCAAACCTGCTTGACTAGGGAATGAAAGGCTTGGATGGTCATGAGATGACAAGAAAATCAGAGGGGTTCTCATGTAATCTGATGCTGTTCCACAGTCAAACTTGGCAAGTGGATACCAGTAAATGGAATGCAGATGCAGTATATTGTCTATTAACAGGGCCTATATATGTTGCTACTTGGGATTTTCAACAACTGGACTGGATTGCTAGGGTAGCTTCTAAAGGTGAGTTTCCAATAAAGGCTTTGCTGAGAGGATGGGAACCCAATAATCAACAAGCACACTCTGACCTCTAAAATGGAATGTACTCACTAAAATGAGAAATGAGTGCAATTACATTAGCAGAGAAAAAGGATACACTGTAAGAATGTAATTTAAAAATGCAGAATCATGAGGCTGACATGTCTCAGTGGCATCAGGAAGATACAAAGCAAAAATTAGTTAACCAGTACTTGGCAAATCAACAAAACAAATATGCATCACTGTCCCTGTAACTCCATTAACCTGAATAATGTACAGGAAGAATATTGACCGTATTTGATGTATGTGAGCAAGAAACACTCTGCATGAGCAAACATGAATATTAGTAAAAGGAAATTATAGTTATTATAAAGACACCAAGAAAAAGTGCCCATGTGTTGTTTTTTTGAAAGAGAGAAGACATCTAGTCACCTGGTGGCTGAGGCACTTGAGACATTATCCGATGTAATCATCCCTTTACATAAATATCCTTTGTGCTTTCTTTTTCTTGGCTTAAGGACACTTTTGACTAATTTGCTTGCATTTAGGACACACTGAGTTTGATCTCCATGATAATTCTTTTTTTCTCCAGTACTGAATCATAGTACTCCCCCACAGCAATTTAAGGGGAGGACTTAGATAACAGGAGATATAACCAGTAAAAGGAAGAACATATTTGCTGAGCTAGTATAAGGTATAGTTTAGCAAACAACTTTTTGATGATATACTGGTGCTTGTATAAGGTATAGTTCACCAAACACTTTTTCATGATGTACTTGTGTTCATACAGTCATCTGGATAGCTCATTGAAAGATTTCCCCACACAGAAGTGTGAGCATTGTGAATATTATGAAATGTATACTGCACAGGATTGGCAGCTAGTTTTCATAGCTGCTTTTCAGGTCTTACTTTCACTAGAGCAAGATGAACTGTCTTAGACACTAGTGATGGAACACCAGGTATAACAATCACATATGCACGTGGAAGGTATCTGGTATGGAACGTTTCAATGGTCAACAAAATATCTGATGTTCCTGGGGAACTTGCATCGAAACAATGATGGTCTTCTGGTCTGGGATTTTGTAAATGGTTTGCTATCCCAAGTCACTTTTTAGTTGTGTTTGATGATAGCCTTTATATATCTTTCGAATTTAGGATATGGGTTAACATTAACATCCTCCCTTGATACTTGCTCATCTGATTCAGTAACCTCTCAGTTTATAGAGATTTTTATCATCTTGGTGAAGCATATTAAGGGGATTAAACACAGGGGATCTCTGACATAATTTCTTTGTAGAGACCTAGTGGAGTCAAAATATTTTCAATGTAAACTGCACAGTAGTCTTTCGCTGATAACTGCTGCATCTGATTATTACTGTTGAAGCCATGCTGTTCTAAGCCCACAGGCTTTCACCATAGTTACTTCACTGTTGACAGTTATTAACCAAGATAGCCTTATGGCAGTGATGACTCAGATGTTGGGTGACCCCTCCTTTTGCATACATCCACGTTTAGAAATATTGCCCTCTTGGGGTAAGAATGGACTGAGACACTTAAGAATTACACAAGTTGATCAAAATCAAGATAAATCCAAAGGTGGTGTATATTCTGTTAGAAATGGATCAGCAGAATCATATAGTAAAGTATTTTAAGTACTTGTCAAGCACATGGCTGGGCATAGAAACAGAATGTTGTTATTTCCATAGAATAAAGACCCACCTCCCACCACAACGCAGGCCATTGCCTGTATAATTATTTGTTATATGCAATGATATCCTCAGTAAGAATTTAAACCAAGAATTGTTCCAAAGGCAGACTATAAGTGTTATAATGACATTAACTGCTGATTGCCTTGTAATGGGACTGTATGCTTTAATTATGAAAACATTTCAGCATTTAGGCTATCAGTCTGAAAGGGTTTTGAAGTCATAACATTGATCAAATTCAAATCATTCTCAAATTATTTTATACTAAAAGCTCATTCTATAATGAATATATATATAATCTGTTCTTTTAAGAAGCATGCATATAGTGTATCATAAGGAAGTCCTTGTTTATGTTTGAAATGTCATAGTTTACATTAAGATAATACATGTAGTCATCCTTCTCCATGTATTGTAGAGTAGCTATGATCTGTCAAGGTGATTTGTAGTACACAAAGAATTGAATAGTATAAAATGGATGGTAAACCAGCAACAGCATGGTCACTGTGCAGACTGTAATCTCTGTAATTTTTGAAATGGGAATATATAATTTGCTTTGTTGTTGACCTGTTTGCATCTGCAAGCAAAACTTTGGTTTACCAACGAATTGTACTTATGCACATAAACACGCCAGGTTTAGACCTCTTTTAATTTCTGCCTCACACTTACAGTTCTCCAAGTTCCACTTTAGTTTAGGACTCATCTTTGCTGTCTCATGACTACTGGATTGAACTGGACCTCTGTGACTATGTGTCAGTGACAGCATTTTAATAATTACTTAACATAAAAAAAAGTGCCGTATGATCGTCATGGTATACTCTGTCCTTTCTGATACTGCATCAGTCAGTGTAGCAGTTTATTGATAGTCAAAATTATTACTAACAAAACTCTTCCATAGACTCATAGCCTAGCTATATCTAACTCTCACAATCAGTGCATTGTATCCTTTAAAACCCGTTTGTTGAATAAATCCTCATACAGGAAAGCAGTAAATGTTTTCAAGCAGACTGGATTTTTGCTAGAGTGTCCACTGCTTGCATAAACATATAATTAAAAAAATCTATTCACTGTTCCTAACTACCTCCAAGCAATAACCTTTACCTTAAATGTGATGTCAGTGAAGGGGCCCATGCCCCACTACTGACTATTCATATTCAGTTAAGCCAAGGGCTTGATTCTGGTGACCCCTCCACAGCTATCATTTGGAAATAAGAAGTACATTGAAAATGTACAAGAAAGAAACATCACTATCCAACCCTCCCCTTTTCTTCCCATCTAATATATTTTTCCTTAAAAACTGAGAGTGAATAATGGGCAGTCTCCAACATTCAGCTAAGTATATTTTGAAATGACATATGCTGTCAAAAAGATGCAGCTGTGATTCTAATGTAAAGGGCAGAAAACAGAAACAATTTGTTTATATTCCAGTGCATACGCCCATTAAATCAAAATCCTCCCCAGATGTCTACATACTTTCCACCTTCATTCATTAATTACCATTTCACCTTTGATGCATATATTCAGTCTAGCCAAATGTTAACCAGAACATAACTGTCCACAATTATTTTTTTCTGCATAAATAAATGGCCCATCACCATAATCACCATCATCTTTTATCATGCTTGCTGTTCCTCTCATTGCAGACTTAATACCCCTATATCCCCATACTTATGTTATATAAATCTGTATCATTATCCCATTATCTGGTAAACAGTACATTATAAATTCTCTGCAGCCAGCTGCTTACAGAAGAAGTTGCAGTTTTGGGAGGGTAGTTATATTCTCCAGGTGATATTGACAAACAAAATGACCAGAATTTTATCATTTTGATAACATTCTGAGCTGATGTTTGCAGTGCAGCACCTATTCATCCCCACCTCATGAACTGTGGCACTGTCATAGATAGTTCCTTCTGAAACTTACATTTCAGATATGAACAGACAAGTTATGTTTGAGATGAAAATGCACAGCAACAGTTAAGAAGGTTTGGCATTCCTCACTAGTATGAATATTTAGACTATGTGAAAATTAAAATATAGAAGTGAACCATGAGGAGATAGAGGAGACAAGAGTGATGTGTGTTTGACATATTTACTACAAAATTAAAAAAAATCAAATGTATTCATTAAAGCTTATATAGAGTATTGTTAATTTTGTATTTTTTTATATATACCAAAAGGAAATGAGTTTTTTTAACGTTACAAGGGTGAATGGCATTAGAAGTGTTTGGTGTGCAAGTCAGGAATTTATAGCTATCCCCTTTTTTAACAATAACATTTTACTACTTTTTATTTTTGAAAACACTTCTTTGTAATCAAGAATCCTATTATCTTTAAATATTCTCTCTTTTATAACTAATGTACTTGCCTGTTTTGCGTGGCTTTACAGCTAAACTGAGTTTGGAAACCATTCTATTTACCCAGTTAACAAACAAAAATAATAAATGAAGTTTGGCAACAAACTAAGTTGTCCCGGGACATCTTCATGGGGGGGGGTAGGTTAATATTAGGGGGATTTAAGTGGGTTGGGGAGGTGAAAGGGTTAAGCGGACACAGGGATGGTTGGGAGGAAATGAGATAATGATGGGGAGGGGCATAAGGGGTTTAGTCTAGTGTAGTTGGGTTAAGCAATCACATTTTGGTGTGAACTTGCTACTGCAAGTCTATGCCCTGACGACCTGGGGGTGCTGCTGTATGCAGGTAGGCCTTTGGTGATACTGGAGGGTGTGGTGGTCATTGCTGGGTGCAGGGGCACTAGTGCATTGGGACATGATGACAGGAGTTTTTTTTTTGGGGTGGGGAGGAGTTCTGGTGGTTGCCGGTGATCATTGGGGTTTGTTTTAGGATGTGGGTTGGCTTCAGGGTGGTGGCGTTGAGTTGGATTTCCTGTGCTTTGGGGAATGCATGGTGGCAAAATCTTGCTTTTCTGTGGTTGCGGGTGTCAAGAGTGGTGTGGATTGGTCTCTGGTGTAGGGTTTTGTGCCTTCGCCCCTTGCTTGGCTATGCTCAGGTTCTGGTTTGACAGGTTGAAAGCTGTGGTCCATTGGGTCAGTGCCTTTTGTGAAGGCAGCCTTGGCAACTTCATGGTGGAATAGAGTTGTACCGCTTTGCGGGTTGGGATAGGCCCAGTGCTGCAGGTGTGGGATGCAACTGAGGAGATTTTGGGATTCAGCATGTTGGGGC
The DNA here is from genome assembly GCF_019279795.1 of Protopterus annectens. Classification (NCBI taxonomy): domain Eukaryota; kingdom Metazoa; phylum Chordata; order Ceratodontiformes; family Protopteridae; genus Protopterus; species Protopterus annectens. The sequence goes on along the minus strand of NC_056741.1, from coordinate 1,125,039,767 downwards.
TTGGTGGGTGAATTCTGCTGTTCCTTCCAGTGGTTGTTGCAGCTCCTGTGGTATGCGACTATGGTGGGGGACCATTTCGTCCGTTTCAAGGTTTGGATGTTTTTTTGCGGGCTTTGGGGTACCTGGGAGTGATGGCTCATTGCTGCGCAACCTCATGGTGGGCCTAACTGACTGAATAGGGTCTGTTGACAGAATAGACGTGTATATAAAGGAAGCTTGGAAAATGGTACAGAATCATTGCGTGTTACCTCGATTGGTTGTATTCAGACTGCTTGTCTTTGCTGGTAGTTTAGAGGTTCCTTTTAGAGCCAACAGAATGGTCAAGTTAAGTGCACAGAATCATTACATGTTAGCTGTTTGCAGTAGTCCTCATCCAGTGCTGAGATAGCACTCATTTGGTGTGATGTTTATTACCTGAATTTTATTTATTAAAGGGACACTTTGGTAATGTTTATTACCTGATTTGTATTTATTAAAGGGACACATGATAATAACAGCCAATACTGGATACTTTGGCAACTGCCTAAGGGAAAAAAGGAGAATTCTGATGGACGTCAAAAGGGGGGTGGCTGTTTCTGATAGGCGAGCACACACACATGTTCCTTACTGACTTTTCTAGTGGTTGTGTTTTGGATTTTGCACCTTACTGGAGCTAGGACCATTTTATTTATTTGTTTATTTATTTTTTTGGCACTGTTTATTGCATCCCAAAATCTGCTGCAACGATGTTGTGCACTTTGTTACACAATAGCACAGGTAGTGGTGCTGCGGTAGCATTGTCGCATCACAGCAAGACGTTGTCGCATTCCATTCTCAGCTAAAGCGTCTTCTGTGTGGAGGCATGCGTGAACGGGCGTGCCTTCATTGAAGGTTATGCGTCAGGGCTGGTAACTCGGCATGTAAAAATCCACTACAAAACATTAGCGGACCGGAGTTCCTCTGTGGCGACCCCTAACCGGGATAAGCCGAAAGACACAACAACAACAACAACAACCAATAAGCAATATAACCAACCCTGAATTAAAAATCCACTGTTCACATGGAAGGCAGGCACTGCACTCTGGATAAGATTCCCTTACTAATCTGATTTAACATTAATTATCTCCACGCATCTAAGATAAATAAAAAAAAAAATCCTATTTTCTTAAACTGTTTGCTAACTGTTGCACTTCTATAATTCTGACTAATTATGAAGTATTTCATGGTCAGAAGCGAAGCTACAGTCATCATATTGTTTCTTTTTGATGCATCTTTGTTATTAAAATCAATAACTACTCACCTACGTTCAATGATTCAAGTAGTCCTTGGATGTAGTGCGTTAAAACAGAGAACAGTATCACAGATGGGAAACTAGAAAATGGCTGGCCTTAAGTACTATCACCAAATAGAACACGTGCGATGCAGAAGTAATGAATGATCTTGGGGTTAATAAGTCAACAGCTCTGAACCTGCCCTGGTAGATATGGAACACTTCCTCTAATAATGTGGAACAAATGGGCAAAATGTGGGATGCTTATTAACAACTTCAGCTAGGAAGTTCTCAGCATTGTTAAAGGTGTTAATTTATACTAACAAAAATCTTCCTTTCATGAATTGTGGTCTAGCATTACTCATTATGGATATTTCATAAAAAATTCTTAACACGGAATGTGTGACATGCCCTTTCAATGTGGAATCATGGATCAATGAATAACAGGGAGGTTAAAAACCCAGATGAGGAATGTTTCCCAAAATGAGGTAGAATTGAGAGATATGAGTCAGTCAAAGGAATGCATTGTCAGACCTCATTATGTACATGACAGTCAGTAAATTTTATAACATATCACAAAAAGTATTACAATTGCAGTTTACTGAAATAGTTGATATGCATGCATGTTATTGTTAATTCCATCAACCTTTTAATTTCATAAGAGTAATATTTAAATACTACCTGATGGTATTTGTAAGCTGCTAGTCAGGTATTATTAGGTTGCTGCGTTGCGTTCATTTGTCCCATATTATGTTGGTTAGTGTGCCTCATTTGGGGATGGAAGGTTAAGAGCTAGGCAGATGGCTTTTTAATATAAGTTAGCTTGGCTTATACAGGGCTCTAACTGATGTGGTCTGGAATCGCAAGGTTACCCGAGTTGCGGATATTGATAGGTCCTTTCATGTGTGGAGTTTAGTTTTAACATACTCGACTGGTAGTTAAATTTACCTAGGGTATTTGATAGGGTTATAAGATGCATAGCTTCAGTAATGGCTACTTTGTCATAGATGGGAGTGGTGGTGGTACATTTCTTCCCATGTTGGCAGGATAGATTGTCCTTGAAGATGCCTTGCAATGTGTGATGTATTTTGGACGTTTTACATGTCTTTTTCTTTCTTTCAGATGGGGTCTTGGAACACTGTGGCTGTAATTTGGAATAGGTGGGTATAAGGTGGAGCCTATTTGTTACTATTAGAGGGTTTCATTTTGTCCTTTTCTTTGTAGATGGTGGTGTGCCGAGTATCAGTTGTGACAATACAGTGAATTTGCAGATGACGGAAGCAGTGGCAAGTGAGGAGGTTACACAAGGGGAACACAAGTGGGCAACAGTTACTGATGGAAGTAAGTGGATTTCAAAGTTGTTGAGTTTTTGGTAGTGGATTTTACACTGCTAGTCAGAGAAGGACAGGCATTTTGAGTTTATATATCAGGGTGAATGGGTCATACAATTTGTTCTATTAATTGTTAGCATGTTAGATTAACATTGAAAGTTGTTACTGCTTTTGGGAATTTGCATTCAATAGTTAAAGGGAGCATGGCCATTGGCCATAGGTAAGGGTTTAATGGGGTGGCATGGGTCCTGGTCAGTGCCTCTATGTTAAGTAATCATGGTATGTGTGCACATAGAATTTATCATTGTTTCTTTCTTTGCAGATTGCTGGAGTGCAGAAGGCATCATGCAGTGGCTTGAAAATGGGATTTGAAAGGTGATGTTTTTGACAGGATGGACATTCTTGCCACTTAAATGGGGCACAAGGAGGGTCTGAGTAATCATCTTAGTAAGGCATGTTTGAGCTCTGTGTTTATTTAGTGGGAGCTGATTATTGCATTGGTATGGGGGGCAAGTAAGGAAGAGTTAGGTAATTATTGAATCCCCAAATGATGTGGATACTCTACAAAAGGGCCTTACAGAAACAGATGCTTGGTGCCAGAGCCATGGGCTCAAGCTTAATGCCAAGAAATGTATAGTTATCCTCTTTCAGAAAAAAACATGTACCCGTGAATTACCATATAGGTGGCAGTACACTAAACACTGAAAGTGTGATAAGAGACTTAGGGACACAGGTGGACAGTGGTCTCACCTTCAATAAACACATTGCCACAACAGTCAGGAAATCCTTCTATGTGGCACACTTCATCACTAAGGGCTTTTCATTGAGAAAAAAGGAGGTCACTGTCCCAATGTACTCATCCCTCATTAGACCCATTAGATAATACAATGCCACATTTGGTATGTACCTCTCAAGGCATCTGCAACAACTGGAAAGGCCTCAGAAATACCTGACTAAAAGAATCACAGGCCTAAAGCAGATGCCCTCCGCTGGCCACCTTAAAAAACTAAAGCTATACTCTGTCGCATATCGTCTGCTCAGAGGCGATCTCTGCTTAACATACAAGGCCATGTCAAACTTTAGAGCTGTTAGACACGTTACACTTAAAGAAATCCCAATCCCTCAGAGCCACATGCTCCAGGGATCTAAACCTTGTCATCACAATAAACAAAACATGCTGGAGGGATAGGTTCCTGACCCAGAGACTCCCCAGACTCTGGAATAGATTGCCCATACATGTCAAGCAGAGTGCCTCTTTGGCCCTTTTCAAAAGGAACCTTGACGATTGGATGGGAGAAAGGAAATTCACACCGGGGATCACGTCAGTCGCACTGCTAGACAGGGGCCCAGGGAAGTAAATAGTGTGGGAAGAAATAGTCAGGGAATTGTTATGGCTAGGCTTGTATAGGCCCTAGGGCTGATAGCCTAGTTCCAACCTATGAACCTATGAATCTATAAGAGGGCCAAAGGGGAGAACTGTCGAGGATGGTTTATGGAGAGTGTGGGGTTCCCATGGGATGCATAGAGTCGCGATGTTCATAGGAGCACAGGAACTTATTAGGCTACAGCCCTATGGCTCCTGCAAGCTAGTAAAATTCAATCCTTGCTTTCTTGGAACCTTGGGTGGTCATATTCACTCATCCAGTTGTTTGAACCATATGTGGGGGAAGAGCCAAGGAGGTGTTTGATATGATGCTGGAGTTTGTTCCTAACTGGTGGCATCTTGGGGTGACAAATTTGTCTCTTGAGTAGGTAGTATTAATGTTACATACCAGGTTTAGGTTTAACAGAATAGCACAAGAATCATTTCACTTGGGGTTTGGGTGAATTTTGTAGATAGGTTTTAGGAAGCATGGTATGTAGGTGGCTGTGTTGGGGTAGTTTTAGAAACTGGGTGTGTTGTACAGGGGAGTTAGAATGTATAAGGAAGTCTGGTTGCAGGATAAGGCAGCTGTAGGATACAAGTGGCATAGGTAATATAAGGAAAGAGCTTTTTAGGGGTAAGGCTAGGGACAAACAGGGGTTAAGATTGGTTTGGTAGTGAGTGAATTGGGGGTGTTTATGGCTTGGCACGTAGAGTATTTCATTGCAGAGCATAGGTGAGTTTTCAGGAACTAGGTCAAGGGGTGCTGGATTTCTGCCATCTAAGGTTAGGACATTAAAGTTTGGAGTTAGACTATTCCTTATGTTAATGGAGTTGTTGCACATATAGAACTGGGTAGTGGGTGGGCTAAGGTGGTATGCGACAGTTAGCAGGGTCTTGGGTGTGAGACTTGCTACTAGTTGTTTAACTGGGTGCCATCTTGAGTTCAAGAGGTTATAGTTTGTAGTTTTGTTGTGGTTATAGGCTGTCAATACATTTAGGTATTGCCATGATTTCAGCTTTGAAGGCAGCAGGCTAAAAGGGTATGTGTTCTCTTGGTGTAGAGGTTTCGGTGTTACAACAGGGTCATGGTAATCCTACTTTATTTAGTTTCATTAGGGTGTGTTTCTGTGATGGCATGGCAAAGGGGTTTATGATGGGATTGTAAGGTGCTTTACCGATGATGGGTACACCAAATGATGCTTGGCTTGACCCTTCCCTTTATGGGAAGTGGATTGAACAATTTTGGGTAGAAGGGAGGGGGAACAGCCTGGTCAGACTGATGGGCGGCAAAAAGGGATAGGCTTTCCCTCTTCTGTTCCCCCTCTGATGTCTGGATGTTCATTTCAAGGATCTGGGGAAAGGAAATGAGTAGTTGGAGGAAGCTTGCTGAATAGATAAGCAAGCTGAGGTAAGGATGGTGCTTATTTGGTGGAAGGTAATTCAATGGATGGTGTATGAAGTGAGTTGGGATGCTGCTTCATTAGTAAAGTAAGTGAGCAGAGGTATGGACGCTGCTTACTGGGGCAGGATGAGTAGATACGCTGCCGTGATTAACATTACAAGGATGTTATGCTGTATTTAGAATCAGTTATATAATGAATAGTTGTAATTAATAAAGTTGGTGATCAAAGCTATGTTATGGAAATTTAATAAAGGTCGTCAAATGTCATTTGGTGTAATGTGTGTTATTGAAGGGGACCGGGACAAATACATTTGACATTGTATACAACATTTTGATGCCATTTCACAAACCTCACATACATCATTATGCACATGTAAAAGATGAGCATATGGTCAAGAAGAGAACTCAGAACTGCTTTTAATCATACAGAAAAAAGAAAGATGGAAGGGAGGAACAGACATGGCCATGTTGGACAAAGGCAGAAAGAAGATTCCAGAAGCTTCACAAAATACTGAGGAATACTTTGCTTTACTGTTCAGAAAGGAACGCAAGGGGATGTGTACTTTGCTGAGACAGAGGGAGAGCAGAATGGTTAGATCTGTTGGTACTCAGGCAACAGAACACAGATGGTGGAGATTCAATTGAAAATGGCTAGGACAAACCACAAAAACCATGTGAGCTGTCTCCAGAATCCTAAGGAATGTGGCAAGTGTGCTGACAGATCCTCTGACAGAGATGCTCAACAGATTACTTACAAGACAAACTTTCAGAGGGCTGGAGGACAGCAGTGCAGTAGTGATAATCTTATATAAAGGGAGAAGAATAATTATGGGGAACTAGAGCTCTGATATCTTAAGAACAACAGCAGGGAAACTCATGTAGTAATTATTGAGAAAGCCAGTAGCTATTTTTATTATAACTGTGTATATCAATGGGCCTGGATTGTGCATGAAAAGAGGCTTTGGACCAGTGCAATCTCTGGGTTAACAAGCTGAAATATATGATAGATAGATAGATGATAGATAGATAGGTAGATAGATAGATAGATAGATAGATAGATAGATAGATAGATAGATAGATAGATAGATAGAAAAAAAGGAAGATAAATAGATGGATAGACAGATAGTATATATGCAGGGCTTTAATCTTAATGACAGAAACCAACATGGGTTTATAACCAGAAGGGATTGTCACTCAATCCTGTTCCAGCTTTATGAAGGGATTACAGAAGAATATTACAGGGGTATCTCAGTCGATATAGTCTACCAGACCTTCATCAAAGCCTTTGACTTTGCACTATACAGTAAGCTGTTAAGAAATCTAGAGAAGATGGTGGCAGGACCAAGTATGAGGAACTGGACAGCTACCTGTATGGATAAGTGCTAAGATACAGAGAGTTGTGTCAATCTATCTATCATCTATTTCAGCTTGCAATCCCCGAGCCTGATCTGCAAGGGCATGGAATGCATTATCATGGAACTTATAAACAAAGACATTGGCAACCTTCAAACACTGGACCCCACCCAGTTAGGGTTCTTGAAGGGCATATCTTGTCTCCTGAACCTGATTGACCTCTTCGAATCACTCTCCAGAGCTGTGGACGAGGGTAAGGAGGTTCACACAGCCTATCTGGACCTCACCAAGGCCTTCAACACCATCCTCCATTCTGGAATCATAGATAAACTTACTAAGCTGGGCATAAATCCCTACGTCACTTGATGGGTTGCCAACTGGCTTACTGACAGGACCCAGACTGTAAAAGTAGCTGACTCCAAATCCAGCTCTAGACAAGTGACAAGTGGAGTACCTCAGGGTTCAATCCTGGGGCCACTGTTGTTTTGCATCTACTTTTCTGAAGTACAGGCTAACATAAGGGACTCTGGCTAACAAAGTTTGCAGATGACTGCAAACTGGGAGTCATTATTGAATCCCCAAATGATGTAGATATTCTATAAAATGGCCTTACAGAAACAGCTGCTTGGTGCCAGAGCCACGGGCTAAAGCTTAATGACAAGAAATGTATAATTATCCCCTTTGGGAAAAAACATGTACCCATGAATTACCACATAGGTGGCACTACATTAAACACTGAAAGTGTGATGGGAGACTTAGAGACACAGGTGAACAGTAGTCTGAACTTCGATAACCACATCACCGCAACAGTCAGGAAATCCTTTTATGTGGCACACCTCATCACAAAGGGCTTTTCATCCAGAAAAAAGAGGTCATTGTCCCACTGTACTCATCCCTCATTAGACCCATTATAGAGTACAATGCCCCGTTTGGTATGTACCTCACAAGACATCTGCAAAAGCTGGAAAGGCCACAGAAATACCTCACTAAAAGAATCACAGGCGTAAAGCAGAGGCTTTATGCTGACCATCTAAAAAAAACTCCAGCTGTACTCTGTGGCATATCGTCTACTCAGAGGCGATCTCTGCTTAACATACAAGGCCATGTCAAACCCTAAGCTGTTGGACATGCTCCACTTAATAAAATCCCAATCCCTCAGAGCCACACACTCCAGGGATCTAAATATTGTCATCACAATGAACAAAATATGCTGGAGGGATAGGTTCCTGACCCAGAGACTCCCCAGACTCTGGAATAGATTGCCCATACATGTCAAGCAGAGCGCCTTCTTGGCCCTCTTCAAAAGGAACTTTGACGATTGGATGGGAGATAGGAAATTCACCCCAGGGATCATGTCAGTCACCCTGCTAGACAGGGGTCCAGGGAAGTAAATACTGTGGGAAGAAATATCCAGGGAATTGTTATGGCTAGGCTTGTATAGGCCCTAGGGCCGATAGCCTAGTACCACCCTATTTACCTATGAAAAAGGCTCCCTAGTGAAATGATGACACTCATAATGCCAAGTGCTGACATGCCAGAAAAGTTAAAAAATACAGGAGAAGAGTAAATCTCAAATGCCGCTCTTCTTAAAACTTCTTTTTTTGCAGAGGTGCAAACCTCCTTGCACTCCCCAGTTGGGAGGCACCCCCCATACACACACGTGCACACCCCCAGATATATATGTATATCTATATATATATATATATATATATATATATATATATATATGTATATATATATATATATATATATATATATATATATATATATATATATATACTAACTTCAAGATGTGTGTGTTACTTCAGAAAAATGGGTACAGCATGAGGAGATTATACAGGCAACAGCAAATGGAATATTTGTAATCATCCTCACTGGAACAGATCTCAATAGCAAATTGGTATTTATTCAACATTATGAGGCCTGGCCAAAGGACACTTGTGTAATTCTGGAGGACAATTTAGGAAAAGAATACCATGCTGCTGGAAATAATTCAGACAAAAACTGCCAGAAAGATCCTGGAAAGAGTGAAAAAAAGTATTTGACCAGAGGCTAGAGGTAATAGCATTCTTATAACTTGAAACTAGAAGAATCATCAAAACATAGTACTGGTACATAGGATTACCTCAGAGAGATGTGAAAGGATCATTCTGAAAAGGAAAGGCAGACAGGAAAGGAGGAAGCATTAGCAGTAGGCTGTTGGGATTAGCCACTTTCTGGACTTCTGAAGCATTTCTTCACAGAGAGGGCTGTGGATCCAGGAATTAGATCACTATAGTAGATGGTAGACATAGAATTCACAGAAGCATTTAAGACTACATGGTATCAGAAGATCATATGCAAACATCTGACAGAATCTTCAAACATGTATAGCCATCTTAAACCAAGTTAAAATATGTTAGAACAAGATGAAGAAATAGTTGAAAGGCAAGCATGGGCAGAAGGAAGGAAAGATGTTATGGTACTTTAAAGGTGAGACTGGGCGGGCTTATTTTCTTCTGACGCCACCTAGAGAAAGTATTGTAATACAGTGGACATGAGAAAGTCTGTCCCAAAATATTGCAACTGCTGGAAATATAGAATTGCGCTTCATTTGTTGAACAGTTCCTCATAATATAGTTGAAATATACCACTTATTTGCAAAATGCCATGCAGTGGACAAAATCTCACAAGCATTTGCACGACCCTTATGCATTTCTCTTCTGAAAGGCAATAACAAGCAGGGAAAGTCATTTTGCACAGCAAGTCTGATGAATCCAGATTTTTCTCCTTTCAGTTGATATGTTCAACCGCTTCTCAGTACCCTATGTATACATATAGATATTGTTGTATCCTGGCTGTAGACCATCACCTTACTGAAGTCTATTGTCCTGTTCATTCTTCTCAGGGTAAGAACTGTCCATAGCTCATTTGTTCCTTGATAAGTAGGAGCCATCTCAGATCCAGCATTCTAGTAGCCCTCAGGGCTATTCCTGCCTATGTGCCTAACTTCACCCTTGTTGGCTAATATAAATGTCTGTGTCACCCCATAAAGTCTAGCTATGCTTTCCACCAATGTGTGCATGTTTCCATTCACACATTGCATCACCAGTTGGACTAGAACAAGTTCATTCTCTACATCAATAACCCTATTCATTGGCGTCTATATCAGAACATCAAAATCGACAATGTTGAAAGCTCACATGAGAAAATATTCAAGTACTCGACAATGGAATTGTGGGGGCTGTGCCCCCCCCACCCCCTGCTAAATATTTATTCCTACTCTGAGAGTGCACTATAGTGAGGAAAGTGCAAAAATCTCAATCTTCTCTGTACCGTGAACAAAATGAATACATTTTGAGGATGTGATTTTTTGCTCATGTGAGCATTCGACGTTGTCGGTTTCGATGTTCTGATATAGACCCATTCATTGCCTGTAGGCATCTGTCTGTGTGCTGGTAATTGGCTGATCAAAATCATCATTTCACCTCCCCAGGATGAGTGAGATGGCATTGGCTGTTCAGTCTCACACTCTGTCACCAAACTTTTCCAGTATCGAAGCACTAGTTGAAATCCAAGTTGCAATCAGAGCTTCATCCACCAATGTTAGAAAGCTGGACATAAATATTCAATATATTAATTGTATGAGATATTATAAGCACAATCACCAATTGAAACACAAGATGGCTGGCAAATATAGCAATTCCCAGGCTGTAACAAACAGTCCACTTTAAAAGATGGCTCACAGTTCTCTAGCACCTTCTTTTTCTGCTACATTTCAAGTATTTCTTATCTTCCCAAACTCCATGCAGTTCCAGAAAAATTGCATTATTCTAAAATAAGTAATGAAAAATTTCAGTCCACATGTATAAGCTCAAAAATTTTGACAAGTTCTGAATGCCCAGACCATTGCCAATCAAACTTCCAAGTCAATCTAATTTATTTTTACAATGAACTACATCTGTAACTAGGCATGGATGCAGAACTTCTTAGAAGAAAGTTCACATGCAAGAAGATTTCTGTAGAATCCCCTAAATCAAGTAATACATATCCCCATAATATTTAAATAAAGTCACAGATGTTTTACTGGCCAAACCAGTACACAAACACGAAGGAACTCTAGAAAAGCATAGTAGCTTACAGAACAATGGATGTCAAATTCTTCTAGCAGACCTCCCATATTTGAAGACAACAAATGTGATTAAAATAACAAGTCTCCTGCAAATGCAAATAGAATTTCTGCACTGTGCAGTTTTGGCAAGTTAAAAATGTATACCGTGAATACATGAACTGGTACTCTTACACTGGTACTGCTACCACACGCTTCTCCACCTCTGAAACCAGTTTCTGAAATCTGCAAAATTTAAAATGAGGAAAACTATCATCTGGGACATTTAATCTATCTGGAATATGTTTAGTTAAGAATAGTAAATTTATTCTAGGGTAGTGCAGAATAATTTATTTAACAAACACTTAACCAAATCAGACTTAGGTACTTTCCCTGACAAGACTTGCATGACAACCACTACTTTTTTTTCTTTGTTTTTATGAAAAAATATGTTAGTGGTTTTAACATATGCACACAGAAAGGAAGATATGCTAACTCTTAGATTTCTAATAATTAGCTAGATAAAAATAATCATTAATTCTTACATTTTATCAAATTAATTATTAAGACATTTAGTAAGACAACATTATAATGCAAACTGACCAATCAGAAACATCAAACAATAATTTAATTAATTAAGACAAATAATATAACTAATAGGTAAAAAAGCACTGAATTCACAGCACATAAATATAACTCAGTACAAAATAACATGATATTAAAAAAACAATTATAACAAATATATATACATACAAATTTTGTCATTCAGGCCAGAAAACGTAGTGACCTGCATCTTAAGCTGCCACAACATTTAAATTTAAGTAGCTGCTTCTTGAAGCAACCCTCCCTAGGATCCACAGGTAAATGCTCTAAGACAGCAAACTAGAACTTCTTAAAGGAATCAAATGTTAAGGTGTGTCTGTATAAGGCACTGTTGGTATCTTTTCTCTTAACAGCATACAATGTTCTTTAACTCTTTGAGATAACTTTCTGGTAGCCATACCAATGTAAAATGCATCACAATGTGAACAGACAACAATGTAAATCAAACCAGTGGTGTTTGAATCATAGTGCACTTTAATTGCAATGTTTCTGTCCATATGACATAAAACAATAACAGAGCTTTCTAGTACAAAATTACATGCCCTGCAAAAACCACACTTAAACATTCCCACTTTTTTATGTGTGAGTGGAAAAGGTATCCTACTATTTGCATTCTCAAGCTTAATGCACTTAGATGTTTTGCACACAAATTTGGGGGAGGGAACCACTACTGTGTACACATCAGGATTCCCTTGGAAATTTTTCCAATTGCGTGCAGTAATATCTATAATACTACTGTCATCAACAATCATCTGCAAAATAAATATATTGTATTTAACATCAGTACTGTTCTTTTGAGGTATACCCTCCACCAAAATGGTAGGAAACTGTTGCAATTCTGCTTAATCTACTCAGCAGTCTTAACCAACCGGACTAAATCATAACCCCTACTGCTGAATAATGTAATAATATCATTGATCCCTTTGGAAAAGTTACCAAAGTCAGTGGTCAATCTAGACAGTGAAATCATCTGACCTCTGAGAATATTTCTTTTCATGTAAATGGGATGAGCACTAAGGTAATGTAAATAATCGTTAGAGAACAAAGCTTTCCTGTAGATCCCACTAGAAAAAACTGTGATTGATAGCATCCCAACTAACTATCACATCCAAATATGGAACACATTCTCCTACTTGGCCCAGGACAAAGCTTAACAAGTTAGTATTATTATTATTGTCTTTAAAAATGCATCTGTCTGATCTAAAGATGCATCAGTAATAAAAACAAAACAGGTCATCCACATATCTCTTATACATATTAATGTGTCTTTCAAAAAATGGAAAGTTTTTTAGAAGTTGGGTCTTCCACCACCCCATGACAAGGTTAGCAAAAGAAGGTGCAAAAGTGGCACCCATAGCAACACCCTTGAGCTGTTAGTAATTGAGATGATATGAGGTGATGCCATCTGTGCCAAGGAGAGTAGGACAGCCCATGTGCGCATATGCCTGCATAGCTAGCTGGAGTTTTGTCAAGAATTTTAGGTTATTTGACTATCACACTGATTTGTACAAATGCCTGAGTTAAAAAGCATCTGTAAAGTTAATTGTGTTAAAAATGTATCAACAGTAAGTCCTGTTTGGGCAGAAAGAATGTATGCATTAGGTTATATTATTATAACTGATTAAATGTACATGTTTTAACAGAGCACTCTGGAAGGGTTGAATGTCTGAAAATGTATTATAGCTTTCATATGTTAAAACAGATCTTACCAAAACTCTGTGTGTGTGTATTGTACCAGGCTCAAGTGACCAGAGGTGATGTCATCCTCTAACCAACTTTTGGTTTCTTTGGAACTCTCCAGCAGCACTTTGAAACCTAACAGGAATGATTTCTGACAGGATATATACCTTACACGTCTACACAGACAAAGACAGACATCATATGGCTTTTGCTATGGTAAGACACCCAACAAACATCAGCTAGTAAGTAGTCAGGAAACAGTATTTTTTTAGTCAGTCAGGGACATTTAGTGGGAATTGTTTAGTATTGTTTTCTGCATCTGTTAGAAACTATCCAACTGTATTATTTTTTTATAGCTCTGTTGTATAAACTCTGTTTAGACAATGGACAAAATGTACATCAGTGCCCTGATAGGAGAACAAATGTTCTCCAGCAGGGTATTAATGTAAAAGTAATGCCCAGTGAAAAACATGCCCGTCACTTCATGGCAGCATATCAAGACACCATGGAGCTCAGAATGAAAAAATGAAAGCCATCGTGGAGCTTGGACTGAGAAAATGGAATGGTCACCATTATTTTACACAAGCTAAGCAGCTTTTTTGCTGTTTAGTGAGTGTAAAATATAAAAAAAGAAGACAACAACAAAAAAAGCTGTGTGTGTGTGTGTGTGTGTGTGTGTGTGTGTGTGTGTGTGTGTGTGTGTGTGTGTGTGTGTGTGTGTGTGTGTGTGTGTGTGTGTGCGTGTGTGTATGTATATGTGTGTGTGTGTGTGTGTGTGTGTGTGTGTGTGTGTGTGTGTGTGTGTGTGTGTGTGTGTGTGTGTGTGTGTGTGTGTGTGTGTGTGTGTGTGTGTGTGTGTGTGTGTGTGTGTGTGTGTGTGTGCGCGTGTGCTTTTATGTCTGTGAGTGACTGTATGCGGGCATGTCAGTGAAAGTGAGAGTGAGTGAGCCATCATTTTATACTCGCTAAGCAGTGCTTTTGCTGCTTAGTGAGTGTAAAACAAAAAGAAAAAAGTTAAAATAAAGCATGTGTGTGAGAGTGTATGCATGTATGTGAGTAAGAGACAGAGAGTGAGAGTGATCGAGCAAAACAGAAGTGTTTTTATGTTTCAGTCTCCATGTGTGTGTGAATTCATGCATGAAAGCAGAGAGACTGTGTATATGTGTGTGTGAGACAGAGAGATTAGTGTAAGTGGTCTTGTATGAATAAATGCATGAATGAAAGCAGAGAAAACTGTGTGTGTGAGAGAAAGAGAGATCGAGAGACTGTGAGACCGATCTTTGTGAGTGAATGTGTGTACGAAAGCAGAGGAGACTGTGTGCATATATGTATGTGTGTAAAAGCAGAAGAGAATGTGTATGTGTGTATGAGAGAGAATGAATGGATGGATGTAAATTTGTTGTGTTTCACTTATATATTATTTTCTATATATGTTTGATGTAAAATGCTTCATTCACCACTATTAAAATATACTATAGCAAGTTTGAATCATTAGGAGGGGGAACTATTGTACATTAAAAATATATATAAAAAATAATATAGCACTTAAAAAATAAGTAAGCAAGTAAAACAACAATTTTACATAACGCCCATTCTCTAAGTGCAATAATGCCCTCCAGGGTGTGTGTTAATGTGTAATTAATCCCCTTCCAGGGGAGTAAATTACACATTAACACACACCCTGTCAGACATTATTGCTTGCTTATTGTATTCAGTATTCTCTTGTTTTCTGTTTTAGTATCTATCATTAAATATTTTAATGCCGTTCATTGTGGCTGGTACTTTAGAGAATACTTTAACATCTTGAGACTACTTACACTTGTTTTGTGACACTGTGGCCACTTCTGACAGCCTTGCTGCTTTGGTCACACCCTATCATTTGTATCAGTATAATTTTACACAGTATAATTGGGTACCCTTTGTAAGAGTCTTAGGGTAGCTGACTGGTGTTAGCATGATTACCTCAGAATCTGGGAAGAAAGGGGCACAGTTAGTAAATTTGCACCAGCTTTTCCCAGGTGTGTGTGTGTGTGTATGAAACTCAGATATCCAAGTGTCTGTGCCAGTGGATTGCCTACACTACACCGACACACCAAAAACCCGACAGCCAAAATGCCGACACCAAAAGCACACAATACCGACAGTCCACATTACCGAACACCATAACACCGACTCACAAAACACAAACAGAAACATCAACATAAACCATACAAAGCATTCTTACACACTACTACACAAAATTACACACACAAACTAAACTATCACAACTAAAACATAAACAAGAACGTACCGGCAAATCACACACATCCCACTACACCGCAACATCCCATAACGCCATTACCCACGTAACTCACACATCCCACTAACCTACCCAATACCTATATAAAAACACACACATACAACACAAGCACACCAAAAACCTTACAAACCTACACTAAACCTTACATACACAACTATCTATGCACTAACCTTAACCCTAATGGTCCGTCACTATCGCACACTTACCTTACCTGGACCCTAACCCTAAAGTCCGTCACTGTTGCACACTTACCTTACCCACACCCTAACCCTACAGTCCATCACTAACGCACACATACCTTACCTGCACCCTAACGCTAAAGCATGTCACTATCGCATACTTACACAGTCGAGATCGTTTTGCATGTCGGTGTTTTCAGCGTCGGGATTTAGAACTGTCAATTATTTCCATTGTTGGTCTTCCAGTGTCATGTTCTCATTGTTGGTGTTTAGAGCTTTCGTTGTTCTCAGGTAGACCCATGCCAGCTACTTGAACAGGGACACAGAACTCCAAAATGGTCAGTGTGGAGTTTTGGTGTGGGTTTGGAGAGAAAGAAAGAGAGTCCAGTCCCAGGTGTGGAGTGTGCTCCCTGTGTACTCTTAAAGAAAACTGTGCTCAGTGCAGGGAGCTGCATCTGAAAATACTGTGTGAATCCATCTTTGCTCTTAGTGTTGTCCCTCACTAGAGTCAGTGATGAGGATTGAGTCTCTTTGATTACTGGCCCAGAGTAGGGACCCATCACATATTGGAGGCAGCTGTGTGTGTTATCGGCAGTCACAAGTTAATGATATAGAGTTTCATTTGCACAACAGTTTTATTTAGTTTTGTTAGTGTAGTTTATCCAAGGAAAGCAGGCAAGAATGTCAACAGAGGATTATAGCAAGCTGAAAAAAAAACATTTGGCCAAGGTGTGTGAAGCCAAAGGACTTGCGCTTGCCAGCCTGACTAAAGAAGAAATTCCTTCAGCCTTAGTCACAGCTGCAGCACTGAGCAGCAACCTGGAAGACAACCAGGCTGGTGATAGGGATGTTCAGTCTTCAAAGACAGTACAATTCACCTCTTCCTCAAATGACTTAAAAATCCATCTGGAGTTAAAGAGACTTGACCTGGAGGCTAAACATTTGGAATTAGAATAAGCGGAGAGACTGCAGTATTTAGAGGTTGAAGAGAAATTGAGGCATCCACAGGCCGAAGAAAATGAGAAACACACCAACATGAGAGGGAGATGCTGACTTTTTTGAAAGGGTCATGGAAGTAATGGAGAAGGGAATAACCAAATCCCAGAAGCAATAAAGGTCAATACATTTCTTCTGCAGTTTACAGAGGGTGATAATTTTGTTAGCTTTATTCATATATTTGAAAGGGTATGTAAACAGTATAATGTTGACCAAGGGCTCTGGGTACAGTTCCTGACCCCCTTACTTCATGGAAAAGCTGTAACTGCTGTTTCTAAATTGTCTGATACTGATTGTTTAAACTATGATAAAATCAAACAATATTTACTGGAATGTTTTAAGTTAATACCTGCTGCTTAAAGAAAAAAAAGTTTTATGAGCATGGGCGCAAGGCAGATGAAAGCGTATGTGATTATATTCCAGAATTAAGTACTTATTTTCATAGGTGGGTGAGTGGGTGTCAGGTTACCACTCTTGAAGGGCTGACAGACCTTTTGGTGAGGGAACAAGCCCTTAGCATTTTGTCTGAGGACATGAGAATCTGGTTGGCAGAGCGGGAGTGTAAGTCTGCAGATGAGCTGGGGAGAAAAGGGGGATCTCTTCTTAGCAAGCAGGGGATCACTGCACAAAAAGGGGATATCCAGCTCTGCACATAGTTATAGAGCAACCCATGTTGGGCAGCCTAAACCACCCCAACAGAGTACACCAGTAACAGGGGAAGCCACTGGTTCAGATACATGACCAGGACCAAGGGTTAGATGTTTTAAATGTAACCAGAAGGGCCCTGTAGCATACAAATGTCCACTGAAGCAAAGTAGGGAACAAAAGATGAAGGAACCAGAAAGAGGAACTAACAGCATGCCAGTCGTAAGTTTTCTGGAGACAAAAGAGATACCAAATTATCACTAAAGTTTGTATCCTGTCTAAGTGGATGGAAGACAGGCCACTGCTAAGAGAGACATAACCTCTGATATAACCATTGTAAAGCCTGCAGTGGTTAAAGAGGAGCAGTATTTGCTTGGGTAGTCCACACCAGTCAGTGCTTTAGGAGGGACCCCCATTGTAAATACCTTTGGCCAGGGTTCAGCTTGACTGGGAGGGTGGAAAAAGAAGCAAGCAGGTAGGTGTGTTTGAGGATATCCCTGCAGATGCCTTGACAGGGAATGATTTTGATAATGCTGTACCTTGTGTGCATGCAGTTATATGTATTCAGGCTTAGAGACAGGCATGTGGGTCAGATAAACTGGGGGAGACCCAGCTAGACCCCATATCTGAAGCTGGGACTAGTGAGGTAGCTATTTCGGGGAGGGAGCTGTCCTGTAGCAGTGAGCCTGAAAGTGAGCCACAAAGGCCAGCACACATTAATCAATGAGCAATTAATTTATTCCACAAGCCAAGAACAGACCGGTTTCGGCAATTTAGCTTTCAACAGTGTTATTTTCAAAAAACAAATGCCACACCTTAAAAAAAAAACTATAAAGTTGAAGGACTGGTGCTCACAAATGATCATTAAGCCCAGGTGAAAAGCAACCCCCCAGCTTAATGATCCATGTGTTTTCTTTCTTATTTAATACAAAATGCCAAACACTTATTCCTTCTATCCAACGTTATTTTGTCAATAATAACAAAATTAAACCTGGTTGAAGAATGTTGGATGGTGTATTTAAACAAAGTATTTGAACTATGCATCTGATATCACTTAAATGTTCAGAAATTCTTATTCTAAGAGGATGAGAAGTTTACCCAACATAGAAAGCTGAGCATGTGCAATTGCTAAATAAATAACCCAATCAGAATTGCAGTTTTTGAAGGTGTCACTTGTCTCATTCATTCAAAGGAGATGATAAAGCTTTTTATGGGGTCAAGATATTTATTGTACATAAACATGTCAGGAACTTTAATTGGAACATGTATTTAAGCTAACTGATTCACTCTTTACTTCAAACACACTCACATGTGCATCTCCATTCATGCCTGCATTCACTCTGGCTGACTGTACAAAATGGCACTGCAGTTGAACGTGCTCAGTTCTTATATGCACATGCTATCTAGCATAAATTTAAGTTTGTGGTAATTGAACAAGTTAAACCTAATCCTAGGGGTGGACCATGGCAACCTTTTCTTGAGCAAACGGAGTTGTACTGGATTTCACGTTTGAGAGCAGTAGGTTGACCTGGGTTGAATGAGATGGCATCCATTGGATGTACTTTAAAACTGAAAGCAGAACGTAGATAAATTCAACAGTTATTGTTGTTAGTTCTTTACCTTCTTTTTTCTATTTGAATTGTTTATAATAGGGTTTTTATGTATGTTAGTATATGCATTTTACAGTAATTGTGTATGTTTCTCTTTAAATGTACAATGAGATACTGATGTCATCTGGCTTCAAGGGTATTTAAAGTTCATTTGAGTTTATACGTTTATCTGATGAAGTCTTGTCATTTTCTGAGACAAAACTGCTAAGAATAAATTTTGGGGAATGAGTCATTGCTGCTTTGTTGCTTTTCTGTTATTTAAGTGTTTGTAGATTTTTATGCTAAGAATCTACTAACACTAAGTAATGCTGAGCATTCCATTAGCAACCATTGAGCATGGTATTTGAGGAATCTGGTTCAGCTTAAGTGTTTTTTTTTTGTTGATGCAATTAAGTACTATTGCAAATAGACCATGCTAGAGTTTCCTTCTCCATATACTTTGACATAGAAGGGGCAAAATACTGTGCATCTTACCCTTCTTTTTGTAGAATCAGTACCTGGATGTCCACAATGTAAAATCTGTATATATTACTGTCATAATGCTAAAGAAATGACTACATTAGGACCTTTCATGATGATTCCATTTTCCATCATGTACTCATCTCTGCAAGAAAAATATTTCTGTATGTCAGATGGTAGACTGGTTTCTCGGACTGGCAATCCTTGACTGATAACATGTTTCAGCTTCTGCAAAACAGTGTCAAAAGCTGTGTGATGTCTGAGTTCAAGATGCGAGGAAGAAAAAAATTTGACTTCCATGACTTCAAGGTCTCTTGTTCTGTTGTTTGCCTGGTGCTTCCAACAAAGCATCTGCAAGGTATAAATATTTGCCTTTTCTATAAACAATGTTGAAATTGTACTTTTGAAATTTTAACATCAAGTGTTATAGGCATGCTGGAGCTGAATGTATAGGTTTCTTTTGAATTTTCACTAGAGGTTGGTGATCAGTCTGTTTGAACAGGTTTGTCATAAATATAATCACTGAACTTTGAACATTTAAACCCTACTGCAAAAAAAGATCCTTTTCAATTTGCGCGTATTGCATCTCAGTTTGGGTTAAACTTCTGGATGCATAGGCTACTGATATGACTTCCTTAAGATATGCTGCACCAAGACAATACTTTGAAGCATCACATGAAAGAGATACTGGTTTGTAAACATCATAATATCTCAAAGAGGGTGGACTGGCAATTTTCCATTAAGCAGGACCAGTTTACATTTTTGCATGTCAATGTATGGAATGGTGCTGAAAGCTATCTCAGGTCTGGGATGAACTTTCCTAAATAGTTTACCATACAAAAAAACATTGCAAAGATGTGACATTGTCTGGAACTTGCATTTTAAGAATTGCTGCTTGCTTAGATGAATCTGGTTGTAAGCCAGAACTGGTAAACAAATTGCCTACATTAACTTCTCTCAACTTGAATTTACATTGCTGAGGATTCAGTTTAAGACTGACTTCATGTGCATGGTCTATAACTTTCCTTTGGTTTCTGTTATGTTTGTCTTCACCAATGCCCACTGCAAAAATGTTGTCTGCTATGATAGCACGTGGGAAACCTGAAAAAATGTCTTCCATCGCATGTTGAAAGACTTCACTGGCAAAATTTATTCCAAATGGGATTTTCAAAAATCTGTACCTTCCATGAAGATTTGTGACCCAGCAAAATTTGCCAAAATGAACTTTTTGCATTTAAGACTGAAAAAATAGTATAATTTGGCATAAGAGCAGATACTTCTTCTACATGCACATCGGATGATGAGAACATTTGAGCACTTTGTTTAAATCTCTGGGATCAATACATATTCAAATATCTTCAGAGCTTTTCTTATGAGCTATGACCATGGAGCATACCCATTCAGTTGGTGGTTTTACTGGATTGATCACACCTAAATTCAA
Organism: Protopterus annectens; assembly: GCF_019279795.1. NCBI lineage: Eukaryota > Metazoa > Chordata > Ceratodontiformes > Protopteridae > Protopterus > Protopterus annectens. The sequence continues at coordinate 1,125,019,067 of NC_056741.1, read as the reverse complement.
CATTTTGACTAGTGCAGTTTTTACTTTACTCTGCATTGCTACCAACACCTTCTTTGCTGATCTGACAACTGTGCTTGAGTCATGGTTTAACATCATGGAATATGTGACTGTAGTTTGCCAAGATCATCTTTGAAAATATCAGCATATTCATTAAAAACATTCTGTGTAAAACTATCATGGTTTTTCAGACTTATATGGTGGACCTCCTTATTAAATTAAATCAGTCCCATTCTAAAACTGTCTTTGAGGCCTAACAATGACTGCACACATCTTTTCACTACATAAAACTGCAAGTCTTAGCTGTTCCCGGCAGAATACCATGTGAGAACTACTGTGCTATTAGTTTGAATCTCTTCACCACCATAAGCAACAAGCTTTGCACACTTTGCTGAATCAAGTGTGTCACCAGATTTCACCTTGGCAAACATTTGTCCTGATATAACATTGCACTTGGATCCAGTATCTACTTTAAGCTCTACATGTTTTCCATTAATCTGAACAGTACAAAACTTTTCACCCTTTGCTACCAACTGATAAACTACTCTAGTAACAGTTTCATCAACCACAGAGACACCATCAGTATAGAAAGTTTGCTCACGGCTTTCTATCTGTTCTACTTGCTTCTTTGGATGCTCTGTTTTACTAAAAGATTGTGGCACTTTAGACTTACAAAGTCATTTGAAATTATTCCAATTTTTACATTTGTGACATTGCTGACCAGAAAGCTAAGCACATTTCTCATTTAAGATCATGGATGCCCCCACAATTACAACAACCAGCAATATGATTAAGTACTGTGGTCCCATTCTGTTTATGGTTGAAACTAGGTACTGCCAAACCCTTCAGCTTATATCTCATTGTCATCTTAGCTTTCTGTTATACACTATCAACATTCGCACTGGTAGACACTGTATGCATGCTTTTCTCCATCACAAGCATATTCATGTGCTTTTCTGTAAGCTCATATATTTGACAAATCCCTATGACTTTACTCAACATTAAATCACTATCTTGAAGCAAAATCTTTCTCACTGCATCATCATTAACATCACATACAAATCTGTCCTTTATCAACTTCATCTCGTAAATCACCATATCTATATGTTTTTGCTTTATTTCTCAAGTCACTAATATGTATACTACTGTAGTTTCACCAGGCTTTTGATTTCTTGTGTAAAATATGTGCTTTTCCATTGTAATAGTCATTTGAGGGTTACACATTTCTCTAAATTTACATTTTAAGCACTCAGGGTCTTCCCGCATTTCAGCCTGTATCACAATATGGCAGTTCTCCCCTCCCCTGCATACACAGCAGGTGCATATACAAATGAACATTTCCTCTCAGTGCCTTCCAAGCCTGCTAAATTAAAAAGTATGAATGCCTTTGTACATGCATCTTTATCAGAAAATGTAGCCTGTACGAAAATATAATATTCTTTTTCAAACACTTGCCAATTCTTAGCAATATAATACATCAAACACCAGTGGTTCAGGTCTGTTGAATCCCTCTGAAATATCAGCAAAATATCTTTAAAATAAGCATAGACCGTGTACTTGTAATTATGCTCAAATGCACAACAATCTCTTTGAAAAGGCTTCACTTTAACAGTGGGATCATTCCAGAAACTTTGGATACTTCAAATAGTTTTAATGAATGCAACAAGTTGTACATTGTGAAGAAATTCAGTCAATTTAGTCTTTTGTACATTTTAAACACTTTGCAAATTATTTCAAACAATTTTGTATTTATTTCAAATACTTTTATCAGTATGTCACAATTTCAGACATTTCATTTACTTCAATAATTATTTCGAACATTTTGAAGGCTTTGCCACACATTCAGTGACTGAAAAATCATTTAAATGAGTTTAAGTATCTTTGAATAACCGTTGACCTGTTTGCGAGTTCATTCTGGTATACTCCTCCTCTTCTAACCGTATGCCTCAACTTTGGATGTTGCATCAACTTTGGATCTCACTTCTGACACCATCTTGTCTCATGCATTCAAAAGAGATAATAAAGCATTATATGGGTTCAAGATATTTATTGTAAATAAACATGTCAGGAACTGTAATTGGAACATGTATTTAAGCTAACTGATTCACTCATTACTTCAAACACACTCGCATGTGCATTTCCATTCATGCATGCATTCACTCTGGCTTACTGTAGAGAATGGCACTGCACTTGCACGTGCTCAATACATATATGCATGTACTATCTAGCTACAGTGGTTGAGTAGGAACAATATACACAATGATCTACAGAAGGTATGAATTTAAAAAAACAATAGAAGTATTTTTTTTGACGTAAAACTCTTGCTCATACAGCTCATACATATATACCAACAAAAATTACAATTATAATAAGGGTAACAACCTAACAAAGATTAGACCTCCATGGTAATTTGATGTGAACTAGAATTAGAAGTTATATGAATCCAGAATAACAAAAGTAGGAACAGTTCCGTTGCAACTCAGCTTTAATGATAACACAGGCGCTTTCACGTACAGCTTCTTCAGGTGTTTAAACTGAATTAATGAAACACCTATTTATACACATAAAAAATCATGTGATCAAATAATTACAGAATTAAAGTAAAATATCCAATAAAAACAATATAAAAATTTTAATTTCTTATGTTAAAACCAAAAAGTACAAATATGTATATATATGCATGTATTTGATAATACAAGCATGTTATACACTTTATTTATGAAGAGGTCTTTTTTGAAGAACTGGTTTAATGGGTACATGGTCATTAAGGCCATGCCCATAATTTGCTCTAAGTCTAACTATCCAGTTAGCTTCCAGTTCTTCAGTCCTACATCTAATATTACCACGTCTTATATTCTCATAAGTCGTGCCCAATACTAAAAATTTAAAAGTATGCTGTTCATCCGTGTTACCAACATGCTTAGCAAGTGCATTAGTAAAATTCTTTTTCTTAATATGATATAAATGTTCCCTAATTCTTTCTTTCAGGGAACGATCAGTTCTACCTACATAATATTTATTACATAAAACACAAAAAGTGAGATATACAACATGCATTGTATCACAAGTGGCACTTACAGTTATATAAAAGATCTCACCAGTGTCTGGATGTTTAAAAACAGTATTCTTAGAAATATAGCTGCAATACCTGCAGCTACCACATGATTTAGTGCCAGGTTCTGTTACTACGTGCTTTTTAAAAGTATTACTACATAACCTATTCTTGAGGGACTTCCTATTTTTGAAAGAGAATTGTGGTCTCGTACCTACTAATGCCTTGATATGATCATCAGTCATTAAAATATTCCAATGGTCATTAATAAATTCTGTATATAAACTAACATCCCTAGTATAATTAAGAGACATTCTGAGTTTATTGTTAGTAGAGTGTTTAATTCTATTGAAATTTTCTGAAAAATAAGGTTTTGCTGCAGTTGTTCTCATAGAATCAACTGCTAGGGAATTAACCTCCACCATTCTCTGTTCATAGCCCCTATCAAGCAATTCTGTTGCTATTATATTTTTATGATGTTGATAATCTTCATCTCTGGCATTCAGCCTAGAGGCTCTGAAGAATTGATTCCTAGCAACATTTCTAAATACAAAATTAGGGTGCATGCTTTTTCTATTTAATAACTGATTAGCATGACATTCTTTCCTATACAAATTACTATTCAAATAACCATTTGCATCTCTACTAATATAAACATCCAGAAAACTTATGCCATCAGAAGAAAAATTTAAAGTAAAATGTAAAAAATCTGAGGAACTGTTAATATAGTCCATGAAATCTAGCAATTGTTGTTCCGTCCCTTTCCAAATCAAAAAAAGGTCGTCCACAAATCTCTTATAAAATAAAATAAATTCTTTAAATGGACCCTGCACTAGATGTTGAGTTTCCCACACATCAATCACAGCATTCGCGTAACTATTAGAACAAGAGCTCCCCATGGCAACTCCATTTTTTTGCCAATATATCATTTCATTGTACACAAATATATTGTTCTGTAATACTAAATTCAATAAAGTTTGTATCAAAAATATTTCATCATTATTCAACCCTCCAGAACCTAATAATAGTTTTGTAACATATTCAATACCTATTGTATTAGGAATTACTGTAAATAAAGAAACCACATCTAATGTGGCAAACAAAAATCTGTCATGAGCTGTTATATGTTTAGAAAATTGAAACAGTTCATTCAAAAAATGTTCCGTGTCTCTAAGGACTATATGAAACTTACTTACTATAGGTCTAAGATGTTTCTCTAGATAGATAGACAGGGGTTCGGTGCATCAATTGTTGCCTGCCACTATAGGTCTCATTGGGGGATAACTACGATTCTTATGCACCTTAGGCAATCCTTGTATGATAGGTATAGTAGGATTCAAAGTATAAAAATATTTAGCTAAGTCATGGTCTATCAAAGAAGTAGCTTCTAGCCATTTAATCGAACTAAAAACTGTATTAATCATTGTATTAACTTGTGTTGGTGTTATGACTTCATAAAAAGTGACATCAGATAACATATCATACATTGCCATTTCATATTCTATTTTGTCCATTAAAACTATTTGCCCTCCTTTGTCAGCCGGTCTGATAATCAAATCCTGATTATTTTCAAAATCAACCAGTGCCCGTTGTTCAAGCTTACTCAAATTATGCCTATTACCTATATTCTTATTCATATGTTTGTTATTGTAAACTTCATAAATGCTAGAAATACATAACTGCTCAAAAGCATTGACCAAAGCATTATGTTTTGGTACAAACATACTCTGTCTTTTAAGACAGTCACTGTATACATCCTGAGTATCATTAAACATGCATTTTAAAGAAAGATTACGTGCAAACATTTTAACATCAAATATAATATCAGTAATACGCATATCACTTGTGGGAATAAACGTTAAGCCCTTATTCAAAACAGTCATTTCAAAGTCTGTTAAATTATGACTGGAAAGATTAACAATTAATGTCTTACTTGTTGAAATGTTTTTTTATCGTTAGTGGGCTTGTGGTTGTTTCGCCCAACTTCTGTTTGTATCTGGTTGTGCTCCTGCCTCTCGGCTGCGTCTTCTGCTGTCTGCTTCTTGCCCTGCTTATGGATCTTTCCCTCACTGGAAGAGGAAAATTCAAGCCCATAGAGTTCAAACCCATTAAAAAATTATTGGTGTTTGGCCCATTACCCTGATTCTGAGATGATAACAAGGGGGGAAAATCCGCATCCACAGAACTATGTATTTCTGCCGTAGTTACAAAGGTCTTTCTGATAGCCCCCGTATTAGCACTCAATTGCAGATTTGTAGTATCAGTATTACTAGATACAGGCAAAGATGTTGCTTGTATGCCCGTATTGTTTATACCAATTTCTTGAATATTAGAGTTAGAAACATTAGTAGTACTCGGCAACTGCACTTCTGCTCCATTGTAATTAGCTTCACTCTGTTGTGAACGTAATGAAGTACGCGATTGGTCAATAAAATCACGTGGCCAGGTAAAGATGTTACCGGCTATAAAATCTTTACAGTCTCTGTATATTTTATTCATTTTAGTTTGTAAGAATTTCCTTCCATAAAAAGCCACATTATCAATGGTTTCAGTCATGGGTTTATCTAGAATGGTCAGACAATATTTACTACAAAGTGCTAAATATTTGGACTTGATATTGTCTAATAAAGTTGTTTCTTGCCTAGTCGCTGATGCTATTAACAACTTCAGGTAACCCATGCTTGTAGAAAGGTTAAGTTGTTGCCATCCACTTAGGAGAGTTGTATCACAATCAATTTGGGTGGGCATTTTTAATACCCTAAGCCCACGAGGTATAATTCTCTCTGTCAAACATAGCTGTAAATGAAACTTCTCATATTGAGTTCTTTTTAACTTACAAAACTCCTTCTCTAAGTTCAATAAATCACTTTTCAGTGCCAAAAAGTCAAAATGTGTGTTGTCCTCACCTTCTGCAGGTATAAAACCTGTAAAGAGCGGATTCTCTTTGTCACTAATTCTAGATATAAAAATGTTCACATTGAGTTCAGTTCAATTAAATTGTTCTGATGGCTCCACTACTTCAGGCATAACAACGTTCTCATTTCCAGTAGCCATAACAAAGGTGTTGTTTGGTGTGAAAAAAACTGCACAATATGAAAACAAGCTCACCAAACAAACACCTAACACCTTCGCAATAAAAAATAATAAAATCCAAACACAAGTCAAATAAGCAAAGGTGTGGCTCCAAAATAAACTGTTATATGAATCCAGAATAACAAAAGTAGAAACATTTCCATTGCTTAGCTTCCAGTTCTTCAGTCCTACATCTAATATTACCACATCTTATATTCTCATAAGTCGTGCCCAATACTAAAAATTTAAAAGTATGCTGTTCATCTGTGTTACCAACATGCTTAGCAAGTGCATTAGTAAAAGTCTTTTTCTTAATATGATATAAATGTTCCCTGATTCTTTCTTTCAGGGAACGATTAGTTTTACCTACATAATATTTGTTACATAAAACACAAAACATCCAGACACTGGTGAGATCTTTTATATAACTGTAAGTGCCACTTGTGATATTGTGCAAGTTGTATATCTCGCTTTTTGTGTTTTATGTAATAAATATTATGTAGGTAAAACTGATCGTTCCCTGAAAGAAAGAATCAGGGAACATTTATATCATATTAAGAAAAAGAATTTTACTAATGCACTTGCTAAGCATGTTGGTAACACGGATGAACAGCATACTTTTAAATTTTTAGTATTGGGCACGACTTATGAGAATATAAGACGTGGTAATATTAGATGTAGGACTGAAGAACTGGAAGCTAACTGGATAGTTAGACTTAGAGCAAATTATGGGCATGGCCTTAATGACCATGTACCCATTAAACCAGTTCTTCAAAAAAGACCTCTTCGTAAATAAAGTGTATAAAATGCTTGTATTATCAAATACATGCATATATATACATATTTGTACTTTTTGGTTTTAACATAAGAAATAAAAAAAAATTATATTGTTTTTATTGGATGTTTTACTTTAATTCTGTAATTATTTGATCATATGATTATTTATGTATATAAATAGGTGTTTCATTAATTCTGTTTAAACACCTGAATACGCTGTACGTGAAAGTGCTGGTGTTATCATTAAAGCTGAGTTGCAACGGAACTGTTTCTACTTTTGTTATTCTGGATTCATATAACAGTTTATTTTGGAACCACACCTTTGCTTATTTGACTTATGTTTGGATTTTATTATTTTTTATTGTGAAGGTGTTAGGTGTTTGTTTGATGAGCTTGTTTTCATAGAATTAGAAGTTGTCAGCTTTTTATAGTGATTAAACTAACCTCCCATTTTTTGCCTTTTCTATATGAAAACAGACATCTAGAAGGTAACAAATTACTCAAGTGGTCATCTGTCAACACAATACTCTAATATCTTTGTAACAGATCCTTAAAAATTTGAGTATTACCACCATAATTACTGACTAATCTCAGACGTTGTGTTCGACTCTCCTTGGTCTTATATTTTAATAATTGGGTCTGAACTTAGGCATTAACTGTACTTAAGATGTTAGTTTTTTTTATTGTGATATTCCCTACTATTAAACCTCTCAATCAGATCATGATTTTAACTAGATAACTCGTGTTCAGAAGAACAAATCCTATGTAATGTCAGAAACTGAGATTTTGGAATGTTTCTTATAATATGAAAAGGATGACAACTGCTAGTGTGTTACTCTCGGGATGTTTCCTATGAACTGTACTTGCCAAAGTCTCATCATCCTTAACAGTTATCTACACATCCAACTATATTTGTTTGATGAAAATTTACTGTAAAATTAATGCCCCATTTGTTTTCATTTAAATACTCAAAAAATTCTTGTAAATATCCAATTCAAGGGTAGATCTCCACACAAGCCAACAGTTATCAAGGTATCTATGCCAGATGTCTAATGAGTCCAAAAACATGTTATGGTTGTTATCATAAATAATCTGTTCTTCAATATAGCCCATGAACAGATCAGCATAAATGTGGGGAAAAGGTGCTCCCATGCCTGTACCTTTTAATTGTAAATAACTTTCTTCCTTTAAATAAAATACATTCGTAGTTGGAACATGCTCCGTCAAACACAGCAAAAATGTGTTAAATACAGGGCTATAAATGGAAGGACAGTTTAACCAATACTCCAAAGCCAATAGCCCCAGCCAATGGGGAATATTGGTGTAGAGAGCTGTTACATCTAGCGTACATAGATACCATTCCTTATCCAATTGGGTATCCTGTATAATTTAAAAAAATTCTGTTGTATCTTGGATACATGATCTAACTAAATTAAGCAATGGTTTTAAATACTGGGATAGGAAAGATGGTAGTGGCTCAGTGAGTGACCCTCTACCCAAAACAATAAGTTGTCCATGGGGTTGACATAAATCTTTATGAATTTTAGGTAACAAATAAAAATACTGCTTTGATGGGTCCTGCACTGTTAAATGATAAACAGTATCTTTGGAAATTATTCCTTCTTCTACTGCTAGTTGCAAAATTCTGTCAATTTCTGATTTGAATTTGGAGGTGGGGTACAGGTTCATCTGTTGATAAAAATGATGATCCACCAACTGTCTTTTGGCCTCTAAAAAATACATAGACCAGTCCCAGACTATCACTGAGATGCCTGAATCAGCAGTACTAACTACTAATTTTTTATCATTAGTCAATTTTTTCATAGTGGGCAGCTACGGTGGTGTAGTGGTTAGTGTTGCCTCCTCACAGCAAGAGGTTCTCTGGTTCGATTCACGGCTGGGGTGCCTTCCGTGCAGAGTCTGCATGTCCTCCCTGTGGTTGCGTGGGTTTCCTCTGGGTGCTCCGGTTCTCTCCCATGTCCCAAAGACATGCTGTAGGTGGATTGGACACTCTAAATTGGCCCTAGGCATGAGTGTGTGCATGTGTGTGCCTTCTGTGGAAGGTTGGGCACCGGGCTGGCAACTCAGCACCGTAAAACTCCACTGTCAATCATGAGCGGACAGGTGATCTGTTGTGGCGACCCCTAAATGGGAAAATCCAAAAGAAGAAGAAAAAGTCAATTTTTTCATAGTCTGCTGTTGAGTCTTGGTTAAATTAAAAATAATTTTGCCGTGGGACTTATATGAGAAATGCAATTTCCAAAGGTTCTGTTGCTAAAGACCTCAACATATTTATGTAAAGAGGGTGAAAATGTAGATGGTTTAAACTTAAACCCAATATTGTCCTGTTCAACATTCAATTTGTCAGAAAAAAACAATTTTAAATTCAATGTTCTACAAAATATCCTAGACTAAAACATTTTCAGGAACCAAATAACTAGGAATAAACCCGAAACCTTTATTCAACAAATCATTCTCAACATTAGATAATTGTGTGGATGAAATATTATGTACATTCTGATAAAGTTTTACTTGGATACCATCAATTGTATTAGTGTCTCTAACATAGTAGCCCCAGTTGTGGTGTTTGTGTCTAGCCCTCCTACATCTTCAAAAGGGATAATATTATTTTTATTTTTTGGGCAGAGGGGAAGTAGATGGTGTATTCCCCTCAGTGTTTGAAGCAGATGAAAAATCTTCTGCTGACGTTTCAGTCAGTCCATCACTGGACTTCAATATCGACTTTTTCCTTTTGCATTTGGCAAAAACTCCAGGTCGTTCCTTTTTATCAGAAAATTTAATGGCCTTTTATGTCTAGAATTGTTTGCCATGTTCATAATCCTTGAAATCATGCTGACATTTCTTAAGCATATGGGACTTTAATTCTTTTTCAACTGTGACACAATCTTTGGTTAGTGCCAAAAAAGTTCCCAATACATATTCAAAAAAGTTTGGCCAAATCACAAAAGTTGGAAATTGTGTTAACCAAACTATCTATCTTACGTTCATAAAATGATAGCAAAATTGTAACAAACAACAGTTAAGCTGATTGTTGGGCCTCTTGCCATTCCCAGTGTAAATTCTCATATATACCTTTAACATAAGGTTGTATGCACACTCAATGCTCTCTGGGGGGTGATATCTTTGTTTTATAAGCTTTGAAGCTTTTTATAAGCTGCCAAACATTCAATCTCAGTTCCTTCATAGCTACAGATATCTGATGAAAAATGTCAGAAAATGATAAAGCAATAGGTGCAGTCTCAGACAATCTAGTAGAAACTCCCTGGGTTGCTTCAAAAACACCCACATCATCCTTATCCACTGCCAAACCTTTAAGTATCTGAACAAGATCCATATGACAAACAGTCTTCAAAAAATGAAATAAGAAATTCAAGACACTAACCTGATATAGAAAGTTCAGCGTGTCACCACTGCCCAAAGTAAAAACCAAGGCCTTCACTCAAACCAACAGCTAAACAACAAAAAAGTGGTCTGTCTGATATAAAAGAAAAATGTGACCGACAAAACTTGCCAAAATAATTCCGACCTGTTAGAACCACCTCCTTTCATCTGTATTAAATAATTCAATTGTTATACTTCTTAAAGACACTGTTTTCAACAATCTCCTCTGTAAATATAGAACCTCTTCCATATCAATACCAAATAGTGTGGATGCTACTCTTGGTAATAACATTCATTCATGAGCAGCCCTTAAAATTGTCCATTAGAGTAGCGGACTGATGTTTCCGATGACTTTCTTAAATAGTTAGCAACCAAAAATCCAGTAGAGAAGTCACTCTAATCCATCTGCTGCAACCTAATGACTTCATGAGCAGGAAACCATACGTAAAAATATTAATGCTGTTGTCCCATTAGCATATGTTCTACAACAGCCACTTCAGAATTATTTTCTTGGTTTGCAACTTCAACAAAACACTAAAACAATACAATGCCACTTTAAACCATTTCTAGCAGCCCACTAACTCCACCAACAAAAAAATATACTAAAGAATACGTGGATGTTGCCCAGTGGCAAATGTTTTGTAGCAGCCTCTTCTGAAATATTTCCTTAGTTTGTAAACTGACAGTCCATCAAATTCAGCCAAAGGACAACAATAGGACCAAAAGACAATAAATCGGTGGCAATAACTTCAGCAACTACCAATGTGATCCATATAACACCAATGAGTTTGAAAAACATATTGGTTAAATAGTGAAGCCAATGTAACTGATTTTGCAGCAGTCAAAAAGGCTCAAATACTGCACCAACAATGTGGAAAAAATGAACTGCCAACCCACAACAAAATTCCCATGCCAGTATTATAAGGTTCATGGCCAAAAGAATCTAATGAAAAAAACAGAAATGACCACCACACAAGCAAAGAACAATATGGGTTCAACAATATTGTCATCAGTGTTATTTTCAAAAAAAAAAAAAAAGAAAAAAGAAAAAGAAAAAGAAAACAATACCACACCTTAAAAAAAACAGAAAACTCATGGATAGGTTACTCACAAATGATCATTCAGCCTGGGCAAAAACAAACCCCCCAACTTAATGATTCACATTTTTTCTTTCTTATTTAATACAAAATGCCAACCACTTTTATTCCTTCTATCTAAAGTTATTTTGTCAATAATAACAAAATAAAGATGGCTGAAGAATGTTAGATGGATAAACAAAGTATTTGAACTATGCCCACATCTAATATCACTTAAATGTTCAGAAATTCTTATTTTAAGAGGATGAGAAATTTGCCCAACATAGAAAGCTGAGCATGTGCAAATGAATAAATAAATAACCCAGTCAGAATTGTAGTTTCCAAAGGTATAAATATCAAAAACAGCAGAAGTATTTTTGAAGAAAAACTCTTGCTCTTACACACAAACCTACAAAAACTACAATTACCACAAGGGTAACAACCTAACAAACCTTGACCCTCCATGGTAATCTGATGTAAACTAGCATTAGAAGCTGTTGGTTGTAGAGTTATGGTTACTTTCTCTTTATGAGAGATGTCAGATGTTCCACTAACAATTAAACTGAAGAACTTTGCCTCTTTAACTCTACTTCAAATTTTTCTCTGAATCTGTAACCCAAAACATTAAGAATTTCATTCTGAATTTGTGCTGAAGCATACAGTGCATTTTGCTGAGCCTCTTTAAATGATCAGCAAGAACAGAGTCCACTTCTGCCATGCATTCAAGCAATGCTTTAAAGTTTCCTGTGCAAGTCAGTTTTTTCATGTGGTAAATTCTATCTTCCAAAGAGAAGAATTATTTACACAATAAGTCACAAGGCATGAGTTGTGTATTCCTGCAACTTCTTATCTTTCTGTGCAATGCTATAAGCTGCTTGCAGTTGCCCAGAGCATACTTCTAGAAATGCCTCTGACTTTACAAGTGCATTTTCATTGTATTTTGACTTGCTCTATCATTCAAGAATTTTCCTTGCATTAGTCCAAATGGTTGTAGGCATGGAGACCAACACATGCTCTCTAGCTCTATGGAATAAAGAGCATGGACCACAGAAGACCCCATCCAAACTCTGTGAATTCTGTGCAAACTTGAATTCATGCAGAAGCTGTGGACTGAATCTTCTGTGTTTTCTGGATTTCAGAATACCCCATAAAATGATTAGGAAACTCAAAGTCTTCAGGGTATCCACTGCATGGTCAAGATGGTCTTGTTGTCGATATATGTAATATGACCATGTTTGCACAAGCCAATGGCATAATCATTTCTTATGGCATCATTCACGCTGTTACAAACTACAGTGTGGGTGTTAGAATTTTTGGAGACTTACACATGCCCTGCTGTAGTACTTGTGTAGTCCACCTCCATCATGTCACTTGATTGAAGATCATCTTGCTGCAGGATATTGCATGTCCTTTTGTCAAATACTGTCTTGGTCTCCACCTCAGTCATGTCACCAGTCCTGCCATAGGTGCTGGATGTAGTATATTCCACTTCACATGCAGGACTTCCAGATGGAATCACAGCTACTGGTTATTGACTCACAGGTTCAGCTGGAAAAAGCTGTTTGGACTTTGAGGATGGGCGATTGATTTTCCAGGAGCATCTGGTTTCAAAACTCATCTCATTGGTACTTTCACTGTATCGCAATGACTAAAAAGAAAGGGGAAGTTTAGTCAGAATGATTGTTGTAATGTATCAAAAGAAGCACTGTCAGAAGAGCTTGTAATAAGCCAGTTTATGCTGATGCATAATCTACACTGCTCTGTAGAATGCCTTACCCTATAGCAAGTTGCCCTTTGTCCACCTCTGCTGTTGACGCAGCCACTGACAGTTCCATGACATGCCTAAAACAAATAATCTTATTGCTTCTGTATCATGAAAGGGCTACTGTAGCTTTCTGCAATCTAAAAACCTTACCCAAAGTTGTACGTTCCATCTAAAACCACTGCAGATCCCACAGGATTAAAAGGCTTTTTGGTTTGCCTTCTGAAAAGAACCAGCTTAGTATATGCTGCTGCACAACACATGACTGAAGTGATCACACACTTACTGCTAGTACAATAAGTGCAGAGATGTTGCCAGCTTGATGCTGCCTTACTGTTGTGTCTTTCGGCTTTTCCCAGTTAGGGGTCGCCACAGCGGAACTCCGGTCCACTAATGATTGGCAGTAGATTTTTATGCGCTGGCTTGCCGGGCCTAACGCACAACCTTTAATGAAGGAATGCTCATTCACTCATGTCACCATATAGAAGACACTCTAACTGAGAATCGAACGGGCAACATCTAACTGTGAGGCAACAACGCTACTGCAGCACCACCACCGTGGGTTTTCACCACTACCACGGGATTTTGATGTTGCCTTACTAATTACAGAAAATATAAGCAGCTCTACAGTTCTGCCCTCAGAAAGTGCTGCCTACATAATACAACGGCAATGACAAATAACACATGACATAATCACCACAAAGCTGGTAGTAACATGCTTGAAAAAATGTTGTTACATGTGGACTGAACACCCATTTAAAGGATGCTTCTTAAATCCATCCATTGATATGTTCAGTTATACAGTGTTATGGATGGTAATGGTGATACATTTCATAGGTTCATAGGTTCATAGGTAGGTACTAGGCTATTGGCCCTAGGGCCTATACAAGCTTAGCCAAAAATGTACCCTGGCTTTTGCCACCCAAGAGAATTATTTTCCTGTGCCCCTGTCAAGCAGAACCACAGAAGTGATCCCCGGGGTGAATTTCCTATTACCCATCCAATCATCAAGATTTTTCTTGAAGAGTACTAATGAGGAGCTCTGTTTGACATAGATAGGTAGTCTGTTCCAGAGTATGGGAAGTCTCTGGGACAGGAATCTATCCCTCCAGCATGTTCTGTTTATTGTGGTGACAAGGTTTAGGTCCCTAGAGCGTATAGCTCGGAGGGATTGGGATTTCTTTAAGTGGAGCATGTCCAACAGCTCTGGGTTTGACATAGCTTTGTATGTTAGGCAGAGATCACGTCTGAGTAGGCGATATGCAATGGAGTAAAGCTGGAGTTTTTTGAGACAGTCTGCATAAGGCATCTGTTTGAGGCCAGTAATCCTCTTTGTGAGGTATTTTTGTGGCCTTTCCAGTTGTTGTAGATGTCTTGTGAGGTACATACCAAAAGGGGCGTTGTACTCTATAATGGGTCTAATGAGTGATGAGTAGAGGGGAACAATGAGATCTTTTTTTCTGGATGAGAAACCTTTTGTGATGAGGTGTGCCACGTAGAAAGATTTCCTGACAACTTTGGCAATGTGAATATCAAAGGAGAGACTACTGCCCACGTGTGTCCCAAGGTCTCTTATCACACTTTCAGTGTTAAGTAGACTACCGCCTACGTGGTAGTTCATGGGTACAGAATTTTTACCAAAGGGGATGCCAATGCACTTTTTGGCATTGAGCTTGAGACCATGTCTTTGACACCAGGCATCTGTCTCAGTGAGGCCCTTTTGTAGGATGTCCACATCATTAGGAGTTTCAATTATGGCTCCTAGTTTGCAGTCATCTACAAATTTGGTTAGCCAAAGACCTTCTGTGTTAGCCTGTACATCAGAGAAGTAGATACCAAACAGGAGAGGACCCAGGACTGAACCCTGTGGTACTCCACTTGTCACTGGTCTGAAGTCTGATTTGGAGTCTGCTACTTTCACAGTGTGGGTTCTTTCAGTAAGCCAGTTGGCAACCCATCTTGTGACATAGGGATTTATACCTAGTTTAGTGAGTTTATCTATAATTCCAGAGTGGGGGATGGTGTTGAACGCCTTGGCGAGATCTAGATAGGCTGTGTGAACCACCTTACCCTCATCTATGGCTTTGGTGACTACTTCAAAGAAGTCTATCAGGTTTAGGAGAAATGATATGCCTTTTACAAACCCAAACTGTGTGGGGTCCAGGGTTTGAAGATCTCCAATGTCTTTGTTTATGAGTTCCATGATGATACGTTCCATGGCCCTGCAGACGAGGCTCATCAGGCTAATGGGGCAGTAGTTCCCGGGATCTGTTGTGGCCCCCCCTTTGTGGAGTGGGATAACTGTCATGGTGTGCCATTAAATGGGCACAAAGCCTGAGGTGAGGCTATGATTGAGCATGGTACTTAGGTGGGATGCCAGTTCATTCTGTAGTTCATGTAGAAGGCAGCCTGGGATGTTGTCAGGTCCCATGGATGCTGTGTTCTTGGCTTTGGAGAGTGAAGTTTTTACCTGTGCAGCCGTGATTACAGGAACTTTGCATTGTTCCAGTATAAAGATAGGCCCTTTAGGGGGTGAGAGGGGGGTAAAGTTAGCACTGAACCTATCTGCCAGGATGTTGGCAATATCAGTTGGTTCTGTATATTTAGTGTCATTGTGCTGCAACTCAGAGCAGATATGAGTGTTGCCATTGAGATTTTTGACATAGCTATAGATTACTTTGTGGTTGTCTTTAGAATCAGTGGCAATTTTGTTTTCATAACTAGCTTTGGAGGATTTTATGAGGGATCTCAGCTTCTTACTTAGGCTGACCAGGGAGTTCCTCCAATTGTGGGATTTTACTCTTTTTTGCAGCAGTTTCTTTCTTCTGTTGTAGAGTTTGTTTATGGCAGAAGACCACCAGATTGGCTTCCTTTTTTTGGAGGATAGCATCTTGGATCTTTATGGATACCACAATCCATGCACTTGTGTAAGTAATAAAGTGCATTTGTGTAGGATTCAGCAGTCGTACCTCTATTGTCCATCTGCATGGGTGTCATGACATTTGCCACTTCTGGCTTAAGAAGTGTGAAGTTGGCTTTGGAGAATTTTTTTACGGTTGTTTTCCTAATGGGGGGTGGGAGCAGGATGTGGATGTCTAGGGTGATTAGTTTGTGGTCGGATCTGACCATCGAGGAGCTGACCTCTGGTATGGAACACCAGTCACCCATGTTGGTGATGACCAGGTCTAGGATATTGCTGCCTCTGGTGGGGGTGTGGATAAGTTGATCCAAAGTGTTGGAGTTGATGATTTCCAGAAAACTTTGGGCAAAAGAGTTGGTATATGAGTAGTTTTCCCAGTTAATGGTAGGGTAGTTGAAATCACCCATTATTAGAGTGTTGGGTTGTACCATAATATTTTCCAGTGTATCAAGAAAAGAGGTGTGGGAATCCTGGGGCATGGTGGGGGGTCTGTAGCAAGCTACAATCTGGATTGCGGTTTTGCCCAGAGTTAGTTGAACTTGGATAATCTCGGATGCATTATGCTGAGCAACTAGCTTGGAGGTGTTGATATCCTTAATGAATATGGACACGCCTCCACCTTTAGTGTTTCGGTCCGGGTTTGGTGGCTGAAAGGTGTGGTATGAATTATAGCCTGGTAATGCAGGGGTGCTCTCTGGAGCTTTGAACCAGGTCTCTGTCACTGCACAGATGTCAATGTTCTCCATTTTAAGGAGTGCCTCCATTGAGTGCATTTTGAGGTTTAGACTTCTAGCATTGAGTAGCATTACCCTCAGATTTTGCTTGCTTGTACCTGTTATGGTGGTGAATTTGTCATTTGAACCTTACCTAAAAAAGGCACTATAGGGGTGGCAAGTGCCTTTGCCAGTATCTGGAATGCCAAGGGCGACAGGTGCAGGCCATCTCTGGCAAAGCAGTGTGGTCTGTCGATCATGTCATCCCAGGCAGACAGATACTGGATTCCCTTAGAATGACATCAGAAGCTTAGCCAATTGTTAAAGTCAATCATTTTGTCCTTGTACTGTGGTGTCATTCTGGGTGATGACAGTATGCTACTCAAGGCTAGGGTCATACCATCCTGGGCTACAAGATCAGAGAGCTCCTCCATGTCTCTTTTCATGTAGTCCAGGGAGGTACGTCTCGGGTCATTCACACCAACATGGACAATGACAGAGTCATATTTGTACTTGTTGTGGAGTGACCTGAGTGCATGTGTTATGTGGCGGATCCTGGCACCCAACAGGCAGCTAACAGTAACTTTTTCCTTGTTTAGTCTGGTGAGTGGAACATCAGTGTGCCTGACTATAGAGTCACCTATGACTAGAGTGTTGGGTACGTTATGCCTTATGGGCTGTAGTTGAGTGGCACACTATGTGGGCTATGTGTCATTTGTGTTGTGTCAGCAATGAATGGAAAGTGAGAATATGATCTACTACATAGTAAGTATGTTGTTATATATTCTATTGTCACCTACCAAATGCAGATCACAATTATAATGCTGATTTTGGATCCCTGTACATTGTTGTTGTTTTGGCTTACAGTTAATGGTCAGTTATGCAGAATGGGCTGTAACTTAGTTAAGTAAGGAAAGCAGCTAAACTTGCTGACAGGTGTGCTTCCTCTTCCTGATGAGCACATTTGCCTTCCTCTGCTGTGCACCTGATATTTGTTTTCATTTCAGTGTAGACTCTGTTCCTACAACACAAACTCACAATCAGAAATGCACATTTTTCCTTCCTGCTAAAGTCAGGGCAATGCAATGAAAAGTTACATTTTTATAGGTTGCATTTCAAAGTAAAACAGACTGCCCAAGCACTCATTTTTTTGGCCAGAACTTCATCTCAGTACACAAAAATTATGTAAAACTGTCACATGCACTTCAAAGTCATGAAGCATGGAGAAGGCTAGTAGAGAACAGATACACCTCAGATTCAGTCACAGACTGGGTGATAGCATTACAATGAAAATAAGCAGCAGGAATGCATTAAAAAAAAAAAACTCACCGGATGCTCAGTAAGTACAATTTCTGCAAATTTTCCTCTATTGGAGCAAGGAAAATGACCACAATTTCTTGCTATCAATGCATCTAATGTTCCAGGCATGTTGAAACCAAAAGCAGGCTATCTTCTCACATTTCAGTCACATATAGGCTATCCATCAGAGAACAAATGAAGCAAAACCAATCGAGTAAACTCAGAACCAGGAAGTCACACCAGGCTGGAACCAACAAGCTGTTAGAGGTATCAAAAACAGTAAAGTGTTTCAGAAACAGTCGCGTGTTTCCGAAACAGTACCGTGTACAAAAATCTTCTTACTGCAAATACAAATGATGTGTTTAAAAGCAAAAATCCAATGAAGCTGTTGGAAAATGTCAAGACCACAGAATTTCCACGTAAATCTTTTATTCCACAAACACGATAAAAAACAGTCCAATATAACCAAGCGCTTTCACCTGGACAATTCCAGGCTTTTTCAAGATTAAAGTGAACTTGTGGCCATACTGGTTAAATACACAGGTTAATAGGCCAAATTAGCAATTAAAATTTAAATACCATCAACATTTAAAGTGCCATAGTGCTTTAATACTTTTTTGAAGTTCTAATAAAGCTATTAAATAAACTTCTTCTACTACATAAATCTCGTGTACTACAAAAATGTGTTAATATGTCTTATGTACCAAATTATTACAAAATTATTAGTTGCTGTTATAATAAATAAAAAGTAAATTAACCTATAATTTAATACACTTGTATTTTAAATAGTTAAAAATGACTTCTTTAAAAATGACTTCTTTAGTTAAAAACATTATACTGTTGTTATGTATATAGACCACTAAAAAATTAATCTTATATACATTATCTGTGTTTGTGTGTGAATTTCATTATTGTCTAATTGTTTTTTCATTTGAAAATTAAATTCATATATGAATAGATTATAACATTCTTCTTAAAAAACATTCATAATATATTTGATGTTGATATCAATTAGAATTAATATAGTACACACAAAGTAGAAATTAAAGTACAAACCACTTATAATTTATTTCTTTTCACCTTTAGTATACTATTGATACTAATACTGTCATTCATTCCTGGATTTTTGGAGGCATCCAATTTAAGTTGCCAAATTAACTCCCTAGTTTCTAAATAACTTTCCCAATCACCTCCTCTGGGGTCAATAGTGACCCGTTCCAGGACAAAAAATTTTAAAGACATATTAGTACATATTAAAGAATGTTTGAAGAATGCATTAGAAGTTTTCTTTTTCTCTATCTCGTATATGTGTTCATAAATTCTTTTTTTGAGCATCCTAGTGGTCTTCCCCACATAGAAACCATGACAAAATGTACATATACCCAAATACACTACTCCTGTTGTGGTACAGTTGTGGTATCCTGATGTCTTTAAAGTGCAATTCCTAGATGGTAAAAATATTTCAGCAGCGTCTAATAAATAATTACACTGTTTACACATACCACATTTGTATGTACCATTTTTTCTATGAGAGGAAACAGTATTCGTCAATTGTCGTAAGTTAGAGTTCTGTTCAAACATCCCTTTCAGATTAGTGTCACGCTTCCTAATAAAGGTTAATGTTTTGGGTAAATAAGCTTTAATATCCTCCTGTGTTGTTAATAATGGCCAAAAAGCATGTAAAGTGTTCTCTATATATGTTGAATCGCTAGTGTACGTGTAAATAAAACTTTTCTGTATATCATTTTGTCCTTTATTAGTAGTTATGGGAAGGGGGAGTCCTTTACTAAGAAGAGGTGGAAATCTGGAATCCCTTTTCTCTAATACTTCTTCAGTGACAGATTTAATTAACTGTATAGGGTAGCCTCTTTCTAACAACATTTTTGTTAAAGATGTAACTTCCTCAAGAAAAGCTTCTAATGTGCTGCATATTCTGGATGCTCGAATCAATTGCCCTCTAATAATTCCCTTTTTAGTATAAATAGGGTGTGAACTATCAAAGTGTAGAAATGTATTAGAAAAAGAAGGCTTCCTATAGATACTTGATTGAAAATGTTCACATTTCTTGTCCTTAGTTAATAAAATATCTAAATAGTGTAATGAATTTTTGCTGAGTTCATAAGTGAATGACAAAAAGTCGGTAGTTGTATTAATGTATCCAAAAATCTCCAGAAAAGTTTCCTCAGAACCTTGCCATAAAATACATATGTCGTCCAAGTAACGTTTGTAAAATAAAATCTGTTCATTCCATTTAGTGGAGTGAATAAAAGTTTGCTCCCATTTATGTAAAACTATGTCAGCATAAGATGGTGCACATGGGGAGCCCATTGCTACCCCTTTGTTTTGTCTGAAGAATTCTCCATTAAAAAAGATGTAGTTATTGTTTAGAATAATTTCCATAAACTCAATAAGTATATTAATCTGGTTATTACTTAAATTACTTAAATTTATTAAGATATCTGAAAACCAGTCTATTCCTATATCATGGGGTATACTTGGGAACAATTCAACTACATCTATTGTTATCATTAATACATCCTTATTACAAATGTTAGGTGGAATACTGGCTAAGAATTCCCAAGAATCTCTGCATACATATGGGAGCTTGGAAACCAAAGATTTTATACTGTGTTCAACATATTTACCTAGCGGTTCTGTGATACTGTTAGCTCCAGCCACAATTGGCCTAAATTTCAAAGGTTTAGTTCCTTTATGAACCTTTGGTATGCCAAATAATATAGGAGTTTTTGGATGTGGTACATTCAAGTAGTTAAATAATTCTTCATTTATCACTCCTTGAAGTAAATGATCGTTCAATATGTATCTAATATTGGCATACGCAACATTTAATTCATTAATACAAGCCTGCTCATAAGTGTCAGTATCCTGTAATATATCATGCATTGCATTATCATAGTCAAGTAGGTTCATAAGGACCATCCCACCCCCTTTATCTGGTTTCATAACCCTGATTTTTTGTTTTTTTAATAAATCCATAATTTCTTCCAAGTGTTTATTAAAATTATGTGAAGGGTCATGGTTATTTACCAGATTACTTCTGAGTGTTTTTTCTATGAGTTCTTCAAAAATTTTTAAACTCGGATGCAGGGGGGGGGTTAAATAAGCTGGACCTAGTAATGTTACTTAACATTGTACTTTGTCCCTTAAAAAAGAGAGAAAGATTTAAATTTCTGACAAATAATTTTAATTCTATCAACAGTTTCGGCAAATACGCAGGTCTTGTTGGAATATAATTCAACCCTTTGGTGAATAGTTCTAAATAGTCAGGGGTGATATCCAGGTCCATATAATTATAAATGTTAAAATTATTTAAAGAAACTACTATGTTGTTTGTGTCAGAAGTTGTTAATTCAAGATCACAGACATTGGAATTGTCTGTCACAAAGTTTAATTGCAGGCCCTCCCCCAACCCTGTTGGTAAGGGGCATTGAAATTCCTCCCCATCGGTCTGCCCTGGGGGTAGTAAAAACCCTGCGGAGAGTTGTTGTTACCTTTCTGTGCTAACCTTTCACTTCTGCGTAAAGGTTCAGTGTTAGATGTATTTCTAGCATTCTGATCCACTGTTCTATTTTCAAACTCTTCTACATTAATTCCTGCAGATTTACTATATTTCAGCCCCGTAGGGTAAGCCCTCCCCTCTCTGTATTCCAGCAAATCTCTGTCCAATTTTTTGACTTTTCTGTCAATCACTTTTAAACAGTGCTGGTCTACCTCAGAAAAAACTTCATCATATTTCCTTTTGTGTTTAAGGAAATTTTTATGCTGCACAATATTATCATTTAATACAGTTAATTCATCCAATATTCCATTACATTTGTTTTGGTAATCTTTAACCATTAAATCAAGCATTTCTAAACCAGTCCAGTTGAACAGTTCTAATAATTGTGTATGTAACACAGAACCCACAGTAGCACTGTTGGGAAATTTATAGCATCTTAACCCTTTCGGTACTCTCTTAACATTGATACATTCCTTAAGGTAATTAATTTCAAGTTGCCAGTTCTTATACGTATACAATTTATTACTAAAAAAGTCAAAGTCTATGTCAAGTTGTTGCGTGTTGTTGTTAAATGTACCTTGTTTGAACTCCGGTTGGAGTTCTGTCCATTTTTTAAAATTAAAGGTTTTATCTGCCACTCCACCATTCGGTGCTTTGTTGTTACAATTTCCTTCTTGTATTTGTACAATACCGGTTCGTAAGCTATGACTTGTACCAGCGGTGCCATTCGGCTCCTGCGCCGTAAAAAATCTCTGCTCAGTCAATGCTGCTTGTTGTTGGTTTCCCGGAAAAAAAGGAGAATCTGGAACGCCAGGGTTTATTTGACCCGTAAGTACTTTGTTAATGTTCGTGAGCAACGCTAACACCTGGTTAAATTCTGTACGAGTAACCGGTGTTTCGTCGCTTTCTTCCCTTAAAATAAGGGGTGTATTGTACAGGTCCGAGGCTGGTGGTTCTTCCGCCATAACAACACGTAACAAATGAAGCAAAACCAATCGAGTAAACTCAGAACCAGGAAGTCACACCAGGCTGGAACCAACAAGCTGTTAGAGGTATCAAAAACAGTAAAGTGTTTCAGAAACAGTCGCGTGTTTCCGAAACAGTAGCGTGTACAAAAATCTTCTTACTGCAAATACAAATGATGTGTTTAAAAGCAAAAATCCAATGAAGCTGTTGGAAAATGTCAAGACCACAGAATTTCCACGTAAATCTTTTATTCCACAAACACGATAAAAAACAGTCCAATATAACCAAGCGCTTTTGCCTGGACAATTCCAGGCTTTTTCAAGATTAAAGTGAAATTGTGGCCATACTGGTTAAATACACAGGTTAATAGGCCAAATTAGCAATTAAAATTTAAATACCATCAACATTTAAAGTGCCATAGTGCTTTAATACTTTTTTGAAGTTCTAATAAAGCTATTAAATAAACTTCTTCTACTACATAAATCTCGTGTACTACAAAAATGTGTTAATATGTCTTATGTACCAAAATATTACAAAATTATTAGTTGCTGTTATAATAAATAAAAAGTAAATTAACCTATAATTTAATACACTTGTATTTTAAATAGTTAAAAATGACTTCTTTAAAAATGACTTCTTTAGTTAAAAACATTATACTGTTGTTATGTATATAGACCACTAAAAAATTAATCTTATATACATTATCTGTGTTTGTGTGTGAATTTCATTATTGTCTAATTGTTTTTTCATTTAAAAATTAAATTCATATATGAATAGATTATAACATTCTTCTTAAAAAACATTCATAATATATTTGATGTTGATATCAATTAGAATTAATATAGTACACACAATTTCTTGCTATCAATGCATCTAATGTTCCAGGCATGTTGAAACCAAAAGCAGGCTATCTTCTCACATTTCAGTCACATATAGGCTATCCATCAGAGAAGCTTTAAAACATGAGTGACAACAACTTTTTCCAACCTCAGGTCTAATGAGCAGTGGAGAATCTGCAATCAGCTTACATGTTTGCACAGTTCACCACACCACACCACCCAACCCAAATGCAGTATAATGCAAGATGCCACAACAGCCACACAGTATAATGCAAGACACCAAGATGGCCACACAGTATAATGCAAGACAACACATCAGCCACACAGTTTAATTACAGATCGCACAACAGTTACACAATATAATGCAAGACACTATGATGAACATACAGTATAATGCAAGTCACCATGATGGCCACGTGGTATAATGCAAGACACCACGTCAGCCATACAGTATAATGCAAGATGCTACAATGGCCACACAGTATAATGCAAAAAAGAACAAACATAAATAGGCAGGTTTTTCTCTCATTCCACTGAAATACTATACATTTATTAAGACAATAGCAACAAGGTAGTAAGTTGCATTTTGATCCAAGTTACCAGTGCTGCACACATTTGAATTTTTATCCTCCACACAGGCTGCTTCATGTTATAAGTAAAAATTCAGAAAATTCCCCCAGCAGATGTATTTGTATAAATAATTTTCAGACGGCAGCACCTGAGCAAATACCTCAACACCTTAAATGAAGGCTTTGACAGTTAAGACATAATCTAAAACTGGGTTAGACTGAATGTCTCTTTCCCTTTGGTATGTCATTAAAAACATGCAAGTCTAACCTCAGCACTTTCAGGACAACACACCTCAGAATGGTGTCACTTCAATACAGCACAATATTTAGTAAAATAAAACACAAGCACTTGGACTGCTGGTCACAATGGAAAAGTTATTCACAATAACTGTCAGCATAGGAGGATATGCTGGTGCCTTGCTAGGAATTTTCTGCACCTGTCTCCTTTAGGCTTTTGAATATTGGCAGGTAGGCCAATGAAAACCGAGAAACTTTCCAGGATAGCAAAGCCAACCCTAAAAAATCTAAAGATGTACTCACTTCAAAATCTCCCCACTGTGGAGAATGCAGACATTTCTGCAGTTACTGAGACATGTTTTAAAGTGTAGAGCACTCCAACAGTGCAGGGCTACAATGCTTTCAACATATTTAGACCAGCTACTGCACAGCCACAGAGCAAAGGTAAACGTTTCAATGTATGGCAAATTGAAACATACCTCAAGTTGGCCAAACGGGATATGCCTACTATGCTTAAGGTGCTTTTCCATCTTAAATTACCATAGGAAACTCCCAGACTATATCCTTGCAAGCTATATGTCCATCTCTATTACCCATTAACCCATAGCACATAGTTTATTGGATCTTCTCACCACACAACCCATAACATAAGTAGAAGTAATCACCACTAGCATGGAAGAAAACTGTAATGTCCCCTCTGGTAAAGTCAAACCATTTTAAGACAAACCTCCTACTATTAAGTGATTACCTGGCATCATTTCAAGCCCCTGCACCCCCCAAACCCTGAGGACACTGCTGACTGTACCAAATTGTTAAGTGACCATGTACAACTGTGTCAACAGGGGCAGAGGTATAGCTCTGATTATCAGGAATAAGCACAGAACAAACTAAAAAAAAAAAACACTGGTGGTATCCTAGCAGCAACAGATGGCATAATAAAAAGGAAAAAAGTAATGGCAAAAAATTGCAACTTATTAAAATACTGTCAGCCAAAAATGTTAACTCAATAACAAATTTACTTTGGCCAGTACAGCATGCAGTGTACTGAGCAGAACTTCAGCACAATAACACAATCAAAAACCAGCTGTAAAAGAAAAAGTCTAGAGGTAGCAGCAAAAACAAATGAAATACATACCCTGGGGGCAATTGTTAGGCTTTGTGTTAGACTTTCTTTACAGGACTTGTACCCAATACAAACAGGGCATTTAGGTACAAAATACAAAGAATGAAATAAGGTCACTGCTTTTATTCAGCACCTCTGAATTTAACTCCACTGTTTTAGCAGCTTAAAAGGTTGGCACTGTATAGACAACTAAAGAATAGTTTTATAGAGAACTAAATCTGATTTCATGTGTATCATAATATAAACTAGGAAATCCTATGCTAATCATCAACCATAACACATCTTTTGTGCAGAGGTCAAATAGACCTTCCTCCTCAAGCAATTCCTGCCATTAGGGGGAATAACCAGAGACTCCTGTAATTGGTCTGGTAACCTCTATTTGATCAGTGCACAAACAGAAAAGAAATGAAATTGCATTACAATCATGAATTTGCCTACCATGGTAAACAATAAAAGAGCTACACAATGATTTGTGGCTGATGTACTTGTAGCAGAGGCACCTGTAATGTTTATTGCCTTAGTACTGTTTTGACCTGATCCTATAGGTTTTTATTCAACTAGTGCTTATGTCCTAAGCACTATACTTTGAAGATGAATATAGTGCTTATGTCCTAAGCAGTGAACACAAACCAAAGTGAAATTCAGCATATAATACAACAGAAATTTGGAATATGCATGGTTATTAAAAGTACTCTAAGAACCACATGAAACATAGCCTATTCAATTAGAGTGCAAAACAGTGACAAGCTCAGCAACTAATACCAACAAACTAACTTAAAGACCAATACTTAATCTGTCACTATTTTTGGGCCTTTCAACCCTCCTACCATGTCTGTCTTTGTACAGACTTCATGTACCTCAGAAAATGCATGCTAACACAGATCCAGTTATTCCAGCAACCTTACTAAATGTGTAAGAGCGATAGTTAAAATCTGTCCCTATTACTGCGTCTTTGCTCACTTAGATAAAAAATGCATGTTAGCACAGATCCAGTTATTCCGCAACTTGTTCAGTTTATAAGAGCTATATTTAAAATCAGCCCCTATTTTAACACTTACCCAGTTATTCCAGCAACTTTTCAGTTTATAACAGTGGTATTTAAAATCTGACCTCATTTTTGGGTCTTTGTAAACAAACACACAAAAATGCATGCTAACACAGTTCCAGTTATTCCAGCACACAAACACAGACACACCATATGCGCACACACAGAAAATGCATTCTAACATTGATCCAGTTATGCTAGCAACTTTTTAAATTTATAAGAGCAATATTTAAAATATGTCCCTAGTCACACACACACACACACACACACACACACACACACACACACACACACACACACACACACACACACACACACACATACACAAACACACATACACACACAGTAAATATGCATGCTAACATAGAACATAGAGCTGGCTATTCTAGCAACTTTTCAAGTTAACAACAGCAATATTTTAAATCTACCCTAATTTTTGGGTCTTATACACACACACACACACGCACACACACACACACACACACACACACACACACAAAACACACATACTCATACAGAAAATGGATACCACATATCCATTTATTGCATCAATTTTTTTTAAGTTTTGAGAGCAATATTTCGAATAGGTGCCTACTTTTGGGCCTTTGTAATCTCTGTCTCTCCCTCTCTCTCTCTCTCACACACACACACACACACACACACACACACACACACACACACACACACACACACACACACACACACACACACACACACATTCTCTTACTTAGTCAACCTGGATGAACCTGTTTAATCCACAGCATGCCACACATAACAAAAGAAGCTCTTCATTCATCCTGTTCTATCCAAAGAAACTCCTCACTCACTTGTCCTCGTCTGTCATCCAATCAGGTCCAGTTTCTTCAGATGCAGCAATGCAGATGCCAGGCAGGGAAGCAAGGTAGCAAGCAATACCATGGTGACCAATATATATGCACACAGTGGCAGGCATGCACCCAACTGAAGAATTTTAGGACTTTTTTTTTGTCTCTCTTATATTTTTGCAATCCCACCTGGCTAGCCAGGTGCATTGCTATAATGTACATTGCGTACTCTTTCTGATGACCCCTGGGTGATATGCACATTTTAGAGTTTCTACAGGTACTCACATTTTTACATGATAATTTTAAGTGCATATGCCAAATTAATTGCTTGTGTTACATTAACAGTGCATAACTACACAAAGCAATCCATGCCATATATATCATTGTCTTGTACAGATAATAGGAATGAACATTAATGAACATTAAAACATGTCTTAAAAGCTGATCCATATGCCCTAATATGATCAGTATACATGTGCACAGATATCAATACATTCAACAAATTTGTACAGATCATATATGTAGGGGAAGGTATGAACCTATGTCAGTGGATATTTTAATAAGTAAGGGCCAAACACATAACCAATGTGTCCTAATTCCAATAATATAACAATGCTCTTTCCATAGTTACAATTCTATCTCAAGAATAGATGATGTACCTCAGGTATTACCAGTCACTGACAGCGAGCATCACAGGTACACAACACTGCTACAGACATTTATACAGAAATAAGGCGGTACAACAACAGCATTTGAAAATGACCTGAATTGCAGTCTTGACCACATCTCACCACAATAAATAACATAAATGCTAAGCCACCTTAATGTTTTTACTATATTCCATTGAAACTACCACTTATATTTTTCGGCATCAGAGAGAAGCTGTGAATCAGTCACTGAATATACAACTTTCAGGCATAACTGAGACATTACAGGTCATTCTGCATTAACAATGGATATATGTTGTTTCTGTCAGTATCTGTACTTCACTGGGGTTGGTTTGTTTGTAGCCATACAACTGCTTATAGGGAAAACCTCCTTGTTACTGATAGACATGTACACATATGCATGCATATTGTGGAAGTCTACCACCACCTTCTTTGTATAACTGACAGACTGTAATACAGAGAACTTCAAACAACATATGCATAAAAACGTTTCTGTTGTTTTACACATCATAATATGAACATAAGTTTGTCATAATGCTACCGAACTTCACCGCAGCAATGCAAGCAGTTGAGGGTTTACCTTTGGAAGTTAGGCCTGATTAAGTTGTATCCCAGAGTAAGGTGAACTAAGTGCACACAACTTTTAAGCACCATTTACACCCTACATAATTAATGAAGTTCATTAGCATTCAGCATTTTGGAATCCCACTATGCGAACTTCCGTGTATGTTCTCAAATCTTAGCACATTAGCTCAGTGTGACAGTACAGTGCTCAGTGCAACTGCCCAGTAGGTTTATCAATATACAGGAATATCTGTATCACGTGCCTGCGGCCCTTCAATAGTCTACCGCCATCCTATATGCACCGACTTTAAATGTAATATTGATACATATTATTATCATAACTTTGCTACCTGCAATCTGAGTGGAAACTCAACATTTTTTGGAAGGGGTTATTCTGCAATATAATACTACTTTAGGGAGGAGATTCCGGCGTGCCTTAACACCAAACTGGACATATGAAGAGATGATACAGATGCTCGTTCATGAGCAGATGCTGTAATTACACCCCAGGAACATTGCAATGATTGACATCTGGAAGCAGACTGTGAGGGAGCACCAAGAATGTACTGGAATGTACCTGGTTTGCATGCAGGTTTGCCACTGCCATGATGACCTACATAAAAGGGATGTAGAGTATCTTTACAGGAGGGTCACAGGTCTCCAACTCCAGTGACCAGATGACTGCAGTGAGTTACATACTCCACACCTTCACACCTACATTTTCATATATATCTGTATTAAGCATATCTGTTTATGTGATGCATTATGTTTCAAGTGTATTCCATGGGTATCTGTATTAATAGTACTAATTTGCATGGAGTAAATTTTCTTCAGCTCATTAAAGTTAATAGTTACATGTCGACACATTCTGAGGATATCCACAATTATACTATGCCAATGTAAACATTATGCAGTACTGTCATTTATAATTGTATAGTAATACAGACTACAAATATTCTACTTGTACTGCTATTCCATAATATCTGCAAATGAAGAGTGATGTGCCTTTGCTCAACTGGTTATGCAATGTGGCAAAGTGAATGCTGTTTGACTATGTGTGGGTACAAATCTCAGTGAAGCTTATTTTTTAAACATTGTCAGTAATTCATGTAATATTGGTCATCACATATGGATCTGTATTTGTTTGGTAACTTATACAGTACAACATTTTTTTACATCTTATAGCACTTAGCCCATTGATGACTGCATTTCTTCATCATCCAATGAAACATCATTATAGTATACTTTTTGCATGTATGAATACAGAGTAATGCATACATTAGTAAACTATAAAGTTTAACATTCACAATGCGCTTTTATAATTCATGTCTGCTTTCATCAGATTAATGAGTGTAAGATCAGTGCAGGTCATCATGGCTGAAATATGTATGATTCTTGTAAATAAAATGCAAGTATTAGATGTGTGGAGCTGTAAGCCTTATATAATGGCTGTAGGATTAGCACAGAATGTGAAAAGTGCCCTCATACCTAATTTGCAAACATAGGTTTGAATCCCACAGTTGTGCACCAATTAATTTCATGGCTATTTATTTTTTTAAACTACATACAATTCTTTTTTTTTTTGCAAACTATGAAAGTTAAACTCAGTGGGTGACCATGGTGGTGCAGCGGTTAGCATTGCCGCCACACAGTAAGAGGTTCTCCGGTTCATTCCTCAGTTGGGGTACCTGCTGTGTGGAGTCTGCATGTCCTCCCTGTGGTCATGTGGGTTTCCTCTGGGTGCTCCAGTTTCCTCCCAAATCCCAAAGACATGCTGTAGGTGGATTGGGCACTCTAAATTGGCCCTAGGTGTGAGTGTGTGTATATGTGTGTGCCTTCTGTGGAAGGTAGGGTGCTGGGTTGGCAATTCGACACCATAAAACTCCACTGCCAATCATGAGTGGACAGGTGATCCACTGTGGCGACCCTGAATTGGGAAAAGCTGGAAGAAGAATGAAAGTTGAACTCAGTGTGCTGCTATGTGACAGTTTTATATTGCTGATAAATGTCCATTTCATTATTATTCCATAGACTTTGACAACATTAAAAGAAATGTGATGGCCATTAGCTCAAATCTGTAAGCAACAGAGCAGTACAAATGTTGTTTGTTTATATGTGGATTCAAATCTCAGTGTTACCTATTTTGTAGGATATTCTGTCAGTTATACATTTACTGCAGCATAGCACATAATGGGAGAGCTAGAGTTTTTTGGTAAGTTATACATTTGAGATTTTACACATATAGCTTGGCCATGGTATGTTGACACCTTCAGCGCTTATGTTATTGATGATTACGCATATCTTCATTATCTGAAAAATTTCAACAAACATCATACAGTATACATCTGTTGATAACTGTATGTGTGAATGTTGGGTAAAATGTAAATGTACATATGTTATCACTATAGTTTAAATAACACAACAGTCTGTTAGAACTCATTACTTCTTTTAATTAACTGCCCTCCTACATAATTTATATGTGTAGGTTTGAATAACACTGCTGTACAGTAATTCCTTTAATGGCTATTTATGTGTTTTAAGTGTAGACAAATGTTTTCTTACAAATTATAACAGTTGGAGCCTTATTGGCATGGCTGAAGAGAATCACTATAAGTAATCTAATGATGTGCAGTCATGATTGCATAGTTCTGTTATTTGAATCCCACCTCAAGCATTACCTCTGTCATTGGCCAAACTGAATATTATTACAAAGGCATGCCTGACATTCAGGGCATGTGTAATGAATGGTATTTGTTTTATTCCATTCTATTAGTCATTTATGTTTTGGATGTCAGCAGTTCACATCACAAGATGCATTTTGGATACATTATATGCAATGTGATGATAAACGTGTATGGCAGCCTATCTAGTGCATATGTCAGCAACTGTAATCTTCTTTTACTTGTCAAGAAATATACACACACAACTTCACATCTAGCTAATATGTGTATGCATATGTCAAGAGAAAATGCCAAGAACATGTATGCCTACACATATAGGTATAT
This sequence comes from Protopterus annectens, assembly GCF_019279795.1. Lineage (NCBI taxonomy): Eukaryota > Metazoa > Chordata > Ceratodontiformes > Protopteridae > Protopterus > Protopterus annectens. The sequence goes on along the minus strand of NC_056741.1, from coordinate 1,124,987,637 downwards.
GTATTGATCTATACATATATCCATTTACATACACATACATGTGTATTAAATACTATACATGAATATATATATGGAGGACTGCGATGGTCATCCCCCTTCATACTGGAGGACCTTCAACAGATCCTAGAATCTACAGACCAATTAGTCTGACTAGTCTTATCTGAAAAGGCATGGAAAGAATTATCATCAAAATTATCATTAAGGATATAGGATACCTCTGACACTGAATCCATCCAAGTTTGGGTTTGTCAGAGGAAGATCATGATTACTGAATCTTGTGGACTTCTTTCAAAACATCACTAAGGTAATGGATAAGTGGAAAATGGTGCATACTGCCTACCTAGATCTGGTTAATTAATTAAATACAATAACCCACTTTAGCATTGTCAATAAACATATGTTATTAGTTATTAGGAATAAACCACTTTAGAACACACTGGATAGCTTGCTGGCTCTCTGAAAGGAACCAGGAGGTTAGAATCAGTGAGGTCATCTAAAGAAAGAGTATGGTCACCAGTGGACACCCACAGGTCTCAGTACTAGGGCCACTCCTCTTTGGCATCTACTTTTTGCATTTCAAAGCCAATGTCAAAGCCTCTGGCTAACAAAGTTTGCAGATGATTTCATACTGGAAGTAGTCCAAAAACACAAGTTAATTTTACTGGATATCAATTGCCAAACTGGGAGCAGTCATTGAATCCCCCATGACAAGAATACCCTTCAGGAAGGTCTACCAGAGAAATGTTTGGTGTGAAAGCCATGACTTAAAAGTCACCAAGAAATACATATAATACCTTTTGGGAAGTCTGCCACCATGAATAATCATGTCATCAACAAAACATCCCTAAAAGTTGACTCACTAGTCAGGGATCTGGGAATTCTTGTTGATAGTAATATAGCTTTTGAACAACATGTGTCCTAGGTAGTAAGGAAATCCTTCTATGTTGCTCATCTTATAAGCAAGGGTATGGCATTTAGGTCCAGAGAGGTCTTCATATCACTCTACTCTACCCTCATCAGACCACTGTATTGCCCTTAAGTTGAATTGGTGAACTGCAACATCAACTACATTACATGCAGCTTATCTACACATACAACATTATTTTCAAAAACAGCAACAAACATGCTTTTACTTTGATTCTCCATTCCTTCCTCCCTAATACTAATAGATGACTTCAATCAAATGAACAACTTCTTCTCAGCATATATCATCCCCACAAATCATTTGGTCAAAGTCTCAAGTCATACTCTGCTGCTAAGAAATGGAATTCTATCCCTCTACAAATTAGATGTAGCTCTCTCTACTCTAACTTCAAACAACTAGTAAAAAACTATGAAAATAAAACTTGGATCTACTCCTGCACTACCCAGTCTGAATTAGTCCTTTCCTCCTTCACCCCAACATAGTCCTTTCTAATTCCTTCTCTCTGAATATTGTCATTGTATTTCTTAGACAAAGGACGAATAACATGTTCATCTGCTATATTTTCTAGTCACACCTGTTACAAGGAGTGTACTCAGTGTGTTTAATGTCATCTCTATAAACTGCAACTTGTGAATTCTTTAACTATTAACAATGTTCTTTTTCAACTTGTTATATTTGGCAATACATGTGCACTATGTATATATTGGTTCATGTTGTATGAAATGTTTTTTTTTTCTTACTTTATTAATACGTTGTTCTTCTCTATTAGGTTTTGTAATAACTTTATTTACCTGTGACCATATTATGTCAACCTGAATTTTTTTTTCCTGGGCCTCTGCTAAAAATTGGATTGGTAAACAAATGTCAAAACAAATTAATAAATAAATGAAAACAGAGATGAAAATGGGGGGAAACAGGAATTGAGGAGAGTAGAGAACAGATGATGTGCCTCAAGGATACTATTGTAAAGGGTACTAATAAAAGCTGTTCACGGTTTAATGAGGATATTTTTTTTATGGGGTAAGGGAATAGACTAGGAGATATGATATATACTGTGCAATAAAATGTTGGTTTAGAAGATGATGAAATTTGTGAATTTGGATGACTATGTCTGTTGAACTGTTATAGGTATGAGAGTTCTCTATATATACTGACATTGCTGGGATGTTAAAAGTAATCCTTAGCTGTTGGGTACAATTTGGGCAACAAAAAGATGTTTTGAATATTTACTTAAATATTTTATACACTGGCTGCTTATCCTGTATACGTACAAATTATTGCTTCACTATAAAGGCAGTCCAGAGATTATTTCAGTGCACCATGCATGATGGTTACACAGTATGTAATGTACTAAAGTTGTTTGGTGCAATAGATGATTGCGTAATGTTAAAAGAAGACTTGCATCACAGCTAGGTTATCTGTGTACATGACAACCTTCTTATTCTTCATGACCCCTTGCCAAACAAACATAGCCATACAAATGAGCATCAGTTCCAAGAAGATGCTTCCAGTCCACAGGCCAATCACCCGGCCACTGTCCTGCAAGCTACTTACCTCTAAAATAGGTTCACATACCTAAGCCCCCAGCTGCATCTTCTGTATAAATTTGCAGATCATCTCATGAAACTCAGTTCTCCTGCCAAAATGACACTGTATTGAAATTGGGCAAGAATTCTGCCCAGATGGAACTCTTCCTTGACCAAATGTTATCCCCTAACTCTACAATGTTTGTGCATATCCCTCTCAACAAGTCAGCTGGTGACCCATTATAACCCTAATACTCTGTATTCAAAATTCAACAAAGCTATGGAAAGAATTATCAATGGAAATGATAAATGATGTAGGAAACTGCATCCAATCCAGTTTGGTTTTGTTAACGGCAGTAATGCCTATTCAACCTTTTAGACTTCCTTAGTAAGGTCATCAAAGCAATGGATATGGGCAAAGTGATGCATACTGCCCATCTCACCATTACAACCTTGACAAGGCATTTGACACAATACCCCTCTCAGGCATCAAAGACAAACTCATGAAATTCAGTATAAACCCATGTGTCACTGGCTTGATAGCAATATGGCTCATAGATAGGAACCAAGAAGATGTTCATCGTGTTACACTGCTGCAGTCATCACACTAGGGTTATCCTGCCATCAGGCAGTCCCACAGTCGGCCAGAGTTCCAAAGTCTTGGTCCGGCATCAGTTGTTGTCGCTTCTTCTCTGACGTCAGTGCGCCAGCGGTATATAAGATGCATCCAACGCCATTTTCTTCAGTCTTTCTTGTCGCGCGGTGCTCGGAGCAGAAGCAGTTCGCAAGTGCCGGTCGGCCGACTCCTGAGATTTTCAAATTGAATTTCAGACCGAAGTCTTTAATAAAGCTAAGTACCCCATTGGGGAACCTTTTCTTGCCTCAAACCAATGTCAGAAAAAGTTAATAATTGCATTTCTTGTGGGAAGCAAATATCTCGTAAGGATTTTCATTCTTATTGTATTCCTTGCCTAGACCCAGACCACGATGTCACAGGTTGTCGGTTTTGTGCTAGGTTTAACAAACGAACTATTAAACGTCGGTTTGATTTCGCCTGATATTATTTTGGTAGAAAATTTAATTATACCATGCTGTCGGAGCAACCGATGACCGGGATGCATAAAAAATGCAAAGATAAAGACAGGCAGCCGAGACACAAACCAGACTCCTAGGCCAGTCGTCGGTTCTCCGGTTTTTAGTGAGGCACCTACGCAGCCCCTGACGACCGCTGATTTAGAACCCCAGGCTGCATCCGACTCCCAAGTGGAGATTGCTGAACCTCCAGAGCCTTTATCTTTAGGCCTTTCCAACTCCATGGCTGAAGGGGATTCCGGTGCAGTTGAAATGCCTTCAGTTGCAGAAGGTGTCTTCAGACTGACTACACTTACTATTAAATCCTGTGCAATGCTGAAAACTCCTTTAAAAGTAAAGAAGCTTGTACAGCAGTCTCCAGTTCAAGGCCCGTTGCCTAAGAAACAGATGCTTAAGATGGCTGAAGACTTAATTACCCTAATCAGGGCTTCCCATCCCCCTCCCGCCAAAAGGCCTAGACAGGAGGAGGACTATCCTTCGTCTGACCAGGTTTCCATTTCCTCAGATTCTTCTGAGGAACAGGAATACTCTTTTCCCCCTTATGAAGACTCTAATGCTGAAGAGTCTATTCCTTCAGCATCTCCCCCAGAAGACTACTCTTTTGGGGAAACTTTACATACCATGAGGGAACGTTTCCACTGGGAAGGCCAGGATTACTCTAATTCTAAGAAAAGGCTCCGAGAGTTCCTTTTACTACCCCAGCACAGACCACTTGCTATTCCACCCATGTTAGACATTGTGGATGATGTTTACTCAGAATCTAACCTTAACCCAGATTCACTACCTCCTGCACCAGCCAAACCAGGCAGATACTATAGAGTCCCTTACTCACACAAATTCCTATATAAAAGCCCTGTTGCTGACCCAGAAACCATTTCCCAGGGTCCCAAAGGGGTTAAGGCCTCTATTGCTAAAAATCCTGTACCCTCTGAAAGGGATTCTAGAGTACTAGACAGATAGGGGAAGAAAGTATATACCTCAGCTACTCTAGCTATGAGGGCCTTAAATTGCCAGTTTCACATGCTGAAATATCAACAATATTTGATGTCTCAATTAAAACAAAAAATGACCACACATACAGAGCAGCCTGATTACAAGGAAATGCAAGATTTGTTGCATGCAGCTGAACAAGTGGGAAAGCATACTTTGCAATGTGGATTTGATTCATTGGAAGCTTCTTGTAGAGCAGCAGTGACAGGGTCTGTCATTCGTAGACATGCTTGGTTAAAAGAACAAACTTTACCTGATCATGTTAAAGCAAAGTTATTGGATACACCTTTACAGCAGGATGTTTTATTTGGTGTAAAAGCAGAAGAGGTTTTAAAGAAAATGGAGAATAAGGCAAAATCTATGCAGATGGTCAAGGATTTTTTACAGGTTCAAACCCCTCGTTTCAGCAGAAATTGGCCAACCAAAAACTGGTCCTTTCCAACTTCTGACAGACCACAGAGGGGCAAATACAGACGCCCAAGGGGCAGAGGTCAGCCACAAGGCTTTTGCAAGCCTCGACAAAGGGGTGCCACAGCCCAGAAAGGAGGAGAAGACAGGTCTCAAACTATCAGAAGACAAACACAATGACTTACCCCTCAGACTGCCAAGCAAATCCCTCTTGGCAGCCCCCTTGGGAGGAAAACTAGCACTTTTTGCAGGCAACTGGCACATCATCACAAAAGACAAATGGGTCCTAAATACTGTATCTCAAGGATACAGGTTCCACTTCCACACTTTACCAAGGATAAAAGGAATGCCAAACCTACCACCAAATCAATGGGCAGAGGCTTAAAGACAAATTACAGCTCTCATGGACATGAGAGCCATTCAACAGGTTCCTACACAGGAGCAAGGGCAAGGATTTTACTCAAGACTCTTTCTGGTTGCCCGAAAGGACAAAGCCTGGAGACCCATTCTGGACCTTTCAATTCTAAACACATACCTGGAAGTACCCAAATTCAAGATGCTCACACTACAACAACTTCTTCCCATGCTGGGCAAGAAGGCTTGGCTAGTAACACTGGACCTCAAGGGGGCATACCTGCATGCCCCTATCAGACAAAATTGCAGGATACCTCCAATTTATAGCAGGTTCAACTCTTTACCAATTCTCTGCACTGCCCTTTGGCTTATCTACTGCGCCCAGGGTCTTCACAAAATGCCTGGAACCAGTAATTGCATACTGCAGACAAAGAGGAATTCAAATATATCCATACCAGGACAACTACCTTATTCAAGCAGAAAGCAAGGGCATTCTGGCATTTGTCAAAAACCTATTAAGTTGCCTAGGGTACACAGTAAACAAAAAGAAGTCAAAACTAGTGCCCTCACAAGACATAATATTCCTGGGTGCCAGCTTAAATACAATGGCCCAGATGGCTTATCGCACGCCAGACAAGCAAGGACAACTGACTCAATACTTCAAAATGATGGCAACAAAGACCCAACTCCCTGCAAGAAAAATTCTGCAGGCCTTGGGATTCATGGCGTCTTGCATACTACTAATACCATATGCCAAACTGCATATGAGGAAATTACAATGGTTCCTGAAAAGCGTATGGACTCAACACAGTCACAGCTTGGAAACAATAATACCACTCATTCCCTGCCTTCAACAGGAGTTTCTATGGTGGGCTCAGGCATGTCACCTCAACAAGGGTCAGCCTTTTACCTTACCCACAGCCAGGCAAACAATAACAACAGATGCATCGGATTACGCCTGGGGAGCACACATGGCAGGACAGTGTATTCACAGCAAATGGTCTGCAGATCAAATGCATCTACACATAAATCAAAAAGAGATGCTAGCTGTACAAAATGCCCTAACAGCTTTCAAGAACCTCCTACATCCAGGACAACTCCTAATAAAGACGGACAACACCACAGTGATGTGGTACATAAACAAACAAGGGGGCACACATTCCTACCCCCTTGCAGGCAAGCAATGACATTGTGGAACACAGCACTGACCTACAACTACAAGCACAATTCCTGCCAGGAAAGAAAAACACATTGGCAGACGACCTAAGCAGAAATATCATAGATCCTCACGAGTGGACACTAGATCCACAAGTATTCACAATGATAACTCAAAATTGGGGGAGCCCAGACATAGATCCGTTTGCCTCTCCCCAAAACTACCAACTATGGAAATTCTGCACAAGGACATACCACACACTAGCTTGGAAAGTGGATGCCCTCTCATTCAGTTGGAAAACTTTAACAGTGTATGCCTTTCCTCCACTGTCTCTTCTGGCAAAGGTGCTACTGAAAGCCAGATTAGAGAGGCCACAGATGATACTAATTGCTCCAGACTGGCCACGCCAACACTGGTATCCAATACGAAGGAACATGGCTCAAGGCCCACCATGGATTTTACATCAAATTCCTCACCTGCTGACTCAGCAAAACAATCAGATTCTACACAGCCAGCTCAAGACTTTAAATCTGGCTGCATGGCAAATTACCTAAACAACCAGTCAACACTTCTCTCTAAAGCTGTTATGGATGTCATTCTGGAGGCCAGGAGGTCCAGCACCAGGAAAACCTACTCAGACAAATGGAAAAGATTCTGCACCTGGAACCAGGCTAAAGGCCAAAATCCTCTTGTCCAAAATATTCCTCAGATTCTGCAATATTTAACTGAGATGTTGCACAAAGGCCTTTCCTTTTCATCAGTTAAGATCCATGCCTCAGCTATTTCAGCTCATTACAACACGGATCCTCCTATATTTTCACATCCATTATTAAGACAGTACCTCAGAGGAGCTAAGAACATAAGACTGCCCTGGAGAGCACCAACACCAAATTGGGATCTCAATTTTGTTTTGGAAAAACTTATACTGCCGCCCTTTGAACCAGCTTTTACAGCTGATTTACAATTTCTATCATGGAAAACTGCCCTGCTGCTAGCAATAACTTCAGCACGAAGAGTCTCAAAGCTACAGGCCCTAATGACAGTGGAGCCTTTCATCATTTTTCATCAAGACAGAGTCGCTTTAAGAACTAACCCTTCCTTTATGCCAAAGGTGGTATCCAGTGTGGCTCTAAACCAAACCATTCATTTGCCCACCTTTTATCCAAACCTCCAGAATAAATGGGAAAGGCTCCTACACTCTTTGGACATTCACAAGCAACTACGTTTCTACTTAGATTAAACTAAGGCTTTCAGAAAATCTGACCAGCTCTTTGCATCCTATGCTGCAGGATCACAAGGAAAGGCTATCTCAAAACAGACCATTTTAAAATGGATAGGACATTGTATCCATTTCAGTTACACACACCATGGGAAACCTGTTCCTGTTAACATTAGGCCCCATTCCACCAGGGCTACAGCAACATCAACAGCCTTCCTCAGAGGGGTACTGACCAAGGATATTTTGGAGGCTGCAACTTGGAGTTCAGTGCACACCATCACCAAGCACTACCACTTAACTCTATACTCAAAAACCAGAGCTGGCTTTGCCACTGCAGTTCTGCAGGGCCTACTTTCTTCTCCAAACCCTGTTTAGTACCACCGCCCAGCCTTAGCTTTGGGATTCAACCCAAGTGTGATGACTGCAGCAGTGTAACACGATGAACATAGTACAGTTTTGTACCTACCATAAATGTAGATGTTCGAGTGTTCAAACTGCTGCAGTCCAGGTTACCCTCCCTCCATCCCCTCTGACCAAGCTGGACTTATCTATGCCTTTCTATCCTGTACAACCTTTGTGGTGTATTTGCTTGTAACTGAAGGTATTCTTTTTATTTCTTTTATATGTTTTATTAGCAATATGTATTGCCTACCTACTTGGGGGCACCTGACATCTGGGGCAAGAAAAACTGAAGAAAATGGCATCTTATATACCCCTGGCGCACTGACATCAGGAAAGAAGCGACAGCAACCGACGCTGGACCAAGACTTTGGAACTCTGGCCAACTGCGGGACCGCCTGACGGCAGGATAACCCTAGTGTGATGACTGCAGCAGTGTGAACACTTGAACATCTACATTTATGGTAGGTACAAAACTGTACTTTTTAATAGCGGAGTCAGCCTCTACAAAGAGGCTAGTCACTGGCAGAGTCCCTTAGGGCTCTGTGTTGGGTCCGCTACTTTTTTGCATCTACTTCTCAGAAGTAAAGGCCAACATCAAAGGCGTCTGGCTGACTGAGCTTGCAGATGACTTCAGACTAGGTGGAGTCATACAATTCCCCAAGACAGTAATATCAGTCAAGAAGGTCTGACACAGACAAATAACACATACCGTGGGCCATGGTCTTAAACTCAGTACCAAGAAATACATAATAGTCTCCTGCTAGTTGGCTCACCCTGGAAAATACCACATTTATAATACATCCCTAAGAGTAGACCCAAGAGTCAGGGATTCGGGGATGCATGTAGACAGTAACCTGGCCTTTGAACATCATGTGACTGTGGTAGTAAGGACCTCTTCTATGTTGTACAACTTATAAGCAAGGGTATGGCATTCAGAATAAAGAAATTTATCATTCCATTGTACTTGGTCCTCATTAGACCAATAATTGAATACTATGCCCCCTTTGGTATATACATTACCAGGCACATTCAGCAACTGGAGACTCCACAGAGTTTCTTCACAATAAGTGTGCATGGCATAAACAACTTGCCCTGTGTAAATTTCCTCAAAGCCCACTCCCTGTACACTGTTTTTTACAAAACATTTAGGGATGATCTATGTTTACCCTACAAGGCATCCTCAAACCCCACTCTGATGAGCCTTCTGTATATCTGCAATAGAAATAGCATCAGAATTACCCAATCTAGGGACCTAATCTTTGCCTGTGACATAAAAAGTGCATGTTGAAAAGACATTTATGTATCTCACAGACTGCCCCTTTGCTGGAACAGGCTTTGCACCCATATGAAGCAAAGTTCTTCTCTTACCCATTCCAAGTGTAACTTGGACCAGTCGATGGAGAATCAGAAATTCACCCCTGGTCTTGCACCTATGTCTCCAGTGGACAGTATCAGCTTGTAAATGCATGGACATCCATGCCCAACTCCACATACACCCCTTAAAATAACTTGAGGGTGTCAAAAAATGTGTCAGATATAGTTAGGTTGCATGGCTAGGCTTAAAAAGGTCCCTGCGCTCATTTGCCTAACATATACCAATGCACATATAGACAAATTCTATACTTTTATAATGTCCTTAATTCTGACCTTCTCTCTATCCAAAAAGCCAATGATCTTGTTATGTAGCTTGGTTACTATTTCTTCTAAAAGATGAAACAATGTTAAACTAGAAACTAATTCTAAACCCAGAAAGGTTATCACTTTGGCTGGCCCTTCCTGCATCTTTCCCACTGAATGTTATCTCAGGGTATGGCTCATAGCACAACTCTAGAAAAAGGTGTATTCCTTCCATAGCTGCCTTCTGACCCTCTTTGAAAGGAGACCATTCAAATAATGAACTGCCTAGAAACCTGCATTTGCATAATCCAATGCAGTGCTGTATTCAACTTTTCAACTGAAGCACAAGCCACTAAACAGCCAACGGAGACTGCTTTATCAAAATAAAAGTTTCTTCTTAAGCACATACACAACAAAAGCCAATCCTACTCCTGCATTTGAGATGCTGACTCAATATTTAGTTTTGTTAACCTTAGGTCAGTAAACCAACATATACAATTTACTGCATCATCCAGCAAGTTATACTGTATGTTCACTTCATCTTTATCAATAACATCATTTGCTGAACTCCCCTCTGGAAAACAAAGATAGTGAATCAGGCAAAACTCTCCTGGCTTCCTATTCTGGATCCCCCTAATCCAACAAGGCTTAAGCTATTCCTTCCCAACTCCTCACTGAGTTTAAGATGCCACAAAACCATCCTCACCACCATGTGTGACTATGGAAAAAGATGTAGCAAACCCCCTTCATCCAACTTTTGTCTGCTATTTTGTCAGGATATTTCTCCTGCAGGATGTTCAAAATGTCAACTTTTGTAGGTGAGAGTGAAGGCTAGCTGACTGTCCACCCCTCAAAAGGGAAGGGGCTGTTGTAGTACCTTCCTCTCTCTACTACCTACTCATGTCTCTTGCATACTGTTGTCCTGCTTCAAGAAGGCCTAGATTTCCTAGCACCGGCAACTCACCTCTACAAGTGGGCCACTACTATGTGAGGAGTTGGTCCTGCAGTTGCCACAGAAGATTTAAGGTGCTACTAACAAGCTGTTTTCTGTGGTCCAGTGGCACATGGCTTGATTCACTCAGCCTCCATTGCCTAAAGCTGTGTTTCTGAGCAAGTCGCTTAAACAGACAGCACTCCTGGGCTGAGTCTGAAGCAGGTTCATAGAGATCACTGCTGACCCCTAGTATATGAATACAAATAAAAATCTAAGAAAATCCACAAGTAGACCAGGAACAACTCCCTATATTAAAGACCAATGCCTATCTTTATCCCCTTCATTCTCAGCTGTAGTCCTGGGTTAAACCACTACTCTATAACCATGTGTCCTCATACCTGTGTTCTTAATGAAGCAACTTATCCACTACACTTATATTCCTGAAAACTGGTCATATCACAAACATGCGTCCCACTCACCATCACACAAGCCATTGTGCCTCTCTGAACCTTAAAAATTAAGTTACCATAGGTAATCCTTGACTGGCCTCATTATGTAGGATACATTTCATCATCACAAGACCCATAACTGAGTTATCTCAGGTCATAGCCCTAAACTTACTTGGTCTTCACTTACCAAGAGATGGTAATGCATTTATGTCCCTAGCACTTGTGGCTTCCATCTCACTAATCCTCTGTTCCCATTCAGTATCTATCATGTCAGAAAACTCCAAAGATTCCCAGTGTCAGACCTTTTCTTTTACCACAAGGGAAATGCAAGGTGTATTAAATACACCAGTGCCCCCTGTCAGGGAAGCTTGCACACTGTACAAACCCACAGCATGTTCTTCCTGTCAAATGCCCCCTAATCTGCCATTGCACAGCAGTTCTCACAGCAGTGTGATAAACCCCAATATTCCAGTGGGCCCTTGATTTGCCAAGCATTCTACTGCTAGGTCCCCTTCTACTAGCCCTGCATCTCAGCATCTCCTACAAAATAGACCTGACTTCACCATTTAAACCTTAAATAAAAAAAATCAAGTACTTACCTGGCAACTGATTCTACCATGCCTCCACTTCATCTTTAGTGGCAGAGATGCTACCTGGAGTTGGCTGCAGTTCCACCAATGGCACTTCTCTGACCCCATTTCCTTTCCCCCTGTTCCTCTTCTCCATTTGCTAGAAGTATCCATAGCTGGGTGATCCTCTACAACTTTCTTCTTTTTTTCCTGTACCTGGCACCTTAGAATCAACCTTTGTCACCGACTGTGATTGGTCCGCTGCCTATTGAAAAAATGTCTCCACCTATTATAATTGGGAAAGTTTATGATATTCATTGTCTACTAGATACTTGCCCCCTCCAAGCCACATGAATATATAACATTTTGGACAGCACTAAAAGCTGACACACAGGGCTACTAAAGATGTAGGCTATGTACATTTTTTTAAAAAAATGAATATGGTTGTAAAAAATGAGGTCAAACCTACATTGAAGCAAACTAAAACTTGTAAATTTGAAACAGTGGTGTACTGTGGTTTCTTTTCAAGTAATTTATTCTATATAGGGAATAAACAAATTATTTTCATACCCATGTACAGGAACATCCTAGAGCTTCAGAATGTTGCAGTCCTTTGAAGACTGATGATAAAAACTTCATGAAACACACACACACACACACATGGGTAGTAAAAGAGCTTACATGTTTTGTGATGGTGTGTCATGCTCATTTTGAAATTTCATATGAGATGGGTGGGTTCCTGTCAACATGTTGAAGGTGAGCATAAAAAGATTAACGTGTGCTTGCCAAACCTACTTTCATTATCAGTTGAGATTGCCATTGTCTCCACTGTCATGTGACCACAGAGTTATTATATAAGCTTATTGGGGTGTGGGAGTCTACCCACTTGGGATGTGCAGATGGGCTTATCACTTTTACAAGAATGGTTCCTCACATGTTCCCTGAAGTTTTCTTTGAGAAACATTTCTTGAATATTTTACATTTGTAGAATTTGCCTTCGGTAAGTCAAGAAGAATCACTAAACAAAATAAAAAGTAACTGAAAAGGGTAGAAGCAGCTTATATAATAAAATATATAATACCATTTTGCCTAATTAGAGATATGCAACATTTTAAATCTGTTTTATGAAGAGTATTCCAACTTAATACGATGCTACTTTAAGTCATCATTGTGGGTGAAATGTTATGATAATATAAAAGTAGAAATGCAATTTTCACTTCCTTGTTAGAAAACAGAATATATAATTCTTAATGTATTTAATGAAGATTTCAGCATTCTTGAAAGTTTTCCATATGAATTGAACTGTGAAGAGCCTACACAGAATGTACCCATGTACACGGCCATGGTTCCTCCTCTGCGGACCACCATACGTATTAATTATGGTACACTGCCGAGGAAGAGCTCAGTAACACAGTAACTAATCCAAGTAAGCAATGCTGTAGAGGCTGTGCTGTACTTATGGACTGTCCAGAAAACTTCTGAACAGTTGGTGAGCACAGCACAGCAGCTTTCATCCTGTTAACCTGGATGGAAAGTTGAACAGCAGATAGCACTGCATGAAATTACCATTTTAATATTTTTAAGTGTATGTGCTTTTTTGCATGGTGAGGCATATTGTGCAGCAATCCTTAGCATTGCTCACATATACCGAAAACATCTGCTAGACACCAAAAAATAGAAACCGGATGTATTCAATTGTTGTACTTCACCCGTGCTTAGCAATGCACAAACCTGCGCATGGAAGCTGTGCTACTCTCACAATCACCTAGTAGTATATGTGAAGATATTCAAGTTCCCTTCACTGTTTCTGTAGCTAGATAGGTTGATTCATGACCTACATTGTAGTAGGGCCTAGGTTTGAGTCCTGAACAGTCATACCTTTTACATTTATTGCTGTGAAAATGTGTCAGGTAACTGAAACATTGGTTTATTTTAAAATTAAAAAAATGCTATATTTAGAGAAGATGTGCGCTACTCAACACTGCTTAAACATGGTCAATGTTTATTCCCATTTGCATGTTGCTGAGCTTCAATTACACATGGTTTGTGTGAATTTGAGTGATGCCAAGCGGCACTGTACTTTTTTGAAAGTTACAGCATGACTTGTAGGGCGGCAATGCAGCCTATTTAAAGGCCATTAGGTGGGAATTTCACATCACTCATTGGAGTTCTAACTTGCCTGTGGATATGCCTGGTGCTGCTGGAGAAGGAGTGCACTGCCAAGTGCACTTTCATGTGCAGATGTGGGGAGCGCAGAAGTCTAGAATGTTTGTTGGACTCATGGTTCAGAATTATGAGCCCTGGCTGCTGCAGGGTGATTAGCAGGGCTCAGATTGTAAGTCTGAGACCTGGGATCAGTTGGCCAGGGTACTTACCAGAGCTACTGTTAGCCCCCTGACTGGTGAGCAGTGTCATCACCACTACAATGATCTGAAGTGTAGAAAGAGGGGAACCTTGGACACCTGGCCCAAGAGGCTAGGGCTGGACAAACCCCACGGATATGTAAGTATGTTAGCCAGTAATTTTAAAATATACAAGCTGAATCTATGCAAAACTGGTATGCATAATGGTTTGTTTCTCTTCCCACAGCTGCAAAAGAGAGGGCTTGCAATGTACAGTCCCATGCAGGGTGCCTGATCAGAATGAGTCAATTGTGTGGTAAGTAGGAAAACATCAAAGTAATAACTTAATGCATAAATCCAATATGCAGTTCGAATGACAATAAAACACTCAATAATTATTAAAACAAAAAACAACTGGTAAGCACTTTCATTCACAAATAACGTCTTCAGACTTCAGGTGCACACTCTTCCTGTAGTCACTGATTGTGGGCTGTAATCTAATGGCAGCCAACTGAGAAACCACACCTGAAATCAATTCCTCATTGCTCAGATCCAACCATAAGCTAATCACTCTAGAAATCCGCATCCCACCCCCACCCACCATTAAGGAAACCACAGTAAAAATTTCTCCAAAGCCAACTTCATGCTTCTTAAGACAGAAGTGGTGAACTTCATGACACCCATGCAGATGGACAATACAGTTACGACTACTGAATCCTACTCAAATGCACTCTATAAGCACTTACACGAGTGCATGGATCGTGTTATCCCAAACAGAACCAAGACACTATCCTCCAAAAAAAGGAAGCCAATCTGGTGGTCCCCTGCCATAAACAAACTGTACAACAGAAGGAAGCAACTGTTGCAAAAGAGAGTAAAATCCCATGAGTGGAGGAGCTCCCTGGTCAGCCTAAGTAAGAAGCTGAGAACCCTTATAAGTTCCTCCAAAGCTAGCTACGAAAACAAAACTGCCACTGATTCTAAGGGCAACAACAACACATTCTATAGCTATGTCAAGAATCTCAATGGCAACACCCAGATCTGCTCTGAGTTACAGCACATCGGCATGAACATTACAGAACTAACTGATATTGCCAACATCCTGGCAGATAGGTTTAATGCTATCTTTATCCCCCCCTCACCCACTAAAGGGCCCATATCTATACAGGAAGAATGCAGAGTCCCTGTGATCACATCTATGCAGATAAAAGCTACACTCTCTCAAACCAAAAACACAGCATCCATGGGACCGGACAACATCCCAGGCTGCGTTTTACATGAACTTCAAAATGAACCGGATCCCCACCAAAATACCATGTTCAATCATAATCTCACATCAGGCTTTGTGCCCACTGAATGGTGCACATCAACAGTTATCCCACTCCACAAAGGGGGAACCACCACTGATCCTGGGAAATATCACTCTATTAGCCTGACAAGCCTGATCTGCAAGGCCATGGAATGTATCATCATGGAACTCATAAACATAGACATTGGTAACCTCCAAACTCTGGACCCCACCTAGTTTGGATTTCTGAAAAGCAGATCATGCCTTCTGAACCTGATCGATTTCTTTGAGGCAGACACCAAAGCCGTAGGTGAGGGTAAGGTGGTTCACACAGCCTATATTGACCTCACCATGCCTTTCAACACCATCCCCCATTCTGGAATTATAGCTAAACTCACTAAACTAGGTATAAATCCCTACATCACAAGATGGGTTGCCAACTGGCTCACTGACAGAACCCACACTGTAAAAGTTGCAGACTCCAAATCTGACTTCAAACGAGTGACAAGTGGTAGTACCACAGGGTTCAGTCCTGGGGCCTCTCCTGTTTGGTATCTACTTCTCTGAAGTACAGGTTAACATAGAAGGCCTCTGGCTAATGAAGTTTGCAGATGACTGCAAACTAGGAGCCATAGCTGAGTCCCCAAATGATGTGGACATCCTACAGAAGAGTCTCACTGAGACAGATGCCTGGTGTCAGAGGCATGGCCTCAAGCTCAGTGCCAAAAAGTGCATTGTTATCCCCTTTGGTAAAAACTCTGTACCCATGAACCACCACATAAAAGGCAGTCTACTTAATGCTGAATGTGTGATAAGAGACCATGGGACCCAGGTGGACAGTAGTCTCTCCTTTGATAATCACATCACCACAGTAGTCAGGAAATCCTTCTATGTGGCGCACGTCATCACAAAAGAGTTCTCATATACTCGGCACTCATTAGACCTATTATAGTGTACAGACACCCCTTTTGGAATGTAGCTCACAAGATATCTGCAGCAGCTGGAAAGGCCACCAAAATACCTCACAAAGGGGATTACTGGCCTCAAACAGATGCCCTACACTGGCAGTCTCAAAAAACTCCAGCTTTACTCTGTAGCATACCGCCTACTCTGAGGAGATCTCTGCCTAACATATAAAGCTATGTTAAACCCAGAGCTGTTGGACATGCTACAACTAAAGAAATCCCAATCTCTCTGAGCTACATGCTCTAGGGACCTAAACCTTGTCACCACAATAAAGACGGTATGCTGGAGGGATAGATTCCTGTCCCAGAGACTTCCTATACTCTGGAACAAGCAACCCATCTATGTCAAGCAAAGTTCCTCATTAGCACGCTTCAAGAAAAATCTTGATGAGTGGATGAGAAATAGGAAATACACCCCGGGGATCACTTCTATGGCTCTGCTTGACAGGGTCACAGGAAGTTAACTTTCTTGGGTGGCATAAGCCAGGGAACCTTGTTGGCTAGGCTTACTTAGGCCCTTGGGATGATAGCCTAGTACCTACCTATGAACCTATGAAATGACTAGCTGTCTAGTGTAATTAATGTATAGAAACATACCTTTCAACTGTCACAATTTTTGCAGAATGCAATCACTACTGCCCCATATGTCAGGTCTTTGACTAGAAAATACATGACATTACTTTGAATGCAATTTATTGGCAAATCCACTTTCAGAACACCTTGCTACTAATGTATAGGCACTCTATGTAAAAATGTTCCCTATAGTTTTGTCTTTGTACCACCGTTTGATAGGGCTTGGCCCATAATGTCCCATGCTAACAGGATGAGAGCTATGTACATGAGAAATCATCTATACAATATTTACACTCACTGCACTCACAACTAAAATCATAGATATGTACAAGTATATAATACTAGTCTGTGTTGTAATATTACCAACAAAGTTGCTAATGTTTTTTTCTCTCTCACTCCTCCCCTTCTCTTCTTTAATTTATTAATTATATTTATTCTTATGACTTGATATTAATATATTATTTGTAACCACCTCTTATGATGGTCTTATGTATAACTTCATATTACATTGCTGTTAACATAATTTAATTTACATTATTTAATGTTATGTTCCTCAGAATATTCCTATATATTTATTTTGATTAATCATTATCTTCTATTATGTTAATACTAGCATTTGTTTGGTTATGTTTATTTTTACCTTATGTTTATATTTAATTTACTACAGAGCAATCCACCTACCTTGACTCCCCGGCAGTGGCACCAGAGCCCAGCACATCTGGGTCGCAGTCTGGTGGTGCACCCTCTGCTGCCCTTGCACTACCTGGGTTGTTGTGTAGTTCTTCCCCACAGACTGAGATTGGCCCCACTCTTGGAGTGGAAGTGGAGGGTCACCAGTGAGGAATTCCCAGGCATGTTGCTTGGGCTGCTGCGCCAAACCCTTGGTGCATGCCTATACAGGATGGAGATCATGTTGTTTATTCTGGTGGGACAGCCTTGTCTGTGTGCCGGTATCAACCACTGCCTCCACAGGAGCAGTGAAGGTACAATGCTGAAAGTCCCATAGGTGAGGAGTTGAGTCACACTGCTACTGTGTCTGATGCACATGGGGCAGGGATTCTACAACATCCTCCCCAACCAAGGTGTTCATCCCCCTCTTGTGTCACACACCAACCCTGTCTACTGTCTTGTCTGTCTTGTCTGTCTGTAAAAGTTTCCTCACCTTCCCAACTTACCTTCACTACATGTACTTTTGTCCCTTCCTCAACATTCCACTCTCACCTTAAAAAAATGGGCACCTGCCCCCCCCCAAAAAAAAAAATATTGTCCCATTCATAGCTCTCCATTTAACATGTGTCCACTGGACACACTTAATTTGATCCAATTGGCTTCACAACACACTTATGTTGTCCTCACCCCTCTCTCTGGGATGACAGTCCAAATTCAGCTAAAAAATATGTTAATGTGCACAGTTGTTGCTGTACATGAAATGGATAGCTATGACTCTTTTCCTACATCTTTCCTTCACATACCTACCTGCCTTTCACTATGTTTTTCCTATGCTTGCACCCCATTTCACCACTGTCATCTCCCCATTTTTTCATTTCTTTAAAGATTTTTTGTGCGATGCTGTGTGATGTGCAGCATCGCTAAGCTCAGCTAAATGGTGTTATATTGATATATGTATGTGAAATAATAATAATTAAAATGTACAATTGCTTCCTATTTCTAACCCAGGACCATCGCACTGGCAGACCAGTGTATCAACCCGCCAAGACACACAGCTATTAACTAGCACAGGTGGTTTAAGCAAAACATACCAATTGCTAAGTTATTATCATTATGCATGTTTAGGCAGGGCTATGCATCACACCGAGTTGTGCAAATTTGCTTAAAGAGCAATGGAAACAATGGTAGCGTAACTTGGAACCATACATAGAATAATGGATGTAAGTGAGATCTCTAACAGCAGGTAAATGTTCAATTCTATCTACAATATTTAAAAATACACCTGCTAAAACATTAATGGCAAAATAGGTGTTTAACTGGGACTCGGGTAGAGAAACACATCACTATAAAGCCATACACATAATAATGGATGTAAATGAGGTATGTAATAGCCATTAAGTGTGCAATTATATGTTGAAGACTACACCTGCTCTAACAGTGACTCAGTCTGTTAAATACTTTGAAAACATTAATTTTAGTGCACATGGTCCTGGGTTCAAATCCAGTGGTGGGTAGCATTTAAAATGCATGTACAAGTAAATCACTATTGTGAATTCTGAAATGAATGGCTGTCATCAACTATTTATCCACCCAATGCATTTCAGATGGAATGGCTGCTGTTCAATGATGTAAGTCAAAGGCCTGCAGATAGGAACACAGTTGACATATTCCTATTGCAACATTAGAAAGTGCATAGAGTGTCAGGTCATGCATTACTATGCATTCACAGGGGATTTAAAGTTATGTAATATAAAGGAGGCCCAGTAATATCAGACTGGATCACACAATCATTTACTACTGATATTACAGATAAACACAGCTGCACAACTAACATACACATATGGAGGTTGTGTTAGCAGCAAGGATTGCCAGAACACACATTACAGATGACTACCATAACATAACAAATGGCTTGGCAGTTGTCCAAATGGTTGACATAATAGTAAATGTACCACCTATATTGTTCAAGTACACACCAGACATGTTGCCTTTTAC
Source organism: Protopterus annectens (assembly GCF_019279795.1). NCBI lineage: Eukaryota > Metazoa > Chordata > Ceratodontiformes > Protopteridae > Protopterus > Protopterus annectens. The sequence goes on along the minus strand of NC_056741.1, from coordinate 1,124,968,164 downwards.
TCTGTTAATGCTACCTTTGGCTAACATACTTACCTTGAACACATACCTCAATATCCTGTGGGACGGATTTCCCCAGTCAGGCCATGGCTGTATGGAAGAGTTGCCACTCATCACACTGTTACTCATAAGTGTTGTTGTCCTCCACATTCTGCAACCTCTCTCACTATGCTTATTTCCTGCAGCAGTTGCAACCTGTAGCACACATATGTGTATGTAATAAGTATCTACTACAGACATCCTCTCTGTGCTGACGTAGTATTTCTACCCAACATTTTGATCCCATCATATGCAAAAAGGGGATGGATTCTACATTGCCGCCTTATATCTCCTTCAATAATTGCATGGGATTGCCTGATTACACTGCAAATCAGCTGTGTATGCTTCATTTAGCATTATTCAACCACAGATTGGTTTAGAGACAATCACCTGCTAATGAGAACCATCTTAAAAATGCAAACTCCTAGCCAGGGAAACCATTGTGTATGAGAGCTACTTTCTATGGTGAATGTTTTATCACAACACATATATACCTGTATCTTTCAAAAGAGGAATATTGTACTCCATCAGGTATGTAGCCATTTTTTTAACCTGATGCATATGTTTTAATATACTTAGGGGAATGTGGATTACATCAGTAAGCCTTTCTTAGAACTGTACTCGTAACATGCCATTGATCTGCAGCTGTGTAGCACCTATAGGGAATGTAGACTACAGCAAGGGTTTAATGCTGTCTGTTAACCAGGGACACAGGTCTCCTAGATACTGTCTTTGTTGGCAGTTGTATACTACACAGCTATGTTTTTCCACTGAACTATAGACATATGTTATGGGGGAGGCTTTCCTGCTATAGGCCACACTACAGGTGGACTCCTGTGTTGGGTGTGTGATCATATGTGAGAATCTGTAATGGTACAAATAGGTCTAGGTCACTATTCCCACTAGCCTATTTGCCTCCACACTCTTTGCATGATTGCCACACTGTTGCATATGAGATGTGTAATCAAGTGGGGAATACTCATAGCCTTCCTTAATTGCTGTATCTGCACATACTGTACACCCATGTACAGTATGTGATCTTGACATGCGTTCTCATTATTTTGTATTTCAGGTGATAACATGCATGTTAGACATCACCCACCATTCACTGAAGTGGAAAACGACTTCATAATTGAGTCATTATGACAACACTATCAAGTCCTGCTGTCCAGAGGGAGGCAAATAGGCAGGAGCTACAAGCCTTGTGGGATGAACTGGTCCATAACATAAACACTGTGAAACATCAGAATAACACATACCAGCAGGTGTGACATCATGCCACAGACATGATCCACTCGGCACACAGAAGGGCAGTGGACCAGGGGTCATCAGGTCACTGGTGTTTGGCCTGCAGCAGAACAACCTCTGACATACATTGAGGAATTCCTGGTGAACCTTGCAACACAGGACAGCTCCCAGGCCACAATCACATCATATGTCATGGATGATAGTGCCACTATTTCCACCCAAAAGGAGCATCCAGGTATGTTTAGTGGAATCAGCATCAGAATACTTTAGTATTTAGTGTGTCAGGCTATACATAGTTTTACGTGGATGTCAGGTGTTGTATGGTGTGGGGAAGTAGGTCACCTGCAGTTTTAAGCTCATGCAGAGATTGTGACTCACATACCTGCTATCATAGCAGTTACTGTCACTGGGGGATATTTGGACATACTACCTGTGTTATACTGTAACATGTGGTGCTGCTTACATTACCTCTCCCTCATTTGTTTTTCAGGACCATCAGGAATAGGAAGAGGCCCTGCCCCTGCCACTAGTAAACACAAAACATTTTGTGACAGATGTAGATTTAGATTTACTTCAAGGTATTAGCTAAAATGTCATCTCAGGCCTGCTAGCTGGATACATGTGCTGTCTGCATGACTGAAAAATGTGGAGATATGTTTTGACTGTACACACTGTGGTCATACCTGGGTCTTGTAGATGTGACCACAGTGATTGATTTCACAGTATTGACAAGACTTTTCAGATGGCCATACCTGTAAACTGCAGAGTTCTGCAGACTGTCAGCAGTGTGCATAATTTAGGTATTGCTCATGAGACTTCTGTTTAAAGAGCTGTTATTCTGAATTATTTAAAAATTTGGGTTAGAAAGTAATGACCTCAGGTCTTACTATCTCAGACTGTGGCTTGTACAAGTCTGTAATAGTGACAGCAATGTATACAGCGTAACATATATTGAGACATTGTACTGCAGAGCATAGTAGTACAGGTATTAATATGATGCTCTCCCCTTTATATCACAGGTGGCCTGGGAGGGTGGTCGTTGTCCCCTTCACAACCTGTTTTCAGTGTCTCTTCAGACTCTGATGATGATGATGGCCAAAAATGAGGCTCAGCTGGGGGATGCAGGGGCTGAATCTGTCACAGAGCTTTACATCCCAAGTCCTCCATCATTATCACCATGCACAGTCAGTATGCCTATGCATACCCCGTCCCCTGAGGCCACAGATATTGGGACAGTTGGAGGGTGAGGACATTGAACAGGGAAGTGTGGCTACTTTGGCTGCAATGATGTGTTGACACTGGCCATAGCAAAACAGTTAGCGAGGTTCTACACAGGCAGATTGATAGGGGTGCTTGTAGGAGGCCTGCTGTCTCTCCACCACCTGTTTGAGATGACTCATCATGTGTCACTCAGGGAATGTTTAGGGCCATCATGGTGGCACAGACATGTTCTGAAATTAACTCCAGGGTTATGGATGCAGCACAGTCTGACATCCATGACTGCCTCCACCGCCTTGCTGATACCCTGGATCAGCTGACTGACACAGTGGAAAAATGCTGGTCTGAGAGAGATCACCCACTATCTGCCTTTGAATGCAGATTGTCTGTGATGGAACATCTGGCTGGAGTTGAGCATCAGACTCATGGACATAGGTCAGCAACTACATCTGCTGAGAGTCCATGTGGCCATGCGCAATAATGCTCCCATAGAGACAGTACATCCAGCACTCCAGAGGAGAGTGTGCTGTCCACACCAAGATCCGGCAGGTCATGGGCTCTTGGTCCTGGGCAGTACCATGGAGGACATGGTTACAGCAGACAGCAGTCACCCTCAGGTAGTAGCCCAGCATTTGACCTTGGGCATGGAAATGCCAGTGTAACTACTGGCTGAACCATTTCTCATGTTTGGGGGTGGAGATGATGAACTGTCAGTTCTACCATGCACAGCTCAAAGCTGTCCAACACACATACTAACACTAACCTTGCCTATGTTCATGCAGACACTTACCACTGTCACACTCAAGGTCACCTGCAGACACACACTCCACATTTACATGGCCTGTCTTGCCTGATCCCCTTTCTGTCTCACACACATGCTTGCCAACATATTGGATCAGCCTAGGCCTCCTGCACATCCTGTGCAAGTGATGATAATTGTGCCACATCCCTGTCATCATTGTCATAGATGCAGAGAAATGAAGCTAATTGTCTGATGCACAGAGTTACTATCTGCATTAATATGTATTTGTTTAATCCATTGTTGCCTTTGACATGTTACTTGTACTGGTCAGTCACATAGTTTGAATTCTGCCATTTGTAACATGTAAACCACATTATGCTGTGTACGTTACACTGGATGCTGTTGTAATGGCTGTGTAGTTACACAATGAAAGGTGTCTCATGGTATTATTTACGTTTCATGTTCAGGATTGTGTGGGGCACACTTATGATGTTCACATCTACAATAAACCCATAAACTTCAGAGCACAGGATGGAATGACAGTACAGAAGAAAAATGTCATCAGAAAGGTAAAACAGTATAGTTGCATGGCTTTATGGGTTTATATCTGTATAATAGGCTAACAAAAAGAAAGGGCATTTTTTTATCCTAGCCACGCACCCCTAAACACTGACAAGGTCTGATATCCTTGATAAGTGTAAGCAAGGTTTTGGTAACTGACAGATGGACAAGCCGGGGAATGTGAAGTGAACAATCCACAGTTTTTCTTGTGTCCATTAGAGACGTCTGTCATAAAGCAGTTATAATTGTCGTGTTCCCCATCCTATCATGTAACTTGCACATGACTGAGGAACTGTGCTTCACATGGATTGGGAGCCTGTTACATATTGGGTATAGTGTCTGGACTACATACCTGTCTGTCCAGCATGTCCTGTTTATACCACAGTCAAGGTGTAGATGTGTAGGAGAGGTAATGCTCATGTTAGTCCTTTCTTGGATATGCAGGAAGTACACAGTGGGGTCTGACAACTCCCTGCATGGCAGGCATACACCTCCCCTACAAAACATGTCGGAGACAGAATGCACAGTTATGAGCTTTACGCAGTCTGCATAGGACATGTTATGTACACTGTGTATCAGTTTATTGTGGAACCTCTGTGGATGTGACATTTGTCAGATATGTCTGGTTAGTTACATACCAAAGGTGGCACTGCACTCAATGGTAGGTGTGATGAATGCTGAATACAGTGGAACAATGACCGTCTTGGATTTACTTGCCATACCTTTGTTTATAGGTTACATAACAGCATGCATCCCCAAACATTACCAACCCTTGACAGACAGACACTAGATCACTAAATATGTGTCCGTAAGTCCCTGACTACTGGGTCAACTGTTGCAGGTGAGCAGTCAGTATGTTGGTTAGCAGGGGTGGATAACTTCCTAAGGGATAGTATTGCACATTCCTTGGTATTTACTGTTATTGCATGGCTCTGACAACAACTGAATGTCTGTGTCAGCCCATCCTGGATAACAGTTGAGTCAGTGTAGGATTGAATCACAACTCCTAATTTGCAGTATTCTGCAAATTTAGTCAGTCAAAGGCCAATGACAGTGGCCATCACTGCAGAGAAGTAAATGCCTAGAAGGAGCACATCCAACCCCATCCAAACCCAGATCACGCATACCTACATGTGCAGAGGTCTTTACCAGACACATAAGTAAACAACAGATATCTAAGAAACCCAAATGCAGGCTTGCTACAGATAATCATACCTCTGCAGAACCCAGTACACATAATAGCTTACACAACACTGTCTCACCGGTGAAACACCTAAGCCAAAACACAAAATCAAACATATTGTATCATGAGACACAATGATGTGCCTCTCACTAGGCTACATAGGGGAAAGGTCATGGTCAGTTTTCTGTGAAGTGCCAGGATACACCATATCACACATGCACTCAAGTCTGTCAACAACAGGTACTGTTATGACTATGTCATAGTTCCTGTTGTGTACAAATAGAGACATACCTTTCTGGACTGTATGCAGGGACATGACTGGGATGACAGATTATGTGTCTCAGGCAGGTATGCCCTTGACTGTGAGCTGCATTTTACTGTCGCCTAAGATGATACCTACATACAAACATAAAATGATTTACCTCAATAATTGCCTTATTGTGTTGTGTCAGTGTAAGGGGAACCACTACCTGTCAGCCTGGGAATACCTGCTTAACAGACCTCAATGATTTAATAGAGATAGTCTTCACCAGTCACCACTGGGATTTTGGCCACTAGCCAAGGCTGTTGCAGCCCCCATGGAGTGCCTTTTAGGTGGTGTCACAAGGAAAAACATTCTATTGAGAAAACCCCATCTACAAGCAACATCACAGTTATGTTGCTAAACTCTAGGAACATCACCACTAAACTCCACTTAGTGGTGGTTGTCTGGAAGATGCAGACATTTGTGCAGTCACAGACACCTGGGTCAAGGCTGTGGAGAGCACCGCAGCCATACCAGGATACACCTCCTTGCACATGTTCAGACCTCAAAACGTGCAAAGTAATGGAGGTGGTGTATCCATGTTCATTAAGGATAGATACACATCCAGATCGGTTAGAAAGTATGATTCCCTGGAGGAACTGCAGGTGCTATTGACTGATTTTAGGGCACCTAATCATGCCACTGCCAGCTGCAGTAGCAACTCCATGAACGAGGACACCCACTGTGCTTAAATTGATCTAGTTGAGTCTACCAAGATATATCAAAACAAGATGGTTTTGGATGACTTTACTCACCAGCTGGGTAGATTACTCATGCTCAAACTCACTTGCCCAGAGGCTAGTTGACTTCCTTAACTACAATGCCCTGGACCAGAAGGTTGACATCCACACAAGGTGAGAAAATATACTGTATTGGATGCTTACCAATATGGGTGACCCCTGTACATACTCCACTGTGAGGTCCTCCCTGGTGAGATCTGCCCACACATTGGTCTCATTCAAATTAAGTATCACACCTGACATCCCCCCTACAGCATATAAAGTAATACAGTTCAACAAAGCAGATTATTACCTACTATGGAATGGTATAAATAGCTTGCCTGCACCACTCCCCTTAGATGGAAAAGACAATTATGCTGAGCTCTACACGAATGCTTCATACAAGCACCTGTACAACTGCATTGGCTCACCTGTACTTGACAGGGGCAAAACAAGTTCCTCATGGCACAGCAAACCTGCCTGATAGACAACTGCCATTAGCATGCTTTACAATAAGAGGTATCTATTGGTGTCAAACAGTAGGAGAGAGGGAGCTCCCCCAAAGTCATGGCAGTCCCTCCTCAGCTTAAACAAGCAAGTAGGTGTTGCTGTGATGTCCTACAAAACAAAGTGTGGGGCAGAAATTGGCCTCCTCCACAAAGGACAACCACAAGACTTTGTGTAGTTACATGTGTAATGTAAAAGGAAAGGCCCACATTGTTGCCAAACTCGTACATACTGATACCACATGTAATGAGCCTGTAGACATAGCTAACCTGTTGGTCGACAGGTTCTGTGACAACTGCACTTCCCTGTCCTCACCACACGTACACCACAACATCCCTATAACCTGTCCCATATCTTGTATCTCTAAAGAGCAGGTACTACATAGCCTGATAGACACAGCATTTTTTGCACCTGCCAACATCCCAGGCTGCATCCTACATGATATCCAACATGGTTACCAACACCACTGGAAACTCTTTGCAGTCATAGTGTAACCACTGACCCAGCTGACTGGAAATTGACCACTGTTATTTGCCTTGCACAGAGGTGGTGCATCTGCTGACCATGGGAACTATAGACCTATTAGCTTCACTATCCATATTTGTAAGGCCATAGGCCAACTCATCATGGACCATATCACCAAAGATATAGACAATCTAAATACTTGACCCTACATTGTTTGGATCTGTGATAGGGAGATCATGCATGTTAGCCCTAGTGGACATCTATGAGGCAGTCACCAGTGACCTGGGTGAGGGGATATATGTGCAAACAACCACCTGGACTAAGCCAAAACACTATCCCCCACTCAAGCATCATCGACAAACTCTCCCAGCTAGCCATCATCACTGATAGCTCTCATATAGTCAGAATAGGGGTATCCACCTCCACTAGAAGAGCTGTAACCAGTGGTGTTCCACAGGGCTCAGTCTTGAGTCCTCTAAGGCTTGGAATCCACTTATCCAATGTAGAAACACAAAATCAAGGTTTGCTGATGCCTGCAAAGTGGGAGCAGTCATAAACTCTCAAAATTATGTGAACATCCTACAAGAGGGTCATACCTGACCAAATGATTGTTGACACAATCATAGCATTGAACTCCATGCAAATAGATGTAGTATCATTCCTTTTGATAACAGCAATGTCCCTGCTACATAGCACATCAATAGCAACATCTCAAGTGCATACTCGGGGGTGAGAAACTTGGGCACACAGGTTCTACCTACTGTACTTTAGATCACCATGTCTCTGCAGTGGAAAGAAGGGCATTATAACTTGCTCATGTCATAACTGATGGCACTGTGAACTGAATATAAAGTAGTTATAACCTCCATGTACTCTTTCCTCATCAGACCAATATGTGAGTGTAATGGCCATTTTGTTATGGATATTTCAAAGAACAGGTGGCAATTGCTGAGATCACTATGACTCCTTACAAGGGAAATTCAAGTCTTCAGCATCTGTCCTGTGGGGTCATCTGAAATCTCTGTAACTTTAGTCTGTGTCATACCGACTACTCAGAGGTGATCTCTGCATTGCATATGAGGCAATCTGTGACCCTGCTTTACTGATAATGCTGGATATCTATAAGTCAAATGGTAGATGGGTTACTCACTGTAAGAACCTTAACCTTGAATGTGACATCAGTAGAATATGATGGAGGGAGAGATATGTCTACCAGGGTTTAACAAACCTTTGCAACAGACTCTCACTTAATGTCAAACAGCAGACCTCATTGGCCTTCTTCAGATACAATCTCTACAATTGGATGGGTGCTCATAAGTTCACCATGAATGTTCTGTCTTTGTCCCCCTTGAACAGGGGCAATAGGTGCTGATCATGCCTAGTAAAGCCCAATGATTCTATGATCCATAGGCTAATGTAAAATGCTCTGACTGACATCTACACACACCAACTTGGCTACAATGAGAACAAACTGCAGATCAGGGTACTTGATGCACAGCCCATGGCTTAAGTCTGATATTAAGGTGGCTTCTAGTAGTCTTATGGCAGATGACAACAGCAGGCCTTGTATAAGACAGGAGTTTGGAGGCCTGCATCAACTGCAAGGGCCAAAAAGTGCATACACACTGTAGTTTGAAAGTCAGTGGGGGATCCACACTTGTTATGTAAAGGGATGCACATACACACACAACCACAGCAAGTGGGCTGGATGGAGACTAGAACCCCTACCTATCTAGTCTTACAGACTACAGTAAAGTCTGCTTTATGAACAACTGCAGGTGAACTACTTGTAGAAGACATACACAAGGCCTGTGTTGAACAGTGTGTGTGGCATGCAGAGTGACATTACTTCTTACTGCCATCTGGATCTAGTAGCCTAGCAGTCAGACAACTGTTTTTATCCTAGCTATAAGGTAACATCAGCCATTTTGGCCATATGTGTCTGTTTGCATTTGGATGGGCAAGCCTGTGGCCAAATTTGCCCTGTCAATGCATGAGTACACAACATTATGCATTTCACAACTTGTTCACTTCCTGGTGTATGTGTTGTGACAAGGGGCTATAATTAAGTGCATTATCTACTGCTGAGCCCTTACTTTTGGTCATTTCACCAACAATATATATATATGTATCATAGTACAGCTTTAATCATCACAATCTGGGTGTGACGGGCAATGCAGACATACACAAATATATAATATATATTTATGTATATAACAGTTTATATATATATATATATATATATATATATATATATATATATATATATATATATATATATATATATATATGGGCCGGATTCATGAAGGCTTGCACGGAGTCTTAGAGTAGAGTAAGACTCCATGCAGCCATCATGTCCGAACAGCGATCCAGGAACAGCCTGTAGGGGTGTGTAAGAGAGCTCCTAAAATGGCTCTTACACGGACAGGGCTGGGATATGCAAATTACCTCAATTCCAGGTGAAAGGCATGCAAATGAGGTAGATTTGCGATTCAGGAAACCCAAACCTGTCCTAGTAAGAGCAGTGTTATTTGCAGAAATGTACTCAGTTGACAACTGAGTACCATTCGGCAAATAGCAAAACGGAGCCATGACAGCTCCAAATAAAGGTTGCATCCACTGCAGGAAGCATGCCAATGGCCAAATATACAGCCATGTGAAATGTTTCCTGATGCAATATGAAAATAATAATATTTTTTTTTTCGCCGTGCAAACGGGCTGCACTCTAAAACCCAGAATACTAAAAATTAAAACCCACAAATGTGGATTTTATTGAAATTGTCAATGTACAATGCACGGGCATGGCAGGCTAAAGACAACATGGCCGCAGAGTAGAGATTGCTAAGGGGGGAAGCTCAGTCTAAGACATGTAACCAAACATTAGTAGGCAATCCTATGTAAATGAGCGTTAGGATAGTGAATCACAAGTTTACATAGCAAATGAGCACAGTCAGTGGAGTGTAGGAGTAGGATATGGGGAGTAACAGAGTAGAAGATAGGTGACATCATGAGGGGGGTATGTATGAAAGAAGTGAAGCTCATTGGAGCAGAGTGGCATGTGTCAGCTGTCATTCACACATCATGGAAAGAGGTGTGTCAACAGGTAGGCTAGGGAAAGGCAAGAAATGGAAGGTGTATGCCATGAATAACACCAAAGTTTCTTGCTGAGTGGGTATGCGCACGTGTGCGCATGTGTAAACCTGAGTAAAACAGAGTGCGCACGTGTAAGCATGAGTGTGTGCATTTAAGCCGGAGTAAGCATGTATAAGGCTGTTTAAAGTGTTGTAAGTGCATTTGCGCTGGTGTGCGCGCATTTTAACCCGAATGATCAAGTTTTAGTCAGTGTAAGCATGGGTGTGTGCGTGTTAGCTGCTGTGCGAGTGTTTGTGATTGTGTGCGTGGCACCCCCCCCCCTGAGGAAACAGAAAGGAAAAAGGAAGCACAACAAATAGTAGGGAGCTACCAGGGAGTACTAGCAGAGCTAGCAGATGAAAACAATCAGAATCAGGAATTACACAGGCAGTACACTAGCCCAGCCCAGCCTAGCACTTAAAACTCTGCAAACAACAGTCCATTATGTTTCTCACAACAGACACTGCAGTAAGCTAATAGAAGTGAAAACTGAAAAATCTTTACTGAGACAAAGAAATGTTAGGGGCTACCATTGCTGTTATAAGGCGACATATGCAACATGCTGAGGGTGGTGACAATGCAAATGCTGCTGGACAACCCACAGTGAGGAGATGGAGAAGAGTGTACAGGCCCAGGGTAATCTACCAGGGGCTACATGAGCTGGAGATAGTGGAGCGCTATAGAGTGGACAGAGACCTCCTGCAGCAAATTGTTGAGCTGTGCAGGCCACACCTCACACACAGAACCAACAGAGGGGAACCCATTCCAGTGGAAACTAAGGTATGTGTTGGCCTAAGAATATTAGCAACAGGTACCTTCCAGAGACCAACTGGTGATATGATGGGGATATCACAGGCATCAGCATCCAGGGTACTACACCAGTTCCTGGATGCCATGTCAGCACATTTCGGTGATCATGTATATTTCCCCAATTCCCGTGAGGTATTGGCCAGCAATATGCGTCTCTTCCAGCAAATAGCAGAATACCCTGAGGTAGTGGGTGCAATAGACTGCACGCACATATGCATCAAAGCACCAGCCAGTGAGCGGGGTAGGGTCTACGTCAACTGCAAGGGCTTCCCCTCCATCAACTGCCAGGTCATGTGTGATGCCCAGGGCATAATACAGAATGTGTATGCAGGCTGCCCTGGAAGCTACCATGATTCCCATATCTGGCATCTGATGCAGCTGTACCAGACATTTGCCAATGGGGACATCCCACATGGTCACCTAGTGGGGGATGCTGGCTATGCACTGGAGCCGTGGCTGATGACACCCATCAGAAACGCACACACACCTGAACAGGAACGCCATAATGAGGCACATGCATAAACACGTAATGTAATAATGTAAAATAAAATGTAATGTTTGGGCTGCTCAAGTCACGGTTCCGGTGGCTGGACACATCTGGTGGAGCCTTGCAGTACTCACCAACTACATGTACCCAAATTGTCATGGTATGTGCTATGCTACATAATATGATCCTGCAAAAACAGCTGCAGCATAACCAGCATAGGCCTGGGCCAAACAGCCCCCCACCATTGCCAAGGCCATCACAGGCAGAGCGTGACTCAGAGGAGGAACAACCTGAACCTGCCCCAGTAGGCAGAAGGAGGAGTGCCCAGTATGCTTTTGCCTTGGCAAAGAGGCAACACATAGCACATACACTGGCTCAGTAGGAACTCTGGAAATGATACCTCTCTCCGACTCGCACATATAGTAAAAGGGATGCCTAAGTTGACACTACCTGCTTTGAAACATGTACAGGGAGTGTAGTATGTGCATCTGACATAGGCAGCCCTGCAGCACCACCTAAGGCATGATTGCCATGTGTTAAGCAATATAAAGCAGTGCTAAACAGCATTTACCACCATGTAGTATATGCAAACAAAATCGCACACACCAACTAGCACAACTGTGGTCAACGTTCAGTAATATTGGACAACGTCCAGCAATGTTGGTGAATACTGAGCAATGTCGGACAAGCCTGGTCTAAGTAGGGCATAGCTGAACAAAAGCCAACATGCTCATATTTGCTTAACTGGCCCTTAAGCAGTCTGGTCTGCTCAGTATGGAAATATAAAGCAGTGATGGGTCTTGAACCCAGGGTACTGTGCACTATAGCCAAAGTACTGAACCACTAAACCATGACAGCATTGCGGTGGTCAGCCTGTATGAAGGAATGTTGATAAGTCTATGCAAAGTATTTCATGGAAACCCAGTAGGCACAGCATAATCCTTGTTGAGTTATGACACAAAGGTGAGTCCTGCAGTGAGAACAGAACCTGACTTCCAACACACACAGTATAAATGTTAATATCGGTCATGTTCGCACACATCAACAAATGTAGTGGACCTCAGATAGCAACATACTGAAAGGTCACACTGGGCATGCTCACACACTTGAATAAATGAGACAAATGTCAGGCAACAAAACACGGAATAACAGAACTGGGTAGGCTCACACACTTAGGCCATGTCTGAGTACAGCAGTGGGCCACGCATATCTGGCAGTTACATGTGTTAACCCAGGAACCTGTCACTATACAGCAATCCGCCCTGTGCACACAGTTATATGACAACAGACACATCTATAATATAGTGGAACCCTGTCATAATCAAATATGTTCTGCAGATACCAAAGTTGTTCATAGAAACTGGTAAAGCAAAGATGATAAATACCTGCAAACAGTATCAGCAATAAACATCGTCCATCTTGAACATTAGCATAGGTTCAGAGGTTGATACTAGGCTATCTGCCCTAGGGCATGTACAAGCCTAGCCAGAGTGTGTTTGGCATTCGCAACCCTGACAGATTACTACACTATGTGTGTGAATAGTAGGTCACACAAGATAGCCCAAGTATGTTTAGGCTAGTGTGCCTCTGTCTACCAGGGACACAGAAGATATCCCAGGGGTAAACATACGATCACCCATACAGTCGTCAAGATGTCTCCTGTAGGTGGCCAGTGGGTGGCTCTGCCTATGTGAAACTGGGATTACATTCTGGAGTGAGTGGAGCCTCTGGGATAAGAATCTGTCCCTCCACAATGTCCTATTAACATCTGTGCTGAGGTATACATCCCTGGAGTGTGTAGCTCCAAGGGAGTCAGATATCCTGAGGTGGTGCATGTCCAGTAATTCTGGGTTGGGTATATCTGTAAACAACAAGCACACATCATATCTGAGTAGGTGGTAAGCGACTGAGTAGAGCTGGAGTTACTGCATCTGAACTGTGCAAGGCATCTGTGTGAGTCCCTAGATCTGCTTGGTGAGGAACTTCCATGGCCAGTACAGTTGTTGCAGGTGTCGGGTAGGGTACACCCCAAATGTGGCATTGTAACCAAGCATGGATGTGATGAGTATAGGGGCACAATGACCTCACTCGATCTAGATGTGAAACCATATGGGATAAGGTGGCCCACATAGAAGGTGTGTCCAACCACTTTGGCAACGTGAATGTCAAAGGCGACAGTACAAACAAGTCATGTCCCCAAACCCCTAACAACTCCTACCATATGTAATGGAGTACTACCTATGTGGTAATGTGTGGGCATGTTGTTATTCCTAAAGGTGATGACTATGCAACTAATGGCATTTAGCTGTAGGCCATGGCTCAGGCACCAGTCATCCATCTCTGTGAGACCCTGTTTGAGTATGCATGTGGCAGCTGGAGAGTTGATCATGGCACCCAGTTTGCAGTCAAGTGCAAACATGTTCAGCCATATTCCCCCTGTAGTAGCCTGTACGTCAGGCAAATATATACTGAACAAGAGAGGTCCAAGGACTGAGCCGTGTGGGATGCCACGTGTAACTGGTGTATAGTCAGACATGGCACCTGCAATTCTGACCATGTGGGTGCTATCCCTGATCCAGGTATCAATCCATCGTATGAGATATGTGCCCATATTGACGCTGGTGAGCCTATGCATAATGGCCCAGTGGGTTATTGTTTTGAAGGGTTTTGCAAGGTTCAGGTAGGCTGTGTGGACAGCCGTTCCCTATGTCGATGGACCTGTTAGCCATTTAAAGAATACAAACAGGTTCAAGAGGCAAGATCTGCCCACAACAATGCTGAAATGTGTAGGACACAGTGTGTGTAGGTTCCCGATGTCTATGTGTAGGAGTCCCATGACAATACGCTCCATAGCTTTGCAGAACAGGCTACTTAGGCTTATAGGGCAATATTGTCTGTGGTCCATTGTGGCACCAACTCTGTGGAGTGGGACCACTGTCGCTGTACGCCATTCCTTGGGTACATATCCTGTGGTACCTCTGATATTGAACAGTGATGTAATGTGAGGGTTGCGTCTGTCATGATGCTCGTGTAAGATGCAGGCTGGGACACCGTCTGGTCACATTGATACTGTGATGTACGCTTTGGGAAAGGCAGCACTCACCTGTTACTGTGTGATGTCAGGGAGGTTATACTCTGTTGGGATGGATAGTTGCTCCTTAGGGGGGATGGGTGGGAGACATCTGCACTGAACCTGTTTGCCAGGATGTTGGCAATGCCAGTGGGTTCAGGGTAGGTTTAGTCAGGATGCACTAACACACAGCATATCAGTGAGTGTTCACCCAGGTTCCTGACATAACTGAAGAAGGCCGTGTGATAGTCCTACATGTCTGTTGCAATTGTCTGGTAGAAGAGACCCTTAGAAAAGTTCATCAGTGATTGTAGCTGTCTGCTAGTACAGATCACAGATGCCTTCCCAGTCTGGGATTGTGCTCTATCATGTAGTAGCTTCCTCCTGATGTTGTACAGCTTATTAATGGCTGGGGTCTACCAGACAGGTCCCCTGCCATTGGAGTAGTGAGTCCTGTTGTTATTTAGGATAGCACAATCCATGCAGTCCACTAGTTGTCCATAGAATGTGTATGTAAAGGATGCAGCAGTGTGAGCCGTATTTGCCACTGTCTCAGGGTCTCTGAAGCATACCACCTTGCTTCGGTGAAGTGAGACATTGGCTCATGAGAAGTTCACCAAGATTACCCAGGATGGGTGTGTGGAGGGTATATGTATGTCCAGTGAGATACATGTATGTTCTGACCTTACCAATGAGGGGTATATCGCTGGTGTGGAACATAGAGCCCCCATGTTGGTGATGATCAGGTCCAATATGTATTTCCCTTTGTGGCTGTGCTGACTGGTTGTGCCATAGCATATGAGTCTACAAATTGTAGCGACTGTTGGGTGAGGGTATCGGGGTTTGAGTAGTATCCCCAGTCAATATTTGTGCATATGAAGTCACACAATATAATGGTGTTTGTGGAGACCTTCATATTCTCCATAGTTCCCATGAAAGCCGAGTGTGGTTCCTGAGTTTGGGAGTGTGTTCTGTAGCAGGCAACAAACTGAAAGGCAGTATTGCACAATGGTAGTTGTATATGTATGGTCTGTGATGCTTTGTGCAGTGCTACTAACCCGGAGGTGTGTGTCTCTGTGATGTATATGGATACTCCCCCTAGTTGTGTTGTCTGTTCCAAGTCTTGTTGTCAGACAGCATGGTATGAAACATAACCTGGAAGTGCTGGTGTGCATAAGCGAGCCTGAACCAGGCGTCTGTCAGTGCACAGATATCGCTATCCTCCATACTGAGGAGAGTCCTCAGTGGCCGCAATATGAGGTTAACACAACTGCTGTTGAGCAGCATTACCCTTAGTTTCATTTAACCTGTAATGTCTATGGAGGTGGGTTTGTCTTCTGAGCCCTGCTTAAAAAAGGCATTATGGTGGTAGCAAGAGCCTTAGCCAGCATTCCAAAGTCCAAGGGTGACAGCTGCAAGCTGTCCATAGTGAAGCTACGTGGCATGTTGAGCATGTCACCATAGGCTGACAGACACTGTATCCCCTATGAATTAAACAAATTTGTTAGGCAACTGTTAAATGTGATATGTGTGTCCGTATACTGTGACATCATAATTGGTGGGTGTAAGATGCTAGACAAGGTCAGGGTCATACTGGCCTGGGCTACATGATCAGAGTGTTCCTCCATGTATCATGTCATGTAGTCCAGGGAGTAACTTCTGAGGTTATACACACCAGCATGGACAATGATGGTGCCAGTCCTGTACTTGCTTTGGAGTGACCTGACTACCTGTGTTATGCGGCAGATCCTGGCACCCAACAGACAGCCCAAAGTGACTATTCCCTTGTTAGGGCTTGTGAGTGGTATGTCAGTGTGTCTGACAATAAGTGTCGCCTAATACAAGTGTATTAGGTGTGTTGTTTAGCCCGAAAGGGCAGTGACTGTGTGGCACACTGACATTGTGAACTATGTGATATGTGGGTATTGTAGTGGGGTAGCAGGTGTGTGTGTGTGTCTGCTTTGGAGGTCTCTGCTGCTTAGGTAGAGTACATTTACAGCATCCGAGTATGTCTTTGTGTGATAATGTGGTTTGGGTGCTGTTGCTAGAGGATATGTGAGACTGATATGTGGTGTGTGTGGTTACCTTTACCACCTGATAGACTGTGCCAGTCATGGGTCGAGAGAGTTCAGCACCCTGTATGTCTATATAGGTGCATCTCACACATATATCTGAGTTTGTCGGGAGGAGGAGAGGGTTGTCTGTGTACATGAGATACATGTGACATTGTGTCAATATCACAATATCCACGAGCTGGACTGAAGAGTACACATGAAACCGACCCCTGGACATGCCAGTATATTATCATGACATACTCTGTAGCCTGATGGCAAAGGATCAGTAGGGTGTTAAGCGTGTAAAAGAGTATAACAGGGATTATTGCTCATCCAAATCCAAGTGTGTGACCCTCCAGTGGCAATGAAACGAAAAGCAGAGATTCAAAGGAACTTCAAATAAGATGCATTCATAAAAAATAATAAAGTTTATTCCAATGAGTGAGCGCTTTCGCCAAAGGCTTCTTCAGACTCTTAAAACAATGAATAAAACTGTTTGAATCATTTTTAAACCATCCTTAAGCTTCCTATTGGACATTACAAATTGATATGTCACATGTTATCTTGTCTTAAAGGAACAGATACTCAAAAAAGTTAACATAGTTAAATGCAACAATATTTAGAAGGAATACTTCCATCCAAATATACAATTAATGATCAGAATGTCCATGCAAATAAGTAAAAATATGCATATACCCTGATACATTCTAAAAATAAAAGGAGCATTGTGCTTGGTCCTATATCATTCTACAATCATTAAAAACTGTTGCTACATTCATTAAAAACCCTGAACATTCTCTCTCCTCATGGTGTTAAAAACATTAAAATCCTTAGATAAACAGCAAGTTTTATCGCGTTTCAATATCTAGCATCTCTACTAAGATAGTGGTGTGTCGAATGCAACTTTGCATATATCAGGTTAAAAATTAATATAGCGAGAACTCTGTACTAAAAATGTAAGCGTACCTTTACCACAAAACAACATAGCGAATATAATGTATTTCACGATGTGCCTCATCAAGGAGTCAGACCTCATCATATCGGTGAAAGGCTGTTGTCCAAGATTAAAAATTCCACAAATAGGAACCTCTTAGATTCCACGTAAAACAAACTGTTTACAAGTTGTAAAGTGCCGTGTGCTGTAGGAACTCTGAATGCAATTGAGTACAACCTAACTTCATGCAGTATGGTAACTCAACGTGCGGTGGGGACGTTCTAAGCATCTAAGTACTGAACAACAGAAACAATGTTTAAATTTCTAAGAAAAAAGGTGAGCCTATAGTAGTGCTGTCCTGTGCCTAAAATAGACAGTATTTGTAAGCACGATTATGCCCTAGAAGCATATATTGATCACAAAGTGTCACTATTTAAAACAATGAAACGTGTACATATTAATGAGTACACTTATTAAAGTGTTCGCTGAACATGGCAGAGATGGCATTAACTAATACAAAATAAAAAGATAAATACAGATAAATAGTGGAATGCTAGGCGTAACACATAAAAATTGACACAATAAAGCTTGAAATTAGCACAAAGCACACATATAATAATACCTAAATATAAAGCTCCATAGATGATAGGGTCCCTAACTAGTAAAAAAGCAACTACTTCCATGTACATAGTTGGTGCTAAATATAACAACATTCTAAGTTAAAAGGTCAAATGAAAATGTGAAGAGATAAACAATCCGCAACAATACTAAGCCTGTACCTAATGATAAAACAAAACTATCTATTGATGTATGGGGTACCTAGCTCAGTCAAAAATAAATTCCAGCTACAGTGAACAAATATATAGACGATATGCATGCTTGTATATACAAGTGTATATATTTACACACATGCATGTGTAAACTATGCCCAATAACCACTAATATATTGAGGTGGTGATAGGAGGGATGAAAACATACTAGTATGTGAGGTATGGGCTCAGAAGTAAGGCTAAAACAAGAAAGCCGAACATATCCAAAGGTCCATCAGTTCCTGGGATTTGATACTAAGAACACATCTACTTGTGGCTATAAAGCTCAGAACATTAATACTATGAAAATAATTATATTCAGTCTACAAGGACTGATTCTTACACTGATTTACTATAAGAGTGACATCAATACGTAGTTTTAAAATTACCTTACTACTCTATTTAGGTAATAGTAGGTTAAGTCATCTTCGTAGTCTTCTACTTCTTAAAAATGGTTTGAGTTGCACTTTATCATTAAGCCCTGGTGACCTATCAGACCTTAGTCTGATAATCCAACGTGTCTCCTGTTCTAAGGTTTTGTTGATTAGATCACCACCTCTAAAACCCACGCTGACTTGTTCAATAACACAAAATTTAAAATTATGATTGGTGCCTGCTGTTGTATTGTGTCTAGCTAGGGCATTGGTCTCAGTACCTATCCTAATGTGGTAAATATGTTCCCTAACTCTTTCCTTAAGTGATCTATTGGTTTTGCCAATGTAATAGCTTTGCAGGTTATACAGGTGGCCATGTATACCACATTCTTACTTTCACAGTTCGTGTTAGTTCTGAAGTTATATGTGCGTAGCGTAACAGGATGCTCAAAAGTAGTATCTTTATTAATGTAGATGCATTGATTACAACGACCACAGGGTACTGTGTTTCTATCATTTATTGGTCTACTTTTCCCCGGATGTTTGGGTCTACATAAAATGCTTCTTAAATTCTGATGATTCTTGTAGGTTATACGTGGTGTTGGTCCTACTACCTCATTGACATCCCTATCGGATTTCAGTATTCACCAGTGTCTATCCAGGGTTTTTTTCACCTCCAAGTTCATTTTACTGAAAGTGAGGTTGGTTCTAATTTCAGTTTTAAAGGCTTGGACTCTTCATACTACCTTCATGTGCCATAAAGTAAGGTTTAGCAGTACTCGTTCTTAGACGCTCCACAGTTCTGACCATTTCTAATATTTCATTTTCTTTATAGCCCTTTCTAGAAATCTATCCTTCATGTCCTCTATTCCTTTCTCATAGAACTCTTGTTGTGGGTTCAACCTTGATACTCTCATGAATTGTCCTTTAAGGACATTTTGGAATACATGTACAGGATGCATACTGTTTCTGTGTAGTATGTTGTTTCTTTGGCAGGCTTTCCTATGAATGGTTGTATTAATAAGGCCATTGGACATCCTGAATACTTCCACATCCAAAAATGGTATAGTTTCATCTGAAAAATTCATGGTGAATTTTAAAATCCGTAGTGTTATCCAAATAAGAAACGAAATTCTTTAAAGAGGGTTCATCACCCAACCAAATAAGGAAGAGGTCATCTACAAAGCGGCAATACATACCAACAAATTCATTGAAAAGTGGATGGTCATATAAGTGAACATCTTCCCACCTAGCCATCACAAGGTTGGCGTAACTATTAGCACAAGATGTGCCCATAGCTACGCCATCCTTCTGTAAGAATATGGATTCTTGAAAAGCAAAAGCGTTGTTAGTCAAGACAGTCTCAAGTAACAGAGTTATAAGATCAACTTTTTATCCGAAAAGTCGGAATGTATCTTCAAATATTCTGTTAACATTCTTATTCCTGTGTCATTAGGAATTACAGTGAATAAACTGACTACGTCTAGTGTCACAAAAAGTAATGTTGCTGTTCACCTAAAGGTCGAGTTTGAGAGTATAAATCTAAGAGAAACTGTTTGCTATCTTTCAAAATATTCCTATTGTCATTGACTAAAGGTCTTAATACACTTTCCAAGTAAATAGATAAGGGTTCAGTGACCCAACCTTGCCCTGCAACAATGGGTCTGAGTGGTGGATCTACGCTGTTTTATGGACTTTGGGGAGTCCCTGTATAATCGGGATGATGGGGTTGTTCACCTTAAAGTACTCATAGAGTTGTTGAGTTATGTCCAGAGACATAACTAAGTCATCCAAGGTATTATAAACACTGAACACCATATCTATTAAATTGTCCTTAGTTAGTATGGAGTAAGTATTGCTGTCATTTAACATTTGAAACATTTTGTTAGTGTAGTATATATCATCCATGATGACCACGGGGCCACCTTTATCAGCTGGTCTTATTATTATAGAGCTATCATCTTTGAGTGAATACAATGCTTGTCTCTGCTTATAGTTCAAATTGTGTCCATGTCTTGAAGGTGTTTTCTCCTGATAGCATTTGTATATGTCATCTTCCACTACATTGCCAAACACTTCAATTGTTGGGTGAAGTTGAGGCACGTAAGTGCTGTTAGGACGGTGCTTATTCTTAACTGAATTGTCATCAAACTGTCCAAACTCTAGCCTTAGTTGTAAATTACGAATGAACATTTTGGTTTCTATAATAGTGTCCACTAAGTCACTGTTCTTAGTGGGAATGAAACTTAGTCCTTTATTTAGGACTTGTTTCTCATACTCATTTAAAACCCTGCCGGAAAGGTTCATGATCAATGATTCTGCCTCCCCACATTTTCTTTATCGTGGGGCCTACTTGTTCCTGCTCGCCTAACGATCCTTTCCTCTTCTGTCTCCCCTGCTGGTTGACCTTCTTTTGTCCAAAAATGATTTTGTGCTATGGGGAGGGGCAGGTAATATATTTGTATTCACAATAACACTATTTGTTTTGGTCTTACCACTGCTGCACCTGACCTCTGTACATCCGTAATGCAGCCTATCAGACCTTCACCTACAACAGTACTGTTAACTCTCCCATTTCCTTGTGTCCTGTTAGGGCTTACATTGTCCGTTTCTAGATTATTGTTTGCTGTGACTGGTTGATCAGATTCTGTGGTTACACTGGTACCTAAAATGTCAGTGATATCACTCTGCTTATTGTTTAAATCAATTCTATTAAATGATCTACTTTCTGAAGTATCACTGCGTGGATGTCTATCAGGATTGATTATAGGTGTGCTCAGTGTGGCATTCACAAAATTGTTACCTGTTCTACCTGGAGGCCTGCGTGAGGCATTTGAGCCCTGACTATAGTGTAAATTTGGATTCATTTCCTAGGCCAGGTGAATACATCATTGTTCTTAAAATCTCTTACATCCCTGGTAATCTTAGCTTTCTTTTGGTCTAGCAACCGTTTCTCTAAAACAAAACATCTTCAATTACTTTCCTAATTTTCCCATGCACATCTCATTGTTAGCATATTTACTTTCAAAGTCTTTAAACAAGTTATTTACAGTCAATCTCAGTCTCTCCTCTTCAGGCAGATGAAACTCAATTAAGAGTTTCATATAACTAAAACTCAACTCCATGTTGAGTTGCTGCCAGCGATATAGTAAGTCTGGTAATGAGGTACCAGATGTAGGCATCTTCAGTACGCGTAGGTCATGAGGTATAATCCGTTTGTTCAAACAACTTTCAAAATAATGTCTTTGAACTTGTAGTTTAACCAATTTACCGAAAACATACTCTAAATCTTGTAAGTCTTTAACAGAATCCATAGTACTCACATCAGTTCGAGTGACTGTCCCTCCATCAACAACTGGATTAAAATCCAATAATGAATTGATACTTCCAGATACACAAGTCTTAAATCTGTCAAGGACATTAGAAGTATGTTCCAGAACGCGTGGTACATATGGTAGTTCAATGTTTATGCTGCTTTCGTTCGCCATCCTTACTTCCTGCAGCACTGACCAAATAAATAATACAACTCAAAAAGCCAAATGCAGTGCTGCTATCAGTTGAGGCAGGAGACTCACGTAAACATAAAAGAGAGCAATCCAAATCCAAGTGTGTGACCCTCCAGTGGCAATGAAACGAAAAGCAGAGATTCAAAGGAACTTCAAATAAGATGCATTCATAAAAAATAATAAAGTTTATTCCAATGAGTGAGCTGCCAAAGGCTTCTTCAGACTCTTAAAACAATGAATAAAACTGTTGGAATCATTTTTAAACCATCCTTAAGCTTCCTATTGGACATTACAAATTGATATGTCACATGTTATCTTGTCTTAAAGGAACAGATACTCAAAAAAGTTAACATAGTTAAATGCAACAATATTTAGAAGGAATACTTCCATCCAAATATACAATTAATGATCAGAATGTCCATGCAAATAAGTAAAAATATGCATATACCCTGATACATTCTAAAAATAAAAGGAGCATTGTGCTTGGTCCTATATCATTCTACAATCATTAAAAACTGTTGTTACATTCATTAAAAACCCTGAACATTCTCTCTCCTCATGGTGTTAAAAACATTAAAATCCTTAGATAAACAGCAAGTTTTATCGCATTTCAATATCTAGCATCTCTACTAAGATAGTGGTGTGTCGAATGCAACTTTGCATATATCAGGTTAAAAAATTTAATATAGCGAGAACTCTGTACTAAAAATGTAAGCGTACCTTTACCACAAAACAACATAGCGAATATAATGTATTTCACGATGTGCCTCATCAAGGAGTCAGACCTCATCATATCGGTGAAAGGCTGTTGTCCAAGATTAAAAAATTCCACAAATAGGAACCTCTTAGATTCCACGTAAAACAAACTGTTTACAAGTTGTAAAGTGCCGTGTGCTGTAGGAACTCTGAATGCAATTGAGTACAACCTAACTTCATGCGCTATGGTAACTCAACGTGCGGTGAGCACGTTCTAAGCATCTAAGTACTGAACAACAGAAACAATGTTTAAATTTCTAAGAAAAAAGGTGAGCCTATATTCGTGCTGTCCTGTGCCTAAAATAGACAGTATTTGTAAGCACGATTATGCCCTAGAAGCATATATTGATCACAAAGTGTCACTATTTAAAACAATGAAACGTGTACATATTAATGAGTACACTTATTAAAGTGTTCGCTGAACATGGCAGAGATGGCATTAACTAATACAAAATAAAAAGATAAATACAGATAAATAGTGGAATGCTAGGCGTAACACATAAAAATTGACACAATAAAGCTTGAAATTAGCACAAAGCACACATATAATAATACCTAAATATAAAGCTCCATAGATGATAGGGTCCCTAACTAGTAAAAAAGCAACTACTTCCATGTACATAGTTGGTGCTAAATATAACAACATTCTAAGTTAAAAGGTCAAATGAAAATGTGAAGAGATAAACAATCCGCAACAATACTAAGCCTGTACCTAATGATAAAACAAAACTATCTATTGATGTATGGGGTACCTAGCTCAGTCGCAAAATAAATTCCAGCTACAGTGAACAAATATATAGACGATATGCATGCTTGTATATACAAGTGTATATATTTACACACATGCATGTGTAAACTATGCCCAATAACCACTAATATATTGAGGTGGTGATAGGAGGGATGAAAAACATACTAGTATGTGAGGTATGGGCTCAGAAGTAAGGCTAAAACAAGAAAGCCGAACATATCCAAAGGTCCATCAGTTCCTGGGATTTGATACTAAGAACACATCTACTTGTGGCTATAAAGCTCAGAACATTAATACTATGAAAATAATTATATTCAGTCTACAAGGACTGATTCTTACACTGATTTACTATAAGAGTGACATCAATACGTAGTTTTAAAATTACCTTACTACTCTATTTAGGTAATAGTAGGTTAAGTCATCTTCGTAGTCTTCTACT
The DNA here is from genome assembly GCF_019279795.1 of Protopterus annectens. Lineage (NCBI taxonomy): Eukaryota > Metazoa > Chordata > Ceratodontiformes > Protopteridae > Protopterus > Protopterus annectens. The sequence continues at coordinate 1,124,944,062 of NC_056741.1, read as the reverse complement.
TCTTAAAAATGGTTTGAGTTGCACTTTATCATTAAGCCCTGGTGACCTATCAGACCTTAGTCTGATAATCCAACGTGTCTCCTGTTCTAAGGTTTTGTTGATTAGATCACCACCTCTAAAACCCACGCTGACTTGTTCAATAACACAAAATTTAAAATTATGATTGGTGCCTGCTGTTGTATTGTGTCTAGCTAGGCATTGGTCTCAGTACCTATCCTAATGTGGTAAATATGTTCCTAACTCTTTCCTTAAGTGATCTATTGGTTTTGCCAATGTAATAGCTTTTGCAGGTTATACAGGTGGCCATGTATACCACATTCTTACTTTCACAGTTCGTGTTAGTTCTGAAGTTATATGTGCGTAGCGTAACAGGATGCTCAAAAGTGGTATCTTTATTAATGTAGATGCATTGATTACAACGACCACAGGGTACTGTGTTTCTATCATTTATTGGTCTACTTTTCCCGGATGTTTGGGTCTACATAAAATGCTTCTTAAATTCTGATGATTCTTGTAGGTTATACGTGGTGTTGGTCCTACTACCTCATTGACATCCCTATCGGATTTCAGTATTCCCCAGTGTCTATCCAGGGTTTTTTTCACCTCCAAGTTCATTTTACTGAAAGTGAGGTTGGTTCTAATTTCAGTTTTAAAGGCTTCGGACTCTTCATACTACCTTCATGTGCCATAAAGTAAGGTTTAGCAGTACTCGTTCTTAGACGCTCCACAGTTCTGACCATTTCTAATATTTCATTTTCTTTATAGCTCCTTTCTAGAAATCTATCCTTCATGTCCTCTATTCCTTTCTCATAGAACTCTTGTTGTGGGTTCAACCTTGATACTCTCATGAATTGTCCTTTAAGGACATTTTGGAATACATGTACAGGATGCATACTGTTTCTGTGTAGTATGTTGTTTCTTTGGCAGGCTTTCCTATGAATGGTTGTATTAATAAGGCCATTGGACATCCTGAATACTTCCACATCCAAAAATGGTATAGTTTCATCTGAAAAATTCATGGTGAATTTTAAAAATCCGTAGTGTTATCCAAATAAGAAACGAAATTCTTTAAAGAGGGTTCATCACCCAACCAAATAAGGAAGAGGTCATCTACAAAGCGGCAATACATACCAACAAATTCATTGAAAAGTGGATGGTCATATAAGTGAACATCTTCCCACCTAGCCATCACAAGGTTGGCGTAACTATTAGCACAAGATGTGCCCATAGCTACGCCATCCTTCTGTAAGAATATGGATTCTTGAAAAGCAAAAGCGTTGTTAGTCAAGACAGTCTCAAGTAACAGAGTTATAAGATCAACTTTTTATCCGAAAAGTCGGAATGTATCTTCAAATATTCTGTTAACATTCTTATTCCTGTGTCATTAGGAATTACAGTGAATAAACTGACTACGTCTAGTGTCACAAAAAGTAATGTTGCTGTTCACCTAAAGGTCGAGTTTGAGAGTATAAATCTAAGAGAAACTGTTTGCTATCTTTCAAAATATTCCTATTGTCATTGACTAAAGGTCTTAATACACTTTCCAAGTAAATAGATAAGGGTTCAGTGACCCAACCTTGCCCTGCAACAATGGGTCTGAGTGGTGGATCTACGCTGTTTTTATGGACTTTGGGGAGTCCCTGTATAATCGGGATGATGGGGTTGTTCACCTTAAAGTACTCATAGAGTTGTTGAGTTATGTCCAGAGACATAACTAAGTCATCCAAGGTATTATAAACACTGAACACCATATCTATTAAATTGTCCTTAGTTAGTATGGAGTAAGTATTGCTGTCATTTAACATTTGAAACATTTTGTTAGTGTAGTATATATCATCCATGATGACCACGGGCCACCTTTATCAGCTGGTCTTATTATTATAGAGCTATCATCTTTGAGTGAATACAATGCTTGTCTCTGCTTATAGTTCAAATTGCGTCCATGTCTTGAAGGTGTTTTCTCCTGATAGCATTTGTATATGTCATCTTCCACTACATTGCCAAACACTTCAATTGTTGGGTGAAGTTGAGGCACGTAAGTGCTGTTAGGACGGTGCTTATTCTTAACTGAATTGTCATCAAACTGTCCAAACTCTAGCCTTAGTTGTAAATTACGAATGAACATTTTGGTTTCTATAATAGTGTCCACTAAGTCACTGTTCTTAGTGGGAATGAAACTTAGTCCTTTATTTAGGACTTGTTTCTCATACTCATTTAAAACCCTGCCGGAAAGGTTCATGATCAATGATTCTGCCTCCCCCACATTTTCTTTATCGTGGGGCCTACTTGTTCCTGCTCGTCTAACGATCCTTTCCTCTTCTGTCTCCCCCTGCTGGTTGACCTTCTTTGTCCAAAAAATGATTTTGTGCTATGGGGAGGGGGGCAGGTAATATATTTGTATTCACAATAACACTATTTGTTTTTGGTCTTACCACTGCTGCACCTGACCTCTGTACATCCGTAATGCAGCCTATCAGACCTTCACCTACAACAGTACTGTTAACTCTCCCATTTCCTTGTGTCCTGTTAGGGCTTACATTGTCCGTTTCTAGATTATTGTTTGCTGTGACTGGTTGATCAGATTCTGTGGTTACACTGGTACCTAAAATGTCAGTGATATCACTCTGCTTATTGTTTAAATCAATTCTATTAAATGATCTACTTTCTGAAGTATCACTGTGGATGTCTATCAGGATTGATTATTGGTGTGCTCAGTGTGGCATTCACAAAATTGTTACCTGTTCTACCTGGAGGCCTCGTGAGGCATTTGAGCCCTGACTATAGTGTAAATTTGGATTCATTTCCCTAGGCCAGGTGAATACATTATTGTTCTTAAAATCTCTTACATCCCTGGTAATCTTAGCTTTCTTTTGGTCTAGCAACCGTTTCTCTAAAAACAAAACATCTTCAATTACTTTCCCTAATTTTCCCATGCACATCTCATTGTTAGCATATTTACTTTCAAAGTCTTTAAACAAGTTATTTACAGTCAATCTCAGTCTCTCCTCTTCAGGCAGATGAAACTCAATAAATGATAGAAACACAGTACCCTGTGGTCGTTGTAATCAATGCATCTACATTAATAAAGATACCACTTTTGAGCATCCTGTTACGCTACGCACATATAACTTCAGAACTAACACGAACTGTGAAAGTAAGAATGTGGTATACATGGCCACCTGTATAACCTGCAAAAGCTATTACATTGGCAAAACCAATAGATCACTTAAGGAAAGAGTTAGGGAACATATTTACCACATTAGGATAGGTACTGAGACCAATGCCCTAGCTAGACACAATACAACAGCAGGCACCAATCATAATTTTAAATTTTGTGTTATTGAACAAGTCAGCGTGGGTTTTAGAGGTGGTGATCTAATCAACAAAACCTTAGAACAGGAGACACGTTGGATTATCAGACTAAGGTCTGATAGGTCACCAGGGCTTAATGATAAAGTGCAACTCAAACCATTTTAAGAAGTAGAAGACTACGAAGATGACTTAACCTACTATTACCTAAATAGAGTAGTAAGGTAATTTTAAAACTACGTATTGATGTCACTCTTATAGTAAATCAGTGTAAGAATCAGTCCTTGTAGACTGAATATAATTATTTTCATAGTATTAATGTTCTGAGCTTTATAGCCACAAGTAGATGTGTTCTTAGTATCAAATCCCAGGAACTGATGGACCTTTGGATATGTTCGGCTTTCTTGTTTTAGCCTTACTTCTGAGCCCATACCTCACATACTAGTATGTTTTTCATCCCCTCCTATCACCACCTCAATATATTAGTGGTTATTGGGCATAGTTTACACATGCATGTGTAAATATATACACTTGTATATACAAGCATGCATATACGTCTATATATTTGTTCACTGTAGCTGGAATTTATTTTATGACTGAGCTAGGTACCCCATACATCAATAGATAGTTTTGTTTTATCATTAGGTACAGGCTTAGTATTGTTGCGGATTGTTTATCTCTTCACATTTTTCATTTGACCTTTTAACTTAGAATGTTGTTATATTTAGCACCAACTATGTACATGGAAGTAGTTGCTTTTTTACTAGTTAGGGACCCTATCATCTATGGAGCTTTATATTTAGGTATTATTATATGTGTGCTTTGTGCTAATTTCAAGCTTTATTGTGTCAATTTTTATGTGTTACGCCTAGCATTCCACTATTTATCTGTATTTATCTTTAATTTTGTATTAGTTAATGCCATCTCTGCCATGTTCAGCGAACACTTTAATAAGTGTACTCATTAATATGTACACGTTTCATTGTTTTAAATAGTGACACTTTGTGATCAATATATGCTTCTAGGGCATAATCGTGCTTACAAATACTGTCTATTTTAGGCACAGGACAGCACGAATATAGGCTCACCTTTTTTCTTAGAAATTTAAACATTGTTTCTGTTGTTCAGTACTTAGATGCTTAGAACGTGCTCACCGCGTTGAGTTACCATCGAGTATGAAGTTAGGTTGTACTCAATTGCATTCAGAGTTCCTACAGCACACGGCACTTTACAACTTGTAAACAGTTTGTTTTACGTGGAATCTAAGAGGTTCCTATTTGTGGAATTTTTTAATCTTGGACAACAGCCTTTCACCGATATGATGAGGTCTGACTCCTTGATGAGGCACATCGAAATACATTATATTCGCTATGTTGTTTTGTGGTAAAGGTACGCTTACATTTTTAGTACAGAGTTCTCGCTATATTAATTTTTTAACCTGATATATGCAAAGTTGCATTCGACACACCACTATCTTAGTAGAGATGCTAGATATTGAAACGCGATAAAACTTGCTGTTTATCTAAGGATTTTAATGTTTTAACACCATGAGGAGAGAGAATGTTCAGGGTTTTAATGAATGTAGCAACAGTTTTTAATGATTGTAGAATGATATAGGACCAAGCACAATGCTCCTTTTATTTTTAGAATGTATCAGGGTATATGCATATTTTTACTTATTTGCATGGACATTCTGATCATTAATTGTATATTTGGATGGAAGTATTCCTTCTAAATATTGTTGCATTTAACTATGTTAACTTTTTTGAGTATCTGTTCCTTTAAGACAAGATAACATGTGACATATCAATTTGTAATGTTTAATAGGAAGCTTAAGGATGGTTTAAAAATGATTCAAACAGTTTTATTCATTGTTTTAAGAGTCTGAAGAAGCCTTTGGCGAAAGCGCTCACTCATTGGAATAAACTTTATTATTTTTTATGAATGCATCTTATTTGAAGTTCCTTTGAATCTCTGCTTTTCGTTTCATTGCCACTGGAGGGTCACACACTTGGATTTGGATTGCTCTCTTTTATGTTTACGTGAGTCTCCTGCCTCAACTGATAGCAGCACTGCATTTGGCTTTTTGAGTTGTATTATTTATTTGGTCAGTGCTGCAGGAAGTAAGGATGGCGAACGAAAGCAGCATAAACATTGAACTACCATATGTACCACGCGTTCTGGAACATACTTCTAATGTCCTTGACAGATTTAAGACTTGTGTATCTGGAAGTATCAATTCATTATTGGATTTTAATCCAGTTGTTGATGGAGGGACAGTCACACGAACTGATGTGAGTACTATGGATTCTGTTAAAGACTTACAAGATTTAGAGTATGTTTTCGGTAAAATGGTTAAACTACAAGTTCAAAGACATTATTTTGAAAGTTGTTTGAACAAACGGATTATACCTCGCGGCCTACGGTTACTGAAGATGCCTACATCTGGTACCTCATTACCAGACTTACTATATCGCTGGCAGCAACTCAACATGGAGTTGAGTTTTAGTTATATGAAACTCTTAATTGAGTTTCATCTGCCTGAAGAGGAGAGACTGAGATTGACTGTAAATAACTTGTTTAAAGACTTTGAAAGTAAATATGCTAACAATGAGATGTGCATGGGAAAATTAGGGAAAGTAATTGAAGATGTTTTGTTTTTAGAGAAACGGTTGCTAGACCAAAAGAAAGCTAAGATTACCAGGGATGTAAGAGATTTTAAGAACAATAATGTATTCACCTGGCCTAGTAAATGAATCCAAATTTACACTATAGTCAGGGCTCAAATGCCTCACGCAGGCCTCCAGGTAGAACAGGTAACAATTTTGTGAATGCCACACTGAGCACACCTATAATCAATCCTGATAGACATCCACGCAGTGATACTTCAGAAAGTAGATCATTTAATAGAATTGATTTAAACAATAAGCAGAGTGATATCACTGACATTTTAGGTACCAGTGTAACCACAGAATCTGATCAACCAGTCACAGCAAACAATAATCTAGAAACGGACAATGTAAGCCCTAACAGGACACAAGGAAATGGGAGAGTTAACAGTACTGTTGTAGGTGAAGGTCTGATAGGCTGCATTACGGATGTACAGAGGTCAGGTGCAGCAGTGGTAAGACCAAAACAAATAGTGTTATTGTGAATACAAATATATTACCTGCCCCTCCCCATAGCACAAAATCATTTTTTGGACAAAAGAAGGTCAACCAGCAGGGGGAGACAGAAGAGGAGAGGATCGTTAGACGAGCAGGAACAAGTAGGCCCCACGATAAAGAAAATGTGGGGGAGGCAGAATCATTGATCATGAACCTTTCCGCAGGGTTTTAAATGAGTATGAGAAACAAGTCCTAAATAAAGGACTAAGTTTCATTCCCACTAAGAACAGTGACTTAGTGGACACTATTATAGAAACCAAAATGTTCATTCGTAATTTACAACTAAGGCTAGAGTTTGGACAGTTTGATGACAATTCAGTTAAGAATAAGCACCGTCCTAACAGCACTTACGTGCCTCAACTTCACCCAACAATTGAAGTGTTTGGCAATGTAGTGGAAGATGACATATACAAATGCTATCAGGAGAAAACACCTTCAAGACATGGACTAATTTGAACTATAAGCAGAGACAAGCATTGTATTCACTCAAAGATGATAGCTCTATAATAATAAGACCAGCTGATAAAGGTGGCCCGTGGTCATCATGGATGATATATACTACACTAACAAAATGTTTCAAATGTTAAATGACAGCAATACTTACTCCATACTAACTAAGGACAATTTAATAGATATGGTGTTCAGTGTTTATAATACCTTGATGACTTAGTTATGTCTCTGGACATAACTCAACAACTCTATGAGTACTTTAAGGTGAACAACCCCATCATCCCGTTTATACAGGGACTCCCCAAAGTCCATAAAACAGCGTAGATCCACCACTCAGACCCATTGTTGCAGGGCAAGGTTGGGTCACTGAACCCTTATCTATTTACTTGGAAAGTGTATTAAGACCTTTAGTCAATGACAATAGGAATATTTTGAAAGATAGCAAACAGTTTCTCTTAGATTTATACTCTCAAACTCGACCTTTAGGTGAACAGCAACATTACTTTTTGTGACACTAGACATAGTCAGTTTATTCACTGTAATTCCTAATGACACAGGAATAAGAATGTTAACAGAATATTTGAAGATACATTCCGACTTTTCGGATAAAAAGTTGATCTTATAACTCTGTTACTTGAGACTGTCTTGACTAACAACGCTTTTGCTTTTCAAGAATCCATATTCTTACAGAAGGATGGCGTAGCTATGGGCACATCTTGTGCTAATAGTTACGCCAACCTTGTGATGGCTAGGTGGGAAGATGTTCACTTATATGACCATCCACTTTTCAATGAATTTGTTGGTATGTATTGCCGCTTTGTAGATGACCTCTTCCTTATTTGGTTGGGTGATGAACCCTCTTTAAAGAATTTCGTTTCTTATTTGGATAACACTACGGATTTTTAAAATTCACCATGAATTTTTCAGATGAAACTATACCATTTTTGGATGTGGAAGTATTCAGGATGTCCAATGGCCTTATTAATACAACCATTCATAGGAAAGCCTGCCAAAGAAACAACATACTACACAGAAACAGTATGCATCCTGTACATGTATTCCAAAATGTCCTTAAAGGACAATTCATGAGAGTATCAAGGTTGAACCCACAACAAGAGTTCTATGAGAAAGGAATAGAGGACATGAAGGATAGATTTCTAGAAAGGGGCTATAAAGAAAATGAAATATTAGAAATGGTCAGAACTGTGGAGCGTCTAAGAACAGTACTGCTAAACCTTACTTTATGGCACATGAAGGTAGTATGAAGAGTCCGAAGCCTTTAAAACTGAAATTAGAACCAACCTCACTTTCAGTAAAATGAACTTGGAGGTGAAGAAAACCCTGGATAGACACTGGGGAATACTGAAATCCGATAGGGATGTCAATGAGGTAGTAGGACCAACACCACGTATAACCTACAAGAATCATCAGAATTTAAGAAGCATTTTATGTAGACCCAAACATCCGGGGAAAAGTAGACCAATAAATGATAGAAACACAGTACCCTGTGGTCGTTGTAATCAATGCATCTACATTAATAAAGATACCACTTTTGAGCATCCTGTTACGCTACGCACATATAACTTCAGAACTAACACGAACTGTGAAAGTAAGAATGTGGTATACATGGCCACCTGTATAACCTGCAAAAGCTATTACATTGGCAAAACCAATAGATCACTTAAGGAAAGAGTTAGGGAACATATTTACCACATTAGGATAGGTACTGAGACCAATGCCCTAGCTAGACACAATACAACAGCAGGCACCAATCATAATTTTAAATTTTGTGTTATTGAACAAGTCAGCGTGGGTTTTAGAGGTGGTGATCTAATCAACAAAACCTTAGAACAGGAGACACGTTGGATTATCAGACTAAGGTCTGATAGGTCACCAGGGCTTAATGATAAAGTGCAACTCAAACCATTTTAAGAAGTAGAAGACTACGAAGATGACTTAACCTACTATTACCTAAATAGAGTAGTAAGGTAATTTTAAAACTACGTATTGATGTCACTCTTATAGTAAATCAGTGTAAGAATCAGTCCTTGTAGACTGAATATAATTATTTTCATAGTATTAATGTTCTGAGCTTTATAGCCACAAGTAGATGTGTTCTTAGTATCAAATCCCAGGAACTGATGGACCTTTGGATATGTTCGGCTTTCTTGTTTTAGCCTTACTTCTGAGCCCATACCTCACATACTAGTATGTTTTTCATCCCCTCCTATCACCACCTCAATATATTAGTGGTTATTGGGCATAGTTTACACATGCATGTGTGTAAATATATACACTTGTATATACAAGCATGCATATACGTCTATATATTTGTTCACTGTAGCTGGAATTTATTTTGCGACTGAGCTAGGTACCCCATACATCAATAGATAGTTTTGTTTTATCATTAGGTACAGGCTTAGTATTGTTGCGGATTGTTTATCTCTTCACATTTTTCATTTGACCTTTTTAACTTAGAATGTTGTTATATTTAGCACCAACTATGTACATGGAAGTAGTTGCTTTTTTACTAGTTAGGGACCCTATCATCTATGGAGCTTTATATTTAGGTATTATTATATGTGTGCTTTGTGCTAATTTCAAGCTTTATTGTGTCAATTTTTATGTGTTACGCCTAGCATTCCACTATTTATCTGTATTTATCTTTTTATTTTGTATTAGTTAATGCCATCTCTGCCATGTTCAGCTTAACACTTTAATAAGTGTACTCATTAATATGTACACGTTTCATTGTTTTAAATAGTGACACTTTGTGATCAATATATGCTTCTAGGGCATAATCGTGCTTACAAATACTGTCTATTTTAGGCACAGGACAGCACGAATATAGGCTCACCTTTTTTCTTAGAAATTTAAACATTGTTTCTGTTGTTCAGTACTTAGATGCTTAGAACGTGCTCACCGCACGCTGAGTTACCATAGCGCATGAAGTTAGGTTGTACTCAATTGCATTCAGAGTTCCTACAGCACACGGCACTTTACAACTTGTAAACAGTTTGTTTTACGTGGAATCTAAGAGGTTCCTATTTGTGGAATATTTTAATCTTGGACAACAGCCTTTCACCGATATGATGAGGTCTGACTCCTTGATGAGGCACATCGCGAAATACATTATATTCGCTATGTTGTTTTGTGGTAAAGGTACGCTTACACTTTTAGTACAGAGTTCTCGCTATATTAGTCTTTCAACCTGATATATGCAAAGTTGCATTCGACACACCACTATCTTAGTAGAGATGCTAGATATTGAAACGCGATAAAACTTGCTGTTTATCTAAGGATTTTAATGTTTTTAACACCATGAGGAGAGAGAATGTTCAGGGTTTTTAATGAATGTAGCAACAGTTTTTTTAATGATTGTAGAATGATATAGGACCAAGCACAATGCTCCTTTTATTTTTTAGAATGTATCAGGGTATATGCATATTTTTTACTTATTTGCATGGACATTCTGATCATTAATTGTATATTTGGATGGAAGTATTCCTTCTAAATATTGTTGCATTTAACTATGTTAACTTTTTTGAGTATCTGTTCCTTTAAGACAAGATAACATGTGACATATCAATTTGTAATGTCCAATAGGAAGCTTAAGGATGGTTTAAAAATGATTCAAACAGTTTTATTCATTGTTTTAAGAGTCTGAAGAAGCCTTTGGCGAAAGCGCTCACTCATTGGAATAAACTTTATTATTTTTTATGAATGCATCTTATTTGAAGTTCCTTTGAATCTCTGCTTTTCGTTTCATTGCCACTGGAGGGTCACACACTTGGATTTGGATTGCTCTCTTTTATGTTTACGTGAGTCTCCTGCCTCAACTGATAGCAGCACTGCATTTGGCTTTTTGAGGGATTATTGCTCATGTTCGTTGGTGTTTTTTAAAGAGTAGCTGAGAAGGAGTCCAGACTGAATCATGACACCTCCTTCAGCTATGTCATAAATAGCAATGTACACCCATATATGTCCTGAGTCAGGGCCAACTCTACCTGAATGACAATGCCGACATCATGACAGACAGGCCCATATGTACATACCCATCTCCCACTGACAATAGTCCATATCATCATACCAGGAGATATCACATGTAGAATGGATGAGCAGCTACCCCCACTGCCAAAAGCATGGCAGCAAGTGGAACACATTGATACTCAATATATGTCATGCATAAATTACAGAACAAACAGATCATGCACCTGAACAGTCAGCTGAGCCTCACCCCTACACAGGATGTGGAACCGTTGAATGTGTCACAGCTACATATGGCACTCCCCACAAGTGTTTGTGCACAACACACCATGGGAAGTCAAGTCCAGTTCGCCTATGAAGTCTGATCTGCAAGGTCATGGAGTCCATCATGGTTGCAGTCATAAACAGAGCTATTGGAAGCTGACATACACACAACCCTACCTACTGTGGTATGTTCATGTGCAGATCATGTTTCCCAAACATGCTAGACTGTTTGCAAGGCAGCCACCCAGGACATACATCAATGAACACATCTACACATGTGTCACATAGACTTTGAATAGCCCTTTATCAACATCCCAGACACATGTAGTATCCACAAAACCAACAAGCTGTGCATAAATATGTGTTGACATATGACGGAATGTCCATGTGTCCACAGATAGATCACACAAGGTAAGGATTCTGAGGTCTTGTTCAAGCTGTTGACACCTGCTGACCCACATGGACCATTCCTGGAATGGCATAAAACAAAGTGTACACACATCACCATGTCCAGGCTGATGATGTTACCATCCTATAAATACAGCAGGAGAAGGGAAAACAGCCAGTAAAGCAAATAGCGTGCCATGTTAATGCGTCTCTCTCTAGTATCATAACATAGTTAGGTAGGGGTTTGAATCCTGCAAACAGTGAGTGTATATGTGCAGTTTCCTTTGAGAGGTGTCCCCTTTTTGGAGATTGGGAAAACTGACTAAAAGAGGTACATTCCTCTTTGGAAAGTCTGATAATGTCACCATCCTACAAATACAGCAGGAGAAGAGAAACCAAGCAGTAAAGCAAATAGCACGCCATGTTAATGTGTCTCTCTCTAGAATCATAACATGGTTCAATAGGGGTTTGAATCCTGCAAACAGTGTATGTATGCAGTTTCCTTTGAGAGGTGTCCCCTTTTTGGAGACTGGGAAAACTCACTAAAAGAGGTACAGTCCTCTTTGGAAAGACTGATGATGTCACCATCCTACAAATACAGCTGGAGAAGGGAAACCCCCCCCAATAAAGCAGATATCGCGCCATGTTAATGCATCACTTTCTAGTAGCATAACATAGCTAGGTAGGGGTTTGAATCCTACAAATGCTGACTGTGTGTGTGTCAATGCGGTGTGGTTTTGCTTTTATTATGGTATGACATAGTATGATTACAACAGTAAGTGCATTGCACACATCAGGTATCTGCGTGGCAAATATATATGTGTACATGTCCCCTCAATCAGTACATAGGTGTGAAGCCTGCATACTACATGAATACATTTGTTTCCATTAACAGGTTGTGTTGCTGCTTCTCAGATCGTAGGTCACATATGTATGTATGTGACAAGGCCGTCCAGTGTCGTGTTCTGTGGCCAAGGTCATCTGTGGAACACACACCCATGACAGTTACTTAAGAGTAGTATGAGTGAGGGTATATGCCCTCACACCCATGACAGTTACTTAAGAGTAGTGTGAGTGAGGGTATATGCCTGGGGTATATGTCAGACATAGTCATACACAACAAAGACTGCCAAGAATGGACAGTCTTTATAGGTGTACGACTGCCTTGTGGATATGCATTCAGGCCTCTAATGTCTTATGTGATACACCTTGGGACTCCACAATACCTATGGATATGTCGATACCAAGGGACACATGACATAACATGAGGCTGTATGTACACATTGGTACCCAACATACATGTTGAGGGCTACCACCTGTGTGATATGGATGGGATAGTATGTATAGTACATGAGGATGACTATGCCATAGTCGGCTTACTGCTATACAGCATGTATCAGACAACAGGTATCTGTCTGTATGATACCCTTGTGTAGGATATGCGTCCCATCCAGGGAATGCATTGTAGGCCAATCCATGCATTTCCAGATTTGGATGGACACATCCCTAGTGTGTCTGCATGTACCTAAGGGGGCTATATGCCAAACAGGTGTGGTCACATGAATGGGTGGCGGTCATTACCACTGGTTAGTGTTATAGTGTAGCACCGGAAGGATCCAATTGTTACTGGGTTCCCTACTACTGTGTGTCATTTGTCAGGACATCATCCAATGATTGCTTATAGTCTTGCTGTTGAGGTTGTGTATACTACCAGACCGCAAATCATTGACAGATATTAACAGTATCACCCACAGCATAGTGTCAACCCATGTCATACACACATCTACCCATGTTAGTACATAACTGTAGTAGAATGCATACTGGACATTGAAAGATACTATGAGATGTTAATGTGTACGACAGGGTATGCCGCACGTCCCATGTGTCCACTATGCATGTACATCCAGACAGTGCGCACCCACCATGTTCACAGATGTACACTTGCTAATCTGTACTGCACACATCACACACGTACTGTCCACTCACTAACACATGCTGGCAACACATTACACTTCAGTCAAGTGGCACAAGGGTGGACAATACATACTCAGACCTAACAGTGGTGTAAACAATGCTACATTGACAATCAGAGCTTTGATGCATAATGTCTGCTCAGATATACCTACAAGGATGTCGTTACACTTTCTTGTTGACAACTTGCTATTATTGCTACACTGCTATAGTGTCACCCTGTGCATCAGCACCATGTTAGCTTGTCCCTCTGTCAATGATGCAGATGACAGGAGGCGACACAGGTATCATCATATGCACAGGGCATTTTGTTGTTTGCCAGAGCCTGACATTGACCCATCCAATCGACATGTCTGTGTGTGTGTGTGTGTGTGTGTGTGTGTGTGTGTGTGTGTGTGTGTGTGTGTGTGTGTGAGGGACAACAGTACAGCATGGGCCAATATTGATGTAATGTGTATGTGTATGTGTGAGCCCTAGTTGTTTGGCTAATGTGTGTGTGTCTGCATGCACACAGCTCCACCATGTGGCTGCCATATACGGTAGTGTGTGGGACAGCCACAGACTGTATCAGCTAGGCTGTACACATCACTGTCTCTGGCCATGGACACAGTACCTCTGCCTGGCAGGGGTGCTACAGACAGTATCGGGTACCAACCCTGACTGGATACTGTCATCAGAGGCAGAGGTATGATGACTGGTCCCATGTCCCTGCTGGGACTGGCCAGAGCCACGTGCACGTGTTCTACTGGGATGGTCAATGGACAGGCCAGCCCCATTGCTGGGGCTGGTACTGCCACTACGGGAGCAGCTGTGAACTGTGGGCCATCCGCGACCACTGCCAGCTGTTGCTGGCATGCGTCCGCATCGACATCGCAACCATCCCGCACGGTCCTGGCTCATGGAAGACATGTTGTGGAGGGCATCTAATGTCTCCCCCCAATGTCTATCAATGACCTCGGTGTAAGTCCGGATGGCACAGGCAAGGTCATGGATGCTGTCATTGATAGTGGTGTAATGTGCCCTCTGCACCCTAAGGCTCTGCCTGGTGTACCGTTCCATACGTGCCCGAGCCTGCATTAAAGCCCAGAACATACTGGTCATCATAAGACCTGTGAGGGCATGTCTGCCAGGGGCAATATGACTAGTGGTGCTCCCCCGAGAACCCCTGGACCTCCGCCTATGTGGTACTGTTCTGGGTCTATGGCTATGGCTGCTGTGAGGGGATGCAAGCACCATGGGTACCACATTCTCCTGGTCAATGCCAACTGTATGCTGTCCCTCGCCTATGGCCATTGGTGGTGAGGGATGTATTGACAGTATGAGTGTGCGCATAGATGGGGTTGAACGCTGTGTACTGTCGATTGGCAGACCAACGCCAGACCCTGTCAAATCTTCCTGTGCCAAAATACATGTGTCATCATCACCACTATTCATGGCAGTGGCTTCAGGTTCCCTGCTGCTTTCGCCAACCCCTAACTCAGCACCTGTGAGAGGAAGACAGGAAACACACTTTACGGTCTGCACATGCACACATGCACACATGCAAACATGCACACATGCACACATGCACACATGAACACATGAACACATGAACACATGAAGACATGCACACATGCACACATGGACACATGCACACATGAACACATGCACACATGCACACATGAACACTAATACACACCTCACTACAGCACATACACACATACCAGCAATCCAACACATACTCTATAGTGGGTGAAGGTGGGTGTCAGTATCACAAGGTAGACAGTCACCACACACTTGTCAGCATGCAGAATATGTGTTGCACAAGACCATGCAGTGCAAGTGTAGACGCCCCTATTAAATGGCAGTATACATGGCTTTGATGCAACTGTGTAGTTGTTCAGTGATTGGCTACACCCTGGAACACAATGTGTACATGGACACAACATTGCTGTGCAGGTATTATCAGCTCTGCAATGCCCTGTGCACCATCACTCACAAGTATACATGCCATGGCTGCATGTGTTATCTGTGTGACACATAGATATCCATGTCTGAGTGCAGTGTCTGTGTCCATAGCAGATAATAGTGGGCATGGGTGTAGCACATGCATGCTATGTACACACACGGGATGTGCGGTGCATGTTGATGTGAAGGAATCCCATTGTTCGACATGGCCAGTGTACAGTGGTTATGGTGAGTGTGGGACATATTGCAGATATGTGGGTGACAGACATGGCATGGCATGCTACACAACTGCAACATTAAACACCACACATACCCAATGTGTGTCAAGTGACCTATACACCCACTAGCATTCCAGGACATATATGTGACACTTTGTGTGGATGGTGACTGCTGTGCATAATGTGTATACTGGCATATGTAAGCACACAGACAACATGCTAGGCATATTGTGTATAGGTGCATATGTTTGCATACACACAACATTGAGGTGCAAAGCAATGACTGCTATGAGTAGTACTGTGGTCACTATAACTGGATGGGGTGTAGTACCCTGTGCCATCATCAACATGCATCTTGTGGTCACTCACAGCTACTGATGTGTGCAAGACCACCGCCTAGCATGCTGTACCTGAACTGCAGTGCCGTGGCTACATTCACAATTACACAGCCACCTTGTTCATGGGTGTGTGAGGTGCCCAATAGGGAGCATTGCCTAACATGACTGTGTTATGTGTTGCAGAGTGTTGCACAGCGCCATGATAGGCCTCTACCCCTGAGGTACATCATGTGTGTGTGCAAGACATGTGGGATACTGAAATGTGACCTTACAGCGGGTGTGTGGTAATGCCAAATGTTGCATGTTTTTGTGTACTGCGTATGATAAATGTGTTCTGTTGTGTTCTGTTGTGTACAGCTGTTCCAGCTATGCATATATTTGATAGCAATCTCTCCTTTGATTGATAGCAATCTCTCCTTTGAAAACCACATTGCCAAAGTGGTTAGAAAGTCCTTCTACATAGCTCACCTCATCACGAAGGGTTTCACATCTAGATCAAGAGAGGTAATCGTGCCCCTTTATTCATCCCTCATCAGGCCCATCATAGAATACAATGCCCCTTTTGGGATGTACCTTACCCGACACCTGCAGCAATTAGAAAGACCCCAAAAGTATCTCACCAAGATGATCAAGGGTCTCAAACAGATGCCATATGCTGCTCGGTTAAAAAAACTCCAGCTCTGCTCAGTTGCATACCGCCTACTTCGAGGCAATCTATGCCTGACATACAAAGCTATGTCAAATTCAGAATTAATGGACATGCTCCACCTCAGTAAATCTAAATCCCTCAGAGCCACACGCTCGAGGGACTTGAACCTCAGCACAGAAATAAATAGAACTTGCTGGAGGGACAGGTTCATAACCCAGAGGCTCCCTTCGCTCTGGAATAGAATTCCAGTTCATGTAAGGCAGAGCACCTCACTGAATCTCTTCAAGAAGAATCTCGATAAGTGGATGGGGGATCGTAGGTTTGTCCCAGGGATTACTCCTGTGTCACTATTAGACAGAGGCACAGTAAACTAAACCTTAAAAAGGGCACAGTATACTCAAATCAAGGGGTGGCGTAAGCCATACAGAATCGGGCTAGGCTTATAATTGCCCCAGGGCAGATAGCCTAGTATGAACCTATGAACCTATGAACCTATGAACATATATCCAATGTGCAGTACACTGTTGCCACAATTGTGTCTGCTGCACTGTGCATTGCATGTGATTGAGGCAGCTACTGACTTTACTGAGATGACTGATGTCTCACAGCAAACATGCACAGCATGCATTATGCATAGGTGTGTTACGTGTACATGGCCTACACGTCACCTATGACATGCACATTTCATTACCAATATTAAAGTATTAACACACTCACCAGCATGTATTGTCTGCCCTGCTGTCACACCAGGGGGACCTAGAAGAATATGACACAGTTTGTCAGTGGCCACAACTGTGGCATTGCTACTGTGAGTGTGCTAAATGACAGTGGAGCAACAGTCAACAGTCACAGGTGTACGGATACTATTCCAAATATCAGTATTGCACACGTTAGGCAGCACAACTGCTAAACACACAGTACACATCTCAAATATGCATATTCTAACAATACAGGTAATGGTAGTCTACAGCGTATTACCTGCACGCTCCATGTCATCCTGCTGGGTGGCTCTGGCCTCCATGATGACACATGTGTGATGATGTTGCTGCTGTAGGCCAGGAGCCAACACGCTTAGGAGCAGCTCCTCCACTCTGGTGAGGGGGGGATGTATGACTGCCCCACCACCTGTGGCAAGCTGTTGCCTATGGATATCAGACGCACACCGCCGGATATGTCTAATTAAATCACTGCAGTGATGGCGTACCTGCTCATATGTCCAGTTATACATGCCTATGTCATTTACCAGGCAAACAAGGTCTTGCTACAGTGCAGTACGGTCATGGTGGTGCTGGCTGGCCCTGGAAAAAAATCAGGTTATAGTGCTGCACCAGGCTGTTCAGAATTTCCTGCTCTTCCACAGCTGAATACGATGGATTACGTTGATGAGCTATAACCCTGGAAGACAATTAAACGATATGTGTGAGCATGTCATGTGGCACACTTAACATTATGAAGTACAGATATCTCTTAACTGCCATATATAGCATCTATCTGTCTATCAGAGGATACACACATTCAATACCACATATCAGTGCTCAGCCCACAACTGGCTGACAGTGCCTGCAACACTCCATACAACACACCAGTATACACCAGTAGTCGGCACACTGTTTGGGATACAATGCACAACCTCGCCCCGGGGGTATATATCAAGCTAATGCATGAAGAAATATGTCATCCAATGCAATGAATGTCATGTACATTTACAGTATTACCGGTAAACCACCCTAGTCTTTGATGCCATACCCCTACCTAACATATGTGCATGGTTGTTAATATAGCTGGCATACTGTTGTAACAGAGTATACATGTTGCTAGGTACACACACATACCCTGTAACACACATGTCATTGCTGGCATGGTACAGGCATCATTAAACACACATCAGACATACATACAACACACAGATGTATGCCGACACAGATGAGCATTACCTGTGTACCTTATAGTACTGTGTGCCCCTACTTACAGATACCTATGCCTGTGGTATGTAATCTGTGCAGAGTACAGGAAACACACAAGACAGTGTTACCAGGGACTGTGAACATACACCATACTGTGCTGTTTAGGCCTACAGCTTCAGTAGTACAACAGTTCATATGTAAGCTGGAGTCAACAGCAGTACCACTTACTGAGCATACATGTATTGCTTCAGCCTACATTGGGACACCACAGTCATACACAAGGAACTACGTCACAACATATGCCATCCTACTATGTCTGCATCCCAATAACTGACACATCTTTCTCCGGCCTCACACCTAGGACACAAACTACCATGACAAACACAACCTCACACTAAGCTATCACACCTTTACAAACATTGCACACAGTCACTGTCACACTCATCCCACCTCACATAGCAGATATTGCACTGAGTACATGTGTGTGTGCATTGTGTCATAGGTAGGTAATACGCTATTGGCCCTAGGGCCTAGAGCAGCCTAGCCATATGCTACCCTGGCCTTTGACACACATGTAATGTGATTTCACTTGCTCCTGTCAACCGGATACACAGAGGTGACTCCCAGGGCATATTACCTATCTCCAAAACAATCATCAGGGGTATGTATGACATCTGCAAATGAGGAGCCTTTTTTGTTCATGCTGGGTGGTTTAGTCCAGAGTATGGCATATTTGTGGATAGAAACCTGTACCTCCAGCATGTGCTATTTAGTGAAGTGACAAGGATTAGGCCCCTAGGTCATGTAGCCTGGAAGGATTGTGAGGTGTTGTCATGGTGGTTGGCCAACTGCTATGGGTGTGACATACCTCTGTATGTCTGGCAGTGGTAACCTCTGGGTGGGCGGTATGCAACGCACTCTAGCTGTGGTTTGTGAGTCAGTCTGCATAGGGCATGTGTTTGAGGGCAGTATTACTCTTTGTTAGGTATGTCTGTGGCCTTTCCACTTGCTGTAGTTGTGATGTGAGGTACATACCACATGGGGCATTGTGATGAGTAGAGGGGAACACCGACCTATATTTCCCTAGATGACACACCTTTTGTGATGACACGTACCACATAGACAGATTACATTACTACTGTTGTCACTGTGATTATCAAAGGGGAGCCTACTGTCCACCTGTGTCCCTTGTACCCTTCTGACACCATCAGTGTTAGGCAGGCTACCACCTATGTGGCAGTTACTGCGTAAGGTGTTTTGGAATGGGGTATGGCACTGCGGTATCAACACTGGTGTTCAGTCCATGCCTTGGACAACAGGCACCTGTTGCAGTACATATGACCCTGTGTCTCCATCACTCTCTCATATATATATATATATATATATATATATATATATATATATATATATATATATATATATATACACACACACACACACACATACATACATATATACATATCTATCCGTATCTATCCATATCTATCCATATCTATCCATATCTATACATATCTATACATATCTATAGATATCCATACATATCCATACATATCTATATATATATATATCTATATATATCTATATATATCTAAATATATCCATATATATCCATATATATCGATATATATCTATATACATCCATATATATCCATATATATCTATATTTATCCATATATATCTATATATATCTAAATATATCCATATATATATATATATATATATATACACACATATATATGCATATATACATGTATATATGCACATACATGTAAACATCCATTGCTGTACATATAGCTGCACATATAGGCACATATACTGCCCACCTTTCATGGTGGGGATGTCAGTTATGCAACAGTTGTGAGACATACAGTTATGTAATACTATTGCACAATGTTGGGCAGAATACATTCTGCTGTCCTCAGGCCATATAGCTGTTGCAGGCCTCATTGCCTGTAGCTCAGTCACACAGCGTTTAACACCACATGACATATACCGGCACTGCTTGCTTTCTGCAATGCCACACACTACAACCTACATACATATGTGCACATAACAGCCTTCAACAGCATACTTATGTCCAGCCTTCACTAACAGTGGCAGTATGTCCCTTGACCTATGCAAATGTGCATGTACATATAGATACGGACTGCTGCCACATATGGATGATTCACAGTATGTAGACTACCCGTCAGACACATCTTTCAGATGTCACCAAATACATATCTGTTACATACCTTACCTTTGTATTCCTCACCTCCGTCTGTTGTAGGTGTTGTTTTTTTTTTTTTTTTTTTTGGTTTTATTTCCTCTGTGTGTTGCTGTTTGTTTGCAGCATCTGTCTCCTTCTGCCTGTTTGTGTCCGTCTGTCTCTGTTTGTCTCTCTCGCTCGTGCTCTCTCGCTCTCCCAGTTGTTGCAATGATATTATTGCATGTATGGACAGCAGATACAGTCTGCTTTTCTAGGTATCTGCACATGTGCATGTGATGGCCTCTGCACCAATTGGTGCCCACCATTTAGTAATTGCATGCAGCCTGCTGTGTGATAATTGCAGTTCTCACTGTGATTTCAGGACACTGCTATAAAATGATAGGTTAGGTAGACGTAGCCCTTTCAGTTTTGCAAGGTGGGGACCATGCATGTTTGCTGTGGACACTGTTGTCTCAGTCAGAAGGTTGGTATATGTCTCATATCTGAAGCTGGGATGTAGCCAGTGAAATGCATGTTGTACTGAAACCTGACTGCTGCTTCTTCCAGTACACTCTTCTCAGTGTGTAGGTTTACTCACACTTCCTAATGCTAATACTGGATACATGGGAGTATGTACTTTCTTTTCGAATTAGAGAATTAACTGGCATACAACAGTAGTTATTGCAATGTATTCCTATGGCTTTCCTATTTTCACTTTACATTCACTCATTGTAATGCATGTTATATTTCTTTCAGCACCAAGTTATTGTATATCTGTTGTGGTGTAGTGGTACTTCATGCAGACTGGTGAGTCCAAGGTCCCGGGTTCGAGACTGACAAGGTTTTTTATTTTGCTGCTGAGCAGTACAAGGGCCTTGTCATACAGAGTGACTAAGGCACTTTTAAGCAGTTGTAAGCGGGTTTGAGTGGGTTTGTGTGATGCTTAGCAATGCTTAGCTAAGCGCACACAAGCTCAAACTCGCGCACCCCTGCTAACTACTGCTTAAAAGTGCTTACTCCCGCTAACCCCCGTGCTAATTTCTTTTAAAGAAAAGAAAATGGGGAGATAGGAAAGTGGTGAAAAAAGGGGGCACAAAGAGGGAAAGACAGTAGGGAAACCAGCTCATGATGCGCAGTATGGGTGTAGGGAAGGTCCATAGCTGCCCATTTCTTTACCAGCAACAGCTGTGCATATGTTTGAAATTTGGTGTGATATTTGAAACCTTCCACCCCTGAGTGAGGGGTGAGGACAACAAAATATGTTGTACTGCCAATTAGAATTATCAGTTTACATGTCCAGCGGACATGTGTGCGAAGTGGGCAGCTATGTATGGGGCGTAATTTTTTTGTGGGAACAGATTGCCCTTTTTTTTTATTTTTTTTTTCAGGTGAGAGTGGAATGTGAGGTGGAGGAAGTAAGTATATTTGGGGAGGTAGGTTGGGGAGGTAAACAGACAAGACAAACAAGACGCATACAGGGGCGGAGTTTGACACATGGGGTGGGTGAACACAATTGACGGGGAAGGATGTTTGGAAATCGCAAGCCCATGAGCCCACAGATGGTAACAGTGGAACTGAGATCCCTACGCATGGGCAGTCACCACTGCACCTTCACAGCCCCGAGGGTGGCTGTGCTGAGGGCTGTGTAGGACAGGCAGGCTCACCTGAGAGATGCGCCACTCTCACCTCGAGCTGGCATAGGGGATGAGCGACTGAATGCTGGATCTCCCTACGCACCACAGCCCGGACCCTAGCAAGCGTGACAGGTGGCCCTCCTCCACCCATGCTTGCATGAGGGGGTCGAGCCCCATGCCCTGCAGTGCTTCCACCCAAAGGTGGCACAGGACCAACAGAGGAGGGGAGCCCGGGCTGGGCACCAGAGCCGCTGGTGCCAGGTGCACTCGCCAACTGAGGAGGGACAGGTGGGTCTGCTGGGACCGGCCTTCCCATACGTTCTGTGATTAGGTGTGTTTAATTACAACATAAACAACAACATTCCAGATTAGTTGTAACAGCATGCAGTAATATTCCCATTAACCCAACACACCAAGGTTCCAACGGTTGAACAGCAAGCATAACACATGCATATATTGAATGACAGTGGATATTCCAACAGCATGCAGGAATGTTTGGTAGCAACAGGCCACCATGAATGTAGTGATTCAACAGGGCACATGCATCAACATCAATGTAAATATTTCTAAAACAATAGGACATATGTCCCAACAAATATTTAAGGTTACACATACCCATTGAGGTGTGGAATTGCATGGTTTATGCACATATGGTAGGGTGTAGAAAAAACCTTGGTTAACATCTTATAATGACATTTTAGTCTACACTACATTCCCAGTGACTGCAAGTGTAGATCCCCTACCTGTATTATTACACTTGCCACCATACATTAGGTTGTGTCATGGGTTTGGCTAGTTCAATATATGCCTGACCTATATCTGACATTCTAACTCTCCAGGATGCAGATGTTACTGCTACATATTTCTTGTTTGCATTTATATTTCTTTATCTACATATCTGGGATGCTTTCACATGACATTTTCACTTCGATTTGTACAGAACCCTGCATTTCTTGACACGCACTCATATTTCTGGTGAATAATTACATGCTACATGTGTGCCAGGTTTACTTATTCATGCTAGCCAGTAACTGACTATTTTGGACTGTATATATGTTTCACAGCTACTAGCACTTCCATCACCCACTTTATATGGTACTGCATAACTCTGGGTTGCCAGCACATTTTCAAACAGTACTGTTTGTATAATGCAAGAGTACAATAACATTTCAGACTCTGTGACACAGACACACTCTGGGTTTTAGACCTTTATTAATGACATTGCACACTTTTCCACAGGCTCACTCCTTTATTTGTTTTAACGGTGTTTATAGCAGACATGTTCAAGACATATTATACCTTTATTAATAGGTTAGAACAATCTTTTTTTCAGGCTTACTCACTTATGTTATATGACAGTGCCTGCAGAGATATTATTCCAGACATGTGTTACCTTTCTTAATGGGTTACTACACTCTTTTTCTGCCTCTCTGACGTTTTTATCTGACAGTACATGCAGAAGACTTATTCAGGCAATTCTATGGCTGTTTTATTGGACTACAACATTTTCTTTCATGCTCTCTCCCATATTTTATATAACAATACATGCAAAATAATCACTAACCTGCCTGGTGGTGCAGGCTTAGCAGCCTATCAGCATAGGCTTGCTGATTCGTAGCACGGTCACCTGCAGCTGTAAAGTAAATGAAGGGATATTGAGACATGCCTATCTATTATACATACTCCATTATCAATTTTTACATACTGCATTCCATGGCTACATACTCAGTTGTGGGGCATTCTGCATCCCACGGGCCTCCTGTATCCACTGGTTCAGGCGGTACTGCTTTGGTCTCTTCAGGTCTGCATGGTGGTGACGGACCTGCTCACCAGTCCGAGGAATGCCTGTGGCACTGGTGAGGTCACAAGCTAACCGGTTCCAAGCTTCTGCCTTGTACCCCGTCCCTTGGAACTGGCCCTGCAGGAGTCATGACTCATGACGGTGGACAAGGAGCCAAACCACGTATTTGGACTCCTGAATGCCCCAACGTTGCAGTCGGAAGCGTGAACCCTCTCCTGCACCTGCCATTCTGACTGCAAATGTGAGCTACAATCAGTTATGGTGAGTATTCCCGCCTATGGGGCTTAAATATGCCGCATTTCCCACGCTTTTTTGTGATTGGCTGTTTTGTAAAATTCTCGGCTGACTGCAGACCTGCTTAGTAATGGTTAAACTACCATTCATAAGTTTATGAATGTTAATAGTGGCTGCTTCCCCTATGTTGTCATGGCTTAGTGGTTCTTTACTTTGATTATGATGTCCTGGGTTCGAACCTTGTCATTCTTTTATTTTAATACTGTCTAGACAGGCTACAGGGTGTGGCTGCGTTTAAGCAACTTAGCTCTACGTTGCTCCACGGTGCCCTACGGTGTCCTGGTTGGTGCGGTGCGTACGTCCACGCAAACACATTGCGCTGGGTAAAGCGCTTTTAAACTTTGGGCAACTCTATTGCACTGGGTAAAGTGCTATTAAACTATGGGCAACTCTGTTTAGCTGGGAAAAGTGCTATTAAACTATGGGCAACTGTTTAGCTGGGTAAAGCCCTATTAGACTATGGGCACCTCTGTTTAGCTGGGTAAAGCGCTATTAAACTATGGGCAACCCTGTTTAGCTGGGTAAAGCGCTATTAGACTATGGGCACCTCTGTTTAGGTGGGTAAAGTGCTATTAAACTATGGGCAACTCTGTTTAGCTGGGTAAAGCGCTATTAAACTATGGGCAAATCTGTTTAGCTGGGTAAAATGCTATTAAACTATGAACAACTCTGTTTAGCTGGGTGAAGTGCTATTAGACTATGGGCACCTCTGTTTAGCTGGGTAAAGCGCTATTAAACTATGGGCACCTGTGTTTAGCTGTGTAAAGCGTTGCTTAACAGCAGGCTATTATATATCTGGGTCCTTTAAAAATATTTAGTTTGTTCACTGATACATTGGCCATGTCACTGCTTTTAATAAAATTTTAATCATATATGTCTGGTATTATTTCAAATACTGATTTAAAACATAAATAAGAAGGGGAGTGGTGGGACTCAAACCGTGAATGCCGTCTTTTTGTGCATACGCTCTACCATTACGCTATTGCAATTTGGTGTGATTTGCATAAACATTCTTTCTTATGCTCTTCCATGTCAGAATTGCTAACTCTAGCTAAACAATGGGCACACCCATGCACACACGCGCAAATACGGGCAGCTATATCGTGGATTTAAAAAATATATATAATTATTTACTTTATATAAGTGTGATGGGGGTTTACAGTGTCAGGGAGTGTGGTGTTGGGTGCAAGTACATTTGAGCAAACTCGCTCTTGTGTGTTGACATTATGCTTTTTAAAACCTTGCAGGGGTGTGCACATTTAGACTGCTCGGCAGTCGGACATGCCCCCTGCTTTCCTACTCAGTCCGTGTAAGAGTTATGGTTGAGTCAGCATGCCCTCATGAATATTCATGGCACGCTGACATCAAACCATTCAACTGCAGCCTCCGAGTAAGACTTATTAAGTCTTACATGGAGGATTAGTGAATCTAGGGGTATATATATATAGGTTCATAGGTTCATACTAGGCTATCTGCCCTAGGGCATTTATAAGCCTAGCCAGAGTGTGTTTGGCTTTCACCACCCATTTTAAATGAATTTTGCTATGCCCTTTTTCGAGGTTAGTATACTGTGCCTCTGTCTAACAGTGACACAGAAGTGATACCCGGGGTAAACTTACAATCTCCCATCCACTCATCAAGATTCCTCTTGAAGAGAGTCAATGAGGGACTCTGCCTAACCTGGACTGGGATTTTATTCCAGAGTGAAGGGAGCCTCTGGGTTATGAATCTACATATTTATATATATATATATATATATATATATATATATATATATATATATATATATATATATATATATATATATATATATATATATATATATATATATATATCTATATATATATATGTATATATATATATATATATATATATATATATATATATATATGTCTTTGTGTGCATTTTATATATATATATATATATATATATATATATATATATATATATATATATGTGTGTGTGTGTGTGTGTGTGTGTGTGTTTTCTAGATATAAGGGGAGAGACACAGATGTGTGTATATGCATACATCTCTGTCACTTTCTCTCTCTCTCTGTATATACATATATATATATATATATATATATATATATATATATATATATATAGATATATATATATATATATATATATATATATATATATATATATATATATATATATATAGAACCATATATATATATATATATATATATATATAAAACAAAATAAGCTATACTCCACGGGGTAAATGCCTCTTTGATAAAATTCAACAAGAAAGTCAAAACAGGACTCAGGATTACAACGAGTCAACCAGGCCTTTGTCTGAATCAAACAGCATATATTCTTCAAACAGAAGGATTTATCCAAGTAACAACAAGTCCAGTCTGTGTAAAATTCACAACTCACAGTTCATTTATTTGAGTAACATAAAAATGTTAAGAGCTTTCGCTAGATAGCTTCTTCAGATCTTCAAGAACAAACACACCTTTCCTTTCCTTATATACTACCTTCAGATATTTCAAAAAGGTGTCATTACCAAGCAGAACACTTCTTACATAGTCATGTGTCTAATTTAAATATTTATACAAAAATACAAAAAAAAAAAACAAAGGTGATAATGCAGAAATTAAATAATAAAAGCACCACAACAACTTACTCAATATAAAACGTATAAAAGTTATACAGCACAAATATAACACATATAATATGCACCAATTTATACAGAAATAAAATAATAAATACATAGCAATAGCTTGCTGAAAACACAATTCAAAAATACAATTCAAGAACGCAATTCAAAAATGTAGCTCAAATTATTTAGGGGTTATGCAGCATAGTTATAACACATATAACCCGCACTCATTTATAATATAGCTATAATACCACCATAGAAGTCAGAAATCAAAAATTTGTATTTCTGACTTCACTTTTTCATCTTCCTGCTCTTTAGGTAAGGTTTAATACAGGCTCTTTCATTGCGTCCTCTTCCTTTGTCTGCTCTAAAGGCTATTATCCATCATGCCTCTCTATTTTCAGTAAAATTTCTGATGTCACCTTCTCTAATACTTGGTACAATAACCGCTATAACTATGAATTTAAATTTGTGTGTCTCCCCTTCTTGCATAACATGTTGGACAGAGCATTAAACTTAAGTGTCTATGAAACCTTACCCAAAGAATAGGAAAATGAAAAAGTGAAGTCAGAAACTCAAATTATTTGATTTCTGACTTCTATGGTTGTATTATAGCTATATTATAAATTAGTGCAGGTTATGTGTGTTATAACTATGCTGCATAACCCCTAAATACTTTGAACTACATTCTTGAATTGTGTTCTTGAATTGTATTTTTGAATTGTGTTTTGAGCAAGCTGTTGCTATACATTTATTATTTTATTTCTGTATAAATTGGTGCATGTTATTATATTCATTATATTTGTGCTGTATAACTTTTATATATTTTAAATTGAGTAAGTTGTTGCGGTGCTTTTATTATTTCATTTCTGCATTATCACCTTTGTTTTTATTTTTGTTTTTTTGTATAAATATTTAAATTAGACACATGACTATGTAAGAAGTATTCTGATTTGTAATGACACATTTTGAAACATCTGAAGGTAGTATATAAGGAAAGGAAAGGTGTGTTTGTCCTTGAAGGTCTGAAAAAGCTATCTAGTGAAAGCACTTACTGTTTTTATGTTACTGAAATAAATGAACTGTGAGTTATTAATTTTACACCGACTGGACTTGTTGTTACTTGGATAAATCCTTCTGTTTGAAGAATATATGCTGTTTGATTCAGACAAAGGCCTGGTTGCCTCATAATTCTGAGTCCTGTTTTGAGTTTCTTGTTGAATTTTGTCAATGAGGCATTTACCCCATGGAGTATAGCTTATTTCGTTGTATGTTACTACTTTTTTATTCATACTACACTTCGTGGGGACATGGCAGCATCACAGAATGATGGTATCAACCTTGATTACAATCCTAAAAGTGACTCTGAGATACACAAAAATGTTTCTGAAAGACTTACACAATATATCCAGAAGGAAAGGAACCTCCTACTCCAATATGACATCACTCTTGGAGACATGGAATTCATAGGCATGGGAGAAGAGGTTGAACAGCTACAACAGGCTGTCAAAGGGCTGGAACAATACTTTTTAAAATTAAAACGTCTACAAGCACAATGTCATCATTTTGAAACTTGTGTAGCAAGGAAAATTGTTCCTCATGGACTGTGAGTGTTTAATATGCCAGTGCAGGGGTCACAATATCCTGAATTACTTGCACTGTGGCAAAAAATCAACCTAGTGGTAAGCGCAAGTTATTTGAGACTGTTAACTGATTTCTTTCAACCTGAAGAGGAGAGGTTGAAAGAGCATTTACAGGACAAACAGAAAGACATTTTTTGTAAATATTCTGAGACTGTTGCTAATCCTTTAATTGAAAGCATGTTGGACAGTGTAGCTGTATATGAACGTAAAATAATACAGCAGAAAAAGGTTAAAATCACTAGAGATTTGACTGATTTTAAAAATGGACATGTCTTTATGTGGCCCAAGAATAGGCCATGCTCAGAGTATCAGGATAGTACACATGATGTTACTGATACAGCAGTTGTACAAATGAACATGGGGCCCAGTGAAGCTGCTATGCCTTACACAAATGCATGTTCCATTGTTGTTAATGATTGTATTGATATTGAAAGTAATTCTGTTAGAAATGATAAAGTGAATGATAATATCCATTACAGGAATTTATATCCTGCAGTAAAAGTAAATAATGCTTTATTAAATGAGCAAGAAAGGGTAGTTAGACCTAAAACCACCACAGTGAATGTAAATGAGATCACTGTAGGATCACTCAATAATGCCCCCTTTTTCCCCTGCCAATCAATATAGACAGAGGTATGAGGAAGCCCAGGATGATGAGCCGAGGCTGCCAGAAAAGGAAATTTTCTGGAGACAGGAATGCCAACCAAACAATCAAGAAAATGTGGGGCAGAATGGAGTCATTGATTTGGAATATCTCCAGCTATAAATTAACTGCTGATTAGATTAATGTCCTTGAAAAAGGTTTAAATTTTATCCCAAGTCATGATAGTACCTTAGCTGATACCATTTTAGATTTAAAAATATTTTGCAGAAATGTTATGTTGCGTTTAGATTTTGGAAGTGACTCTAATGAGCATAGGGTGATGTTCAAGAAACTGAGTACGTGTCCCTAACAATCACCCTTTGGTGGATGCATATTTTAAGTTAACAGAAGAACTGCACAAGTTCAATGGTAATAAAAAAGAAATCAAAAGCAATTAATAATAAGAACAATCTGAATTATAAAGAGAGAGAGAAGCACTCAAAAGGCTACAAAGTAACTTAGAAATCACTATCAGACCGGCTGATAAAGGCAGTCCAATTGTAATTTTAGACATGAAACAATATATTGCACTTATGAGAGAAATGTTAAGTGATGAAAAGTTTTACAAATTAGTACCTACAGATTATGTTCATCAAGTGATGGACTCATTTCTGCCACTTTATTGGATGAGTCAAGAAGTGGTGTTATTAATGGAGAACTTTATAAATACTTAAGAGTGGAGAATCCTTTGATCCCAATAATACAGGGCTTACCTAAAGTACACAAACATAGCAAAAAACCTCCAATGAGACCTATAGTGCCAGGTGCAGGATGGGCTACAGAGCCACTCTCTTTGTAGAAAAACATCTACATCCAGTCATTGATAAAAATAAAATAGTCTTAAGAGACACAAAGAATTATTCATTGATTTATATGAGAATACGACTTTAGAGAGAACTCAAGGAGAAACCATCTTTCTCACATTAGACGTCCAATTGCTATTTACTATCATACCAAATGAGTTGGGCATACAATATATACATGAATATCTGGTTATGAATAGTGACTATAATTTGATACAAATAGATCTTATATATCATTTCTTCGAGATCATACTCGAGAATAACATCTTTACCTATGACGGGGACATGTATGTCCAGTGTGATGGAGTAGCTATGGGCACGTCATGTGCCAATAGCTACGCCAACATGTTTTTAGCACACTGGGAACACACTGTCCTTTTTAAGAATGATATGTTTATGCAATACGTTGTGTTTTACCATCATTCCATGGACGACCTCTTCCTAATTTGGACAGTAACTCAGGCACTGTTACTAATTTTTAAGAATCAGATTAACACCTTAACTGAATGTCTAAGATTTACCATGGCCTCATCTAGTAAAAGAGTGGAATACCTCAATCTATATATAGAGAGACTACATAATGGTTCTATAAACACAGGGGTATTTAGAAAACCCTGTCATAGGAATTCTTTATTATCTAGACAAAGTATGCACCCAAACTCTGTCTTTAGAAACTTAATAAAAGGACAAGGGATGAGAGCCTCAAGGCTGAACCCCACAGAAGAAGGTTTCAAGAATGAAATTGTTGGCTTAGAAAAGAGGCTGACAAAGAGGGGTTATCACACCAACGAAATTAAGAGAAATTTAAGTGATGTCACTAGTCTCAGGAATAGTAGGGTCCAACCATACTATGGACTGCAACAGAAAAACACTGTAGAGCCTGTTAATACCTCAGTAAATAAAGAATTGAAAATTCCTTTGTTTTATACATGTGATAACAAAGAGCTGAGGGAAGTATTCATGAATAATTGGTCCATACTTACAGTGGCTTCTGCTATACATAGTCTGTTAGGCACAAAACCCAATTTCTTATATAAAAATAAGAAGAATTTAAAAAGACTGCTTTGTCAAGGAAAAAATGCAGAAATATATAAAGACAAAGAATACAGTACTCAGTCCTATGGTAAATATAATTTTTATTCATATATTAATACCAGCAATAAATTTGTACATCCAGATACAGGTCAAGAATTCACTTTTACTTCAGCAGCTACTTGCTTGACATGTCATGTGGTTTACTTATCAGATTGCAAATGTTGCCACTCATTCTATGTTGGTAAAACCAACAGAGTTTTTAAAGATCGTATAAGGGAACATCGTTATAATATTCGTACTAAAAGTGAACATAATGCTCTGTCCAAACATGTTATGCAAGAAGGGGAGACACATAAATTTTAATTCAGAGATATAGAGGTTATTGTATCAAGTATTAGAGAAGGTGACATCAGAAATTTTACTGAAAATAGAAAGACACGATGGATAATAGCCTTTAGAGCAAATAAAGGAAGAGGACTCACTGAAACAGCCTCTATTAAACCTTACCTAAAGAATAGGACGATGAAAAAGTGAAGTCAGAAACTCAAATTATTTGATTTCTGACTTCTACGGTTGAAATATATTATAAATTAGTGCAGGTTATATGTGTTATAACTATGCTACATAACCCTTAAATACTTTGAACTACATTCTTGAATTGTGTTCTTGAATTGTATTTTTGAATTGTGTTTTGAGCAAGCTTTTGCTATGCATTTATTATTTCATTTCTGTATAAACTGGTGCATGTTCTATGCGTTATATTTGTGCTGTATAACATTTATACATTTTATATTGAGTAAGTTGTTGCACTGCTTTTATTATTTCATTTCTGCATTATCACATCTGTTTTTATTTTTGTATTTTTGTATTTTTGTATAAATATTTAAATTAGACACATAACTATGTAAGAAGTGTTCTGATTGGTAATGACACATTTTGAAATATCTGAAGGTAGTATATAAGGAAAGGTGTGTTTGTTCTTGAAGGTCTGAAGAGGTTATCTAGTGAAAGTGCGTACCGTTTTTATGTTACACAAATAAATGAACTGTGAGTTGTGAATTTTACACAGACTGGACTTGTTGTTACTTGGATAAATCCTTCTGTTTGAAGAATATATGCTGTTTGATATATATATATATATATATATATATATATATATATATATATATATATATATATATATATATATATATATATATATATATATATATATATATGTATATATATATATATATATATATATATATAAAACTCCAAAAACCAATAAAGTCATCAGAAAAGCAGGTCTATAGGTCGATATATATATATATATATATATATATATATATATATATATATATATATATAGCTTAGTGGTTAAGGTCCTTGCCTCCCATGCACCCCGACCAATGTCTGTTTGGAGTTTGCATGTTCTCCCTGTGTCTCCTTGGGGTTTCTCCCATGTCTCAAAAACATGCTGAGTGTTTCCATCTCAAAAAACTCACCAATGAATGGTGCTGTGGGCAGCAGCACGTACTCTACATGGTGTCCTATAGGGGGGAGAGTTTTACAGACCAACTGCTTTGGGCATCTACTGTGGTAAGCAGTATTCTCAAGATAGGTGAACACAGATCACAGACTGCATGCTGTGGCAGGGCTAGCCAATCAACTGTGTAAAATATGGCTCTAGGTGATTCTGTCATGTTGACTAATGTCGCTAAAAATGGGCATGGGTAGTTACCTATGATAAGTGGGTTGAGGACCTGACCTACTCTGTCCCACACCAAGGACACTTGCTAACAGTGGAAAGGGTATATGTGCCTCTATTGGCCAGTGTGTGCCCACCATAAAGCCCAGCTTCCCTCGGTCAATAAGCTACTGGCTGGATGGTGTCTAGTTGCCCAGCCTGGGTTTCCTGGGATAGCTCTGTTGAGTGAAATCTGGAAGTAACACCAACCAACCTGCCAAGCATGAAGTGAGAATTGTTACACTTAATGTAGGTTCACTGACAGGATGCAGCTTGGAAGTGGATGACATAATGATACGGAGGTGAGTGGATATCCTATGTATCCAAGAGATGAGATGGAAGGGCAGTGCAGCAAAGCCACTTGGCTTGGGATTCAGAGTCTACTACTCAGGTGGACGGCAGGCTAGAAATGGTGCAGGAATTGTGGTGAGAGAGAGGCTTCAGAAGGCAGTAAGGGATATTTTTATTTTATTTATTTTTATTTTACATTTGCTGACTGAGAAAGTCCAACTGGATATGTGCCCATTTTCAGTGGAGGCCCAAGGAGAAAAGCTCCACATATTCAGACAAACAAGATTTCACATAATATAAGAGTACAATCTAGCATTTCAGAGGAGAAAAAACAGCATATTTATAGCAAAGACATACAAAGTATCTAACAAGTGACTACATATATGTCAAAGTATAATATCACACTATAAGGTTTAAAATATTTGCCTAGTTGTATAAATTACTCACATAGAGAAAAGAGTAAACATCATACCGCAATTGTCTGCTAGTTAAAGGATATGAAATAGTAATGAAATAGTAATATCCTGTTGACAGCTAAAAGTAGAGTTGGCAGCTAAGTAGTGGTGAAGGAGTATGGGGGGGGGGGGGTTTAGTCGGGGTTTGGACAAGGACAGAACCAGTGAGATTTTAGGTGTGCTTTAAGACCATTTTTGAAGACACTGCGGGAAGGGAGGGTAGTTATGGCAGTGGGAAGGGAGTTCCAGATTTTGGATTTGGAGCAGGAGAATAGCACTTCCCCTGCAGAGTTATTGGCTTTGGTGACTTGGAGTAGATTTTTGTTGCAGTAGCGAAGGGGTCTGGAGGAGTGGTAAGGTTGGAGAAGTGTATTAAGTCTGGGGATTATAAGGGGGTGGTTTACAAGTTTATGAGCAAAGGTAAGTTGTGTTAGGTGTAGGAGTTGAGGGAGCTTGAGCAAGTCTAGGTTTCTAAGGGAGACACAGTGGTGACTGTGGAGGGAGTCCTGTGTCGCATATTTTGTGATTTTATTGTAGCAGGATTCAAGTTTCTTTAGGTCTGATTGTCTAAGATGTGTGAAAATGAGTGATGTATAGAGTAGGGTGGAGATTAGTTGGGAAGTTTCGGTAGAGATTCTAGCTGGTTTGGTTAGGTATTGTCAGTTTCTATATAAGGAACCCAGTTTTTTGTGGACTTTTTTATTGTGAGTGATATGTGAGTGTCAAATTTGAGTTTGCTGTCAATCTGTACTCTGAGTAACTTAGTGTGGGCTGTTGTTGAGATGGAGGTGTTGTCTTTGGCAAGTATGTTGAAATGGGGGATGTTTGGGGTAGAATTTGGGGGTTGGAAGATGAGGAGTTTGGTCTTATTTGTGCTGAGGAGGAGTTGAATATTTCACAGCCATCTTTCAACAGAAGAGAAAGATTCTTGAGTGATCTCTTGTAGTTCTGTTAGCGTTAGAGCTGAGCAGATGAGAGTGGAGTGATCTGTGTACTTTATGAGGGAGGCATGTTTGCTGGTGGTGTGCAGGTCATTGGTGAATAGGAAGAAGAGCAAGGGGCCAAGGATGGAGCCTTGGGGAACCTCAAGAGTAACAGAGAGGTGAGGGGATAGATTGTTGTGCCAGACAACTGCTGGTGGCTGTGTAGATAGCTGTGGAACCAGTTGGTGGCATGTGTGGAGAGGGAAATGTTGGAGAGTGCGGAGAGTAGAAGATCATGTGATACAATGTCAAAAGCCTTGGATAAGTCAAGAAATACAGCGGAGGAGAAAAGGCTATTGATTTTATGTTGGAGAATGGTGTTAGTGAAGGAAAGCAGAGCAGTTGTAGTGCTGTGTTGGGCCTGAAACCATGCTGGGTATAGGAAAGGATATTATTGTCTTGGAGATATTTGGAGATCTGTGAGTTGATACATTTTTCAAGTATCTTGGAGAGAGGCAAGAGGATGGCAATGGGGCAGTAGTTGGAAATGTCTGCTGAGGAGGCCAAAAGCAAAAATCACAGCATCAATGGGACCAGACAGTGTCCCGGGCTGCATCCTACATGAACTCCAAGAAGAGCTAAACCCAAACATAAAACTACTGTTCAATCTCAGCCTTACCACAGGATATGTGCCCAAAGAGTGGCGTACAGCAACAGTGGTCCCTCTCCATAAAGGTGGTGCTTCAACGGATCCTGGAAACTATCGCCCCATAAGCCTGACTAGCTTGGTCTGCAAAGCTATGGAAAGGATCATCATGGACCTCATAAATAAAGATATTGGGGACCTACAGACACTGGATCCTACCCAGTTTGGCTTTGTTAAGGGTAGATCCTGCCTCTTAAACCTGGTTGATTTCTTTGAAACAGTCACCAAGGCCATTGACGAGGGGAAGGTGGTCCACACAGCCTACCTGGACCTCGCTAAAGCCTTCGATACAATACCCCACTCGGGCATTATAGATAAGCTCACCAGCTTAAATATACACCCCTATGTCACTAGATGGATTGCAAACTGGCTCAAGGACAGAACCCACATGGTTAGAATTGCTGGAGACATGTCAGACTCCAAACCAGTTACAAGTGGTGTCCCACTAGGCTCAGTCCTGGGACCTCTCTTGTTCGGTATATATTTCTCGGAGGTACAGGCCAACATGGAAGGACTGTGGCTGACCAAGTTCGCAGATGACTGCAAACTGGGCACCATAATCGACTCTCCAGCCGACACAAGCATCCTCCAAAAGGGCCTCATAGAAACAGACAACTGGTGCCAGAGCCATGGCCTCAAGCTAAATGCCAAAAGTGTATAGTCATCCCTTTGGCAAAAACAAAGTGCCCACAAATTACCACATAGGTGGTAATCCATTAAGTACAGAAGAAGTAATTAGGGACCTGGGGACCCAAGTTGATAGCAATCTCTCATTTGACAACCACGTGGCCAAAGTGGTTAGAAAAACATTTTATATAGCCCACTTAATCATGAAGGGATTCACATCTAGATCAGGGGAGGTCATCATGCCTCTTTACTCATCCCTCATTAGGCCCATAATTGAGTACAATGCCCCTTTGGGATGTACCTTACCAGACACCTGCAGCAACTGGAAAGACCCCAAAAGTACCTCACCAAGAGGATCAAAGGGCTCAAACAGATGCCATATGCTGCCTGGTTAAAGAAACTCCAGCTCTACTCAGTGGCATACTGCCTGTTCAGAGGCGATCTGTGCCTGACATATAAAGCCATGTCCAACCCGGAATTAATGGACATGCTGCACCTCAGAAAATCCAAATCCCATCGAGCTACGCTCGAGACTTGAACCTCAGCACTGAAATAAATAGGACATGCTGGAGGGACAGATTCATAACCCAGAGGCTCCCTTCCCTCTGGAATAAAATCCCAGTCCAGGTTAGGCAGAGTCCCTCATTGACTCTCTTCAAGAGGAATCTTGATGAGTGGATGGGGGATCATAGGTTTACCCCGGGTATCACTTTTGTGTCACTGTTAGACAGAGGCACAGTATACTAACCTCGAAAAAGGGCATAGCAAAATAAATTTAAAATGGGTGGCGAAAGCCAAACACATTCTGGCTAGGCTTATAAATGCCCTAGGGCAGATAGCCTAGTATGAACCTATGAACCTATGATGTGGGATACTTTCCATAAGGTTGGCACATAGGATTCAGATATGGAGAGGTTGATTGATATGGCAATGGGATAAGCTAGGACATTGGCTGCTATTTTTAGGTATTCTGTGGGCAGATTGTTAGCTGCTAGTCTTGTGGGTTTTAGTTTTGTCAATAGTCTTTTTGTGTTGGAGATGGGTACTATGGAGAGGAAGAAGGGAGGGAGGGGCGAGTTGGGATTGGTAGGGGGTTTGATGTAGGGAAATGTTTTTTTAGTTAGGGATAGAACGGTCTCTGTAAAATATTTGTTGAAAGAGTCGGCTATGCTACAGGTAGAGAGAGGGGTGGTTGGTGGGGGGTGTTTACCTTCCCTGGGCAGAGGATAGAGTTAATTATGGAACAGTATTGCTTTGGGTTGTTTTGGTAGGTGTTTAGGGATGTCTGATAGAAAAGGGTTTTGTATGCTTTTACTTGCCTTTTGACTTTGTTACATAGTTCAAGGAATAGTTGCCTATCTGAGTGGTTTTTGGCTGTGCACCACTTTTCCCATATTTTATCTGTGGATTTCATAAGGTCTCTGGCATTTTTTTGTAGCCAGGGGGAGTTTTTAGTTCTGATTTTGATGTATCTTTGGGCGGCATGGGAGTTAAGGATGTTGAGGAAGGTTCTGTTAAAGTAGTGGACTGCTTCATCTAGGTTGAGGTATTTTAGGGGTGACCAGTTTTTTTTCTGTATGGAGGTGGTGAAGGAGCTGAAGTTGAATTTAGCTTTGTAGTGAATGTGTCTGTGGATAATGGGGTTGCTGCTATTTTTGTAGTGTTTTAGTAGGAAGGTTGGGGAGTGGTCAATTAGGAAGTCAGGTAAGGAGCCTGCCAGGTAAGTGTGAGGATCTTTGTTGACTAGGACCCAATCAAGAATGGTGTGATTATTAGGGTTTTTATTTATCTTGGTTGGAGATTGTATTAGCTAGGAGAAGCCGTGGAGATCTAGGTGAAGTGCTGGGGGCTTACTATTGCAGGATATCCAGTTGATGTTAAAGTCACCGAGTATGATGGTTTCTTGGGGTAGGGAGAGATTGGCCCAGTTTAATAGGTTTTCAAGGGGGAGTATGTTTTGGCCTGTCGATTGCTTTCTTAGAGTTTAATTTGAGGGTAGCATAGAGGATTTCTTCCTTGTTGAGCTGGGGAGCTGACTGAGTGAGAATTTGGATATTGAGGTGGTGTTTATACATCAGTGCCACTCCTCCTCCTTTTCTGGATATTCTGTCCTTGCGGAGGATGTTATATCTAGGTGGGAGTATTTCCTCACTTTTGATGTGAGGTATAAGCCAGGATTTGGTTAGGATAAGGATGATAGGGAAGTACAGGTGTATGTATGCCTCGAGGTCTTGGATTTTGTTAGAAATGCTTCTGATGTTAAGAGACATAATGATGAGGTCATTTGGCTTTTTTATTAAGTGTGATTTGGCTGATGGGGAGCTATTTGGAGGGGGATTTGTGGAGAGGATGGAGAAATTGTGGCCAGGGTTAGGGTGTACATCTGCACTGAGAGCAAGATTATAGAGAATGCTAAGGATGTTTTATATATGCAGTGAAGAACTTGTGGTATTTTACAGATAAATTGCATTCAAATAAGGTGAGAGTTTGGTAATTAGGTAGATGTGGTGGAAGGAGGTGTTTAGTGGTTGGAGTAGTGAAATTATGTGGTGGTACTTTGAGTGGAGTAGTTAACAAAGTGCAGTGGAAGTGATTGGAAGATTTGACTGAGACATCTTTGTGGGATGTAGTATATGCTAGAATAGTGTAGGTAAGGATTATAATTGTAGTAGTTAGATACATGACTGTGTTGGGGTTAGTATGTGTGATAAGAAGGTAGGAGGAGTAGAGGAGTAGAGATTATGGGAGGTATGGGTTGGATATTACTGGGAGTGGTCTTTTTGCTAAACTAAATTGGAGTATAGCTGCAGTTGGTGGGATTTGGGGGCAAGTAGAGGAGCGGAGTAAGCATAGTGAACAAAGTGGGCTAAATCCCTAGCCAAGGATTGCAGGGAAAGTGATAAATATAGCAAACAACCAAGCAAAAGTGAATGTACACAAACCAACACGGAGACTGGAAGAAGCTGCAACACTTTATTCTGGCACCTCGGCTAAAACGCCTTCAAAGGAATAAATGCAATACTGCTAGTTGCACCTTATATAGTATAAAAAAATCAATTAGTGTAATTATCCAACACCTTAATTGACCCAAGAAGTTTAAAGAGACAATATCAACACATCCTATGAAAAATACAAACTTTTAACACCAAGTTCAATACATATGCATTAAATAACAATTCTGATACAAAACATCTCATACTGCATATGATCATACACCCAGAAGAAGTTACTTTAAATTACAAATTTTAAATGGAAATTAATAAGTTAAATAAGTTAAATAGTGAGATTAACTTCTAAATTCATGCCCCTAGGTTTTAAAGTGCTGAATTTCAGAATGAATCTGCTTTCCAATTTTAACAAACTCTGTAAAAAACTACCATTATAGTGAAACTCAGGTTTGGCCAGAGCACAGAAGAATAGAGAATCAGAAATACCATTATGAACTAGATTGAAATGTTGGGAAACTGGGCTATCATTTCTGACATTGCGAATATCACCTAGATGTTCTAAAATGCGAATTTTTAACTGCCGTTTAGTCTGACCAATGTAGAATTTTGGTGGGACACAATCACACCCAATCAAATACACTACTCCACATGATTTACAATTGAAAAAATTATGTGCAGTGTATTTGACCCCATTTATGAAACTATCTGATAAATTCCTTGCCTTCGAACACACCTTACAAGTTCCACAATTGAACATACCAAAAGGTAAGTTGTTGATGTTAACGGAACTGCCACGCATTGTGGCTTTATGTTTTAAGATTTCCTTAAGATTGGCATATCTGCCATAAGAAAAAGAAACATGTTCCGGAAACATGTGGCCAATCTCTTCATTGTTGAAAACAATAGGCCACAAAAAATCAACAATATTCTTTAATCTCACAGAGAAAGGGGAATACTTAGTGACAAAAAACAGTTTATCCTTGTCTGCACAAGCAACCACTTCATCTCTAGATTTTGCTACATAAGCTTTACCAAAATTGTAGCCTTTTCTGTTTGAATTAAGTAATCTGTCTAAACTCTTACTGATTAAACTATCAGAATATCCCCTCACTGACAGCCTTTTTCGTACATTTTCAAATTCCAAATCCCAACTGCTACGCTCAGAAGTGTGTTCACTAATACGTTTAAATTCCCCAAAGGGAAGTGCTTCAATTAGATGAACCGGATGTGCACTGGTAGCATATAGGAAATTGTTGGAAGCTGTACATTTCTTGTAAGGTCTAAATTGTACTTTTCTTTCATTATTTACATATAATGATATGTCCAAGAAATTAATCTCAGATTCATTAAGACTGTATGTAAATTCCAAGCCAAATCTGTTCTGATGCAGTTTGGAAATAAATTCATTGTGTCCTGCTGTGGTGGTTTCTTGGAACCATTGTGTCCTGCTGTGGTGGTTTCTTGGAAAATGTGGGAATATTTTTGGATAGTATTTTAAAAAAAGAACTAAAGAATGTAGGTTCTCACATTAGTAATACTAATCAATATTGTGACCTAGTGTATAATCTAAAATGGGAAGATGATTTTTATTGGGCCACAGTGGACGTCAAGGCCCTTTATACAAGCATTAAGACCAAGTTTGGTCTGGAAGCAATTGCTAGAATTTTGGGTGATGGTCCGCGAACTACTTATCTGATTTTACTGTTGGAGTTTGCTCTGACTCATAATTATTTTGCCTTCGAACAAAAATTTTTTCTCCAGAGGGAAGGGACTGCAATGGGGGCCAATTACGCCCCTACTTATGCAATCTTATTCATGTCTTATTTTGAGACCAGTTTTTTATATACTCTTGATTTTTTTCAGACTAGAGTTGTATCCTATTATAGATACATAGACGACCTAATTTTCATTTGTAAGGGCAGTATGTTGGAATTTGAAGAATTTATTTCCAAACTGCATCAGAACAGATTTGGCTTGGAATTTACATATAGTCTTAATGAATCTGAGATTAATTTCTTGGACATATCATTATATGTAAATAATGAAAGAAAAGTACAATTTAGACCTTACAAGAAATGTACAGCTTCCAACTATTTCCTATATGCTACCAGTGCACATCCGGTTCATCTAATTGAAGCACTTCCCTTTGGGGAATTTAAACGTATTAGTGAACACACTTCTGAGCGTAGCAGTTGGGATTTGGAATTTGAAAATGTACGAAAAAGGCTGTCAGTGAGGGGATATTCTGATAGTTTAATCAGTAAGAGTTTAGACAGATTACTTAATTCAAACAGAAAAGGCTACAATTTTGGTAAAGCTTATGTAGCAAAATCTAGAGATGAAGTGGTTGCTTGTGCAGACAAGGATAAACTGTTTTTTGTCACTAAGTATTCCCCTTTCTCTGTGAGATTAAAGAATATTGTTGATTTTTTGTGGCCTATTGTTTTCAACAATGAAGAGATTGGCCACATGTTTCCGGAACATGTTTCTTTTTCTTATGGCAGATATGCCAATCTTAAGGAAATCTTAAAACATAAAGCCACAATGCGTGGCAGTTCCGTTAACATCAACAACTTACCTTTTGGTATGTTCAATTGTGGAACTTGTAAGGTGTGTTCGAAGGCAAGGAATTTATCAGATAGTTTCATAAATGGGGTCAAATACACTGCACATAATTTTTTCAATTTTAAATCATGTGGAGTAGTGTATTTGATTGGGTGTGATTGTGTCCCACCAAAATTCTACATTGGTCAGACTAAACGGCAGTTAAAAATTCACATTTTAGAACATCTAGGTGATATTCGCAATGTCAGAAATGATAGCCCAGTTTCCCAACATTTCAATCTAGTTCATAATGGTATTTCTGATTCTCTATTCTTCTGTGCTCTGGCCAAACCTGAGTTTCACTATAATGGTAGTTTTTTACAGAGTTTGTTAAAATTGGAAAGCAGATTCATTCTGAAATTCAGCACTTTAAAACCTAGGGGCATGAATTTAGAAGTTAATCTCACTATTTAACTTATTTAACTTATTAATTTCCATTTAAAATTTGTAATTTAAAGTAACTTCTTCTGGGTGTATGATCATATGCAGTATGAGATGTTTTGTATCAGAATTGTTATTTAATGCATATGTATTGAACTTGGTGTTAAAAGTTTGTATTTTTCATAGGATGTGTTGATATTGTCTCTTTAAACTTCTTGGGTCAATTAAGGTGTTGGATAATTACACTAATTGATTTTTTTATACTATATAAGGTGCAACTAGCAGTATTGCATTTATTCCTTTGAAGGCGTTTTAGCCGAGGTGCCAGAATAAAGTGTTGCAGCTTCTTCCAGTCTCCGTGTTGGTTTGTGTACAAAGTGATAAATATAGTAACACTCATTAGTTCTGTTTTGGAGTATACTTGATTTCTCAAGCCAAATTCAAAGATTTCTGCTGGAAATAAATGAAAAGGAATTATTAGGCAGTGGGACTAAAGGTGGGGTTAGTTAAAGAGGGTTTCATGTGAGGACAGCGTTGGTCCAATCAAGTGTGTGCTACCCTACGTATAAGGAAAGTTGAACACATACACAATTCGTTTCAGGATAACATTCTTATTTTACAGTATTTTGAATTGTTCCCGTGGAGGTAATCACAAATTCTTGCTGGGCAGGGAACGAGAAGTCAGGCAGTTTAGTGAAAAAAAAAACTGTGAGGGAGAGAAAAGGGGAAAAAATTAAGCTACTTGAAGTTGCTAGTGGGTAGGAGAGATAGAGGCATGTTTCAAGCACAGAAGAAGTTCAAAAATCAACAGTAAAACAGGCAGAGCTGAAAAGAATGTTTGGTAAATTATACCTAGTAACATGCGGTACAATTCAAGGCAAGTTTAGGCATTCATAAATATAGGTCTAAGGAAGAAAACATGGACCCGTGTATCTGCTTCACTACTACCAACTGTATATTACTTGCAGTGACTCTTAGTAAAGGTTTCTTTATAGTGGTAGCTTACCAGTGAATAACAGAACACATATGCAAGATTCTACTCTCAACAGCTTTAACATATGTTTAGGTGTCAATGGTAATAAGAGCGTCACAGTACCAGCATGCCAGTTTGTGCTAAAACTTGCAGTTTAACACAAAGTGGAATAACTTTCCGACTTGTGTTTTAATCCTTAAGTCTGCTCAGCAAAACTAAATGCTATATAACTACTCCAAAGTCATTCAGGCAACAGCATTTATCATAAAGAGTCATCAAAGATGACTGTTTTAGTTAATCATTTGCATTAAAAAACTGCTGTTATGCATAAAAATTTTAAAAAAAGCATAGGTTGCTCAGTTTAGCTTACAGGGAGTGCACACTCGATCAGGACGCCATTTAAAGATGGTGCCTTTGTAGGAGGTATATAATGGTTAGGTTTGGGAGGAGCTATAGTCGTGATGAGTGTAAAACCCTAAGCAAGGATTGCAGGGTAAGTGATAAATATATTAACACTCACTAGTTCAATTTTGGACTATACTTGATTTCTGTAGCCAAATTCAAAGTTTTCTGCTGGAAATGAGTGCAAAGGAATTATTAGGCAGTGGGAGTAAAGGTGTGGTTGGTTAAAAAGGATTTCAGGTGGGGACAACGTTGGTCTGATTGAGTGTGTGCTACCCTATGTATAAGGAAAGTTGAACACATTCACTGTTCTTTTCAGGGTAACGTTCTTATTTTACAGTATTCTGAGTTGTTCCTGTGGAGGTAATCAGGAGTCCTTGCTGGGCAGGGAACTAGAAGTCAGGCAGTTTAGTGAAAAAAAAAACTGTGAGGGAGAGAAAAGGGAAAAAAACTACTTGAAGTAATTACTGGGTAGGAGAGACAGAGGCATGTTACAAGCACAGAAGAAGGTCATAAATCGTAAAACAGGTAGTGCTGAAAAGAATGTATGGCAAATTATCCCTAATAACATCAGGTACAATTCCAGGTAAGTTTAGGCCTTCATAAATACAGGTCTAAGGAAGAAAACATGGACGCGTGTACCTGCTTTGCTACTAGCAACTGTATCTTACTTGCAGTAACTCTGAGTAAAGGTTTCTTCGTAGCGGTAGCTTAGTAGTAAATAATGGGACACATATGCAAGATTCTACTTTTAACAGCTCTAAGGTATTTTTAGGTGCTGATAGCAATAAAAGTATCACAGTACCAGCATTCCAGTTTGCACTAAGACTTGCAGTTTAACACAAAGTGGGACAGCTTTCCGACTTCTGTTTTAATCCTTATGTCTGCTCAGGAAAACTAAACGCTAAACAACAGAACTACTACAGAGTCATTTGGGCAGCAGTATTTACCATAAAGAGTCATCAGTGATGACTGTATTAGTTAATCATTTGCATTATATATACATATACATAAAAATAAAAAAAAAAGCATAGGTTATCAGTTTAGCTTACAGGGAGTGCACACTCAATCAGGATGCCGTTTAAAGATGGCGCCTTTGTAGGAGGTATATAATGGCTATGTTTGGGAGGAGCTATAGTTGTAACGAGTGTAAAACCCTAGGCAAGGATTGCAGGGTAAGTGATAAATATAGTAACACTCACTTGATCTATTTTGTACTATACTTGATTTCTGTAGCTAAATTGAATGTTTTCTGCTGGAAATGCCTGTAAAGGATTTATTAAGCAGTGGGAGTAAAGATGGGGTTGGTAAAGCGAGTTTCAGGT
The DNA here is from genome assembly GCF_019279795.1 of Protopterus annectens. Lineage (NCBI taxonomy): Eukaryota > Metazoa > Chordata > Ceratodontiformes > Protopteridae > Protopterus > Protopterus annectens. The sequence goes on along the minus strand of NC_056741.1, from coordinate 1,124,899,455 downwards.
GGGAAGGCGTTGGTGTGATCAAGTGTGTGCTACCCTATGTATAAGAAAAGTTGAACACATTCCCTGTTCTTTTCAGGGTAACGTTCTTATTTTACAGTATTCCGAGTTGTTCCTGTAGAGGTAATCAGGAGTCCTTGCTGGGCAGGGAACTAGAAGTCAGGCAGTTTAGTGAAAAAAAAACTGTGAGGGAGAGAAGAGGGAAAAAAAGCTACTTGAAGTTATTACTGGGTAGGAGATACAGAGGCATGTTACAAGCAGAGAAGAAAGTCATAAATCGTAAAACAGGCAGAGCTGAAAAGAATGTTTGGCAAATTATCTCTAATAACATCAGGTACAATTCAAGGCAAGTTTAGGCCTTCATAAATACAGGTCTAAGGAAGAAAACATGGACGCGTGTACCTGCTTTGCTACTAGCAACTGTATCTTACTTGCAGTAACTCTGAGTAAAGGTTTCTTCGTAGCGGTAGCTTAGTAGTAAATAACGGGACACATATGCAAGATTCTACTTTTAACAGCTCTAAGGTATGTTTAGGTGTTGACAACAATAAATGTTTCACAGTACCAGCATTCCAGTTTGCACTAAGACTTGCAGTTTAACACAAAGTGGGATAGCTTTCCGACTTCTGTTTTAATCCTTATGTCTGCTCAGGAAAACTAAACGCTAAACAACAGAACTACTACAGAGTCATTTGGGCAGCAGTATTTACCATAAAGAGTCATCAGCGATGACTGTTTTAGTTAATCATTTGCATTAAAAAACTTGTTATACATAAAAATTAAAAAAAAAAGCATAGGTTGTCAATTTAGCTTACAGGGAGTGCACACTCAATCAGGACACCATTCAAAGATGGCGCCTTTGTAGGAGGTATATAATAGTTATGTTCAGGAAAAGCTATAGTTGTGATGAGTGTAAAACCCTAGGCAAGAATTGCAGGGTAAGTGATAAATATAGTAACACTCACCTGTTCTATTTTGTACTATACTTGATTTCTGTAGCTAAATTGAATGTTTTCTGCTGGAAATGACTGTAAAGGAATTATTAGGCAGTGGGAGTAAAGATGGGGTTGGTAAAGAGAGTTTCAGGTGGGATAGCATTGGTCTGATCGAGTGTGTGCTACCCTATGTATAAGGAAAGTTGAACACATACACTGTTCTTTTCAGGGTAACGTTATTTTACAGTATTCTGAGTTGTTCCCACGGAGGTAATCAGGAGTCCTTGCTGGGCAGGGAACTAGAAGTCAGGCAGTTTAGTGAAAAAAGAAACTGTGAGGGAGAGAAAAGGGAAAAAAATAAGCTACTTGAAGTTATTACTGGTTAGAAGAGATAGAGGCATGTTAAAAGCACAGAAGGAGGTCATAAATCAACAGGAAAACAGGCAGAGCTGAAAAGAATGTTTGGTAAATTATCCCTAATAACATCAGGTACAAATCAAGGCAAGTTTAGGCATTCATAAATATAGGTCTAAGGGACAAAACATGGATGCGTGTTTCTGCTTTGCTACTAACAACTGTATATTACTTGCAGTGACTCTTAGTAAAGGTTTCTTTGTACCAGTAGCTTAGTAGTAAATAACAGAACAGATATGCGAGATTCTACTCTAAACAGCTGTAACGTATGTTTAGGTGTCGATAGGAATAGCAGCGTCACAGTACTAGCATTCCATTTCCACTAAAACTTGCAGTTTAACACAAAGTGGAATAGCTTTCTGACTTCAGTCTGCTCAGCAAAACTAAATGCTACACAACAGAACTACTACAGAGTCATTCGGGCAGCAGTATTTACCATAAAGAGTCATCAGTGATGACTGTATTAGTTAATCATTTGCATTAAAAAAACTGTTGTTATACATAAAATTTAAAAAAAAGCATAGGTTGTCAATTTAGCTTACAGGGAGTGCACACTCAATCAGGACGCCGTTTAAAGATGGTGCCTTTGTAGGAGGTATATAATGGCTAGGTGTGGGAGGAGCTATAGTTGTGACGAGTGTAAAACCTTAGGCAAGGATTGCAGGGTAAGTGATAAATACAGTAACACTCACTTGTTCTTATTTGTACTATATTTGATTTCTGTAGCTAAACTGAAACTTTTTTGCTGGAAATGACTGTAAAGGAATTATTAGGCAGTGGGAGTAAAGGTGGGATTGTAAAGAGAGTTTCAGGTGGGACAGCGTTGGTCTGATCAAGTGTGTGCTATCCTATGTTTAAGGAAAGTTGAACACATACACTGTTATTTTCAAGGTAACGTTGTTATTTTACAGTATTCTGAGTTGTTCCCATGGAGGTAATCAGGAGTCCTTGCTGGGCAGGGAACTCAAAGTCAGACAGTTTAGTGAAAAAAGAAACTGTGACGAAGAGAAAAGGGAAAAAAAAATTAGCTACTTGAAGTTATTACTGGTAAGGAGAGATAGAGGCATGTTAAAAGCACAGAAGAAGGTCATTAATCAACAGTAAAACAGACAGCTGAAAAGAATGTTTGGTAAATTATCCCTAATAACATCAGGTACAAATCAAAGCAAGTTTAGGCATTTATAAATATAGGTCTAAGGGACAAAACATGGACTAGTGTATCTGCTTCACTACTAACAACTGTATATTACTTGCAGTGTCTCTTAGTAAAGTTTTTTTTGTAGAGGTAGCTTAGTAGTAAATAGCAGAACACATAAGCGAGATTCTACTCTAAACAGCTGTAACGTATGTTTAGGTGTCAATAGGAATAACAGCGTCACAGTACTAGCATTCCCGATTCCAGTCAAACTTGCAGTTTACCACAAAGTGGAATAGCTTTCTGACTTATGTCTGCTCAGCAAAACTAAATGCTTCACAACAGAACTACTACAGAGTAATTCGGGCAACAGCATTTACCATTAAGAGTCATCAGCGATGACTGTATTAGTTAATCATTTGCATTAAAAAACTGTTGTTATGCATAAAAATTAAGAAAAAAACATAGATTGCTCAGTTTATCTTAAAGGGAGTACACACTTGATCAGGGCACCATTTAAAGATGGTGTCTTTGTTGGAGGTATATAATGGCTAGGTTTGGGAGGGGCTGTAGTTGTGGCGAGTGTAAAACTTAAGGCAAGGATTGCAGGGTAAGTGCTTAACATAGTAACGCTCACTAGTTCTATTTTGGGCTAAACTTAATTTCTGTAGCCAAATTCAAAGCCTTCTGCTGGAAATGACTGTAAAGGAATTATCAGGCAGTGGGAGTAAAGGTGGGGTTGGTTAAAGAGGGTTTCGGGTGGGGACAGTGTTGGTCCGAGAGAGTGCGTGCTACCTTACGTATAAAGAAAGTTGAACACATACACTGTTATTTCAGGATAACATTCTTATTTTACAGTATTCTGAGTTGTTCCCACTGAGGTAATCAGGAATCCTTGCTGGGCAGGGAACTAGAAGTCAAGCAGTTTAGTGAAAAAAGAAAATGTGAGGGAGAGAAAAGGGAAAAAAATAAGCTACTTGAAGTTATTACTGGGTAGGTGAGATAGAGACATGTTACAAGCACAGAAGAAGATCATAAACCAACAGTAAAACAGGCAGAGCTGAAAAGAATGTTTGGTAAATTATACCTAGTAACATGAGATACAATTCAAGGCAAGTTTAAGCATTCAGAAATATAGGTCTAAGGAACAAAGCATGAACATGGACAAAACAAAGCTTTCTTTGTAGCGATAGCTTAGTAGTAAAAACAGAACACATATGCAAGATCCTACTCATAACTGCTCTAACATATGTTTAGGTGTCGATAGCAATAACAGCATCACAGTACCAGCATACCAGTTTGCATTAAAACTTGCAGTTTAACACAAAGTGGAATAGCTTTCCGACTTCTATTTTAATCTTTAAGTCTGCTCAGCGAAACTAAACACTATACAACAGAACTTCTATAGAGTCATTTGGGCAACAACATTTACCATAAAGAGTCATCAGTGATGGCTGTATTAGTTAAACATTTGTATTAAAAAACTGTTCTTATACATAAAAATTAAAAAAAAGCAAAGGCTGCTCAGTTTAGCTTACAGGGAGTGCACACTCAATCAGGACGCTGTTTAAAGATTTTGCTTTTGTAGGAGGTATATAATGGCTAGGTTTAGGAGGAACTATAGTTTTGACGAGTGTAAAACCCTAGGCAAGGACTGCAGAGTAAGTGATAAATATAGTAACACTCACTAGTTCTATTTTGGACTATACTTGATTTCTGTAGCCAAATTTAAAGTTTTCTGCTGGAAATGGCTGTAAAGGATTTTTTTAGGCAGTGGGAGAGGATTTCAGGTGGTGACAGCATTGGTCCAATCAAGTGTGTGCTGCCCTACGTATAAGGAAAGTTGAACAACTACACAGTTTTTTTCAGGGTAACATTTTTATTTTACAGTATTCTGAGTTGTTCCTGTGGAGGTAATCAGGAGTCCTTGCTGGTCAGGAAACTAGATGTCAGGCAGTTTAGTGAAAAAAGAAACTGTGAGGGAGAGAAAAGTGAAATAAATTAAGCTACTTGAAGTTATTACAGGGTAGGAGAGACAGAGGCTTTTACAAGCAGAGAAGAAGGTCATAAATCAACAGTAAACAGGCAGAGCTGAAAAGAATGTTTGGTAAATTATCCCTAATAACATCAGGTACAAATCAAGGCATGTTTAGGCATTCATAACTATAGATCTGAGGAAGAAAACATGGATGCGTGAATCTGCTTTACTACTAGCAACTGTATATTACTTGCAGTGACTCTGAGTAAAAGTTTCTTTGTAGCTGTAGCTTAGTACTAAATAACAGGGCACATATGCGAGATTCTACTCTAAACAGCTCTAAGGTATGTTTAGGTGTCAATAGCAATAATAGCAACACAGTACCAGCATTCCAGTTTGCACTAAGACTTGCAGTTTAACCCAGAGTGGATTATCTTTCCATCTTCTGTTTTAATCCTTGTCTTCTCAGCAAAACTAAACACTACACAACAGAACTACTACAGAGTCATTCGGGCAGCAGTATTTACAATATAGAGTCATCAGCGATGACTGTATTAGTTAATCATTTGCATTAATACACTGTTGTTATACATAAAAATGTTTTAAAAAAGCATAAATTGCTCAGTTTAGCTTACAGGGAGTGCACACTCAATTAGGATACCATTTAAAGATGGCACCTTTGTATCATGTATATAATGGCTAGGTTTGGGAGGAGCTATAGTTGTGATGAGTGTATAACCCTAGGCAAGGATTGCAGGGTAAGCGATAAATATAGCAACACTCACCTGTTCTATTTAGGACTATACTTGATTTCTGTAGCCAAATCCAAAGTTTTCTGCTGGAAATGACTGTAAAGGAATTATTAGGCAGTTGGAGTAAAGGTGGAGTTGGTTAAAGAGGGATTCAGGTGGGGACAGTGTTGGTCAGATCGATTGTGTGCTACCCAATGTATAAGGAAAGTTGAACACATACACTGTTCCTTTCAGGGTAACGTTCTTATTTTACAGTATTCTGAGTTGTTCCTGTGAAGGTAATCAGGAGTCCTTGCTAGGCAGGGAACTAGAAGTCAAGCAGTTTAGTGAAAAAAAAATGTGAGGGAGAGAAAAGGGAAAAAAATAAGCTACTTGAAGTTATTACTGGGTAGGAGAGATAAAGGCATGTTAAAAGCACAGAAGAAGGTCAAAAATCAACAGGAAAACAGGCAGAGCTGAAAAGAATGTTTGATCTTCTTTCGGCTTTTCCCGGTTAGGGGTCGCTGTAGCGGAACTCCTGTCCGCTAATGATTGGCAGTGAATTTTTACGGTGCCGAGTTGCCAGCCCGACACCCAACCTTCATAGAAGGCACACCCATTCACGCATGCACCTATTTGCATGTCTTTATCGTCACTCGACTACAGGGAGGACATGCAGACTCCAGCAAGAAGGCGCTTCAGCCAAGAATCGAAAAGGAGAACCTCTTGCTGTGAGGCGACAACGCTAACCACTGCACCACTGCAGCCTTGAAAAGAATGTTTGGTAAACTATTCCTAATAATATCAGGTACAAATCAAGGCAAGTTTAGGCATTCATAAATATAAGTCTAAGGAACAAAACATGGATGCGTGTGCCTGCTTTGCTACTAGCAACTGTATATTACTAGCAGAGACTCTGAGTAAAGGTTTCTTTGTAGCAGTAGCTTAGTACTAATTAACAGAACACATATGCGAGATTCTACTCTAAACAGCTCTAATGCATGTTTAGGTGTCGATAGCAATAACAGCATTGCAGTACTTGCATTCCAGTTTCCTCAAAAAGTTGCAGTTTAATACAAAGTGGAATAGCTTTCCGACTTCTGTTTTAATTCTTAAGTCTGCTCAGCAAAACTAAATGCTACACAATTGAACTACTACAAAGTAATTCAGGCAACAGCATTTACCACAAAAAGTCATCAGGGATGACTGCATTAGTTAATCATTTGCATTAAAAACTGTTTTTATACATAAAAATAAAAAAAATGCATAGTTTGATCAGTTTAGCTTACAGGGAGGGCTCACTCGATTAGGACGCCGTTTAAAGATGGCTCCTTTGTAGGAGGTATATAATGGCTAGGTTTGGGCGGAACTTTGGTTGTGACGAGTGTAAAACCCTAGGCAAGGATTGCAGGGTAAGCGATAATTATAGTAACACTCACTAGTTCTATTTTGGACTATACTTAATTTCTGTAGCCATATCCAAAGTTTTCTGCTGGAAATGACTGTAAAGGAATTATTAGACAGTGGGAGTAAAGGTGGGGTTGGTTAAAGAGGCTTTCAGGTGGGGACAGCATCGGTCTGATCGAGTGTGGGCTACCCTAAGTATAATGAAAGTTGAACACACACACTGTTGTTTCATTGTAACGTTCTTATTTTGCAGTAATCTGAGTTGTTCCCACGGAGGTAATAAGGAGTCCTTGCTAGGCAGGGAACTAGAAGTCTGGCAGTTTAGTGAAAAAAGACACTGTGAGGGAGAGAAAAGGGAAAAAAATTACACTACTTGCAGTTATTACAGGGTAGAAGAGATAGAGGCATGTTACAAGAACAGAAGAAGGTCATAAATCAACAGTAAAACAGGCAGCGCTGAAAAGAATGTTTGGTAAATTATCCCTAATAACATCAGGTACATTTCAGTGCAAGTTTAGGCATTCATAAATTTAGGTCTAAGGAACAAAACCTGGAAGCATGTATCTGCTTCGCTACTAGCAACTGTATATAACTTGCAGTGACTCTGAGTAAAGACTATTTGTAGTTGTATCTTAGTAGTAAATAACAGAACACATATACGATATTCTAATCTAAACAGCTCTAATGTATGTTTAGGTGTCGATAGCAATAACAGCATCACAGTACCAGCATTCCAGTTTCCACTTAAACTTGCAGTTTAACGCAAAGTGGAATAGCAGTTTAACACAAAGTGGAATAGCTTTCTGACTTCTTTTTTAATCCTTAAGTCTGCTCAGCAAAACTAAATGCTACACAACAGAACTACTACAGAATCATTCAGGCAAAAGCATTTACCATAAAGAGTCATCAGCAATGACTGTATTAGTTAATAATTTGCAATTAAAAACTGTTGTTATACCTAAAAATTAAAAAAAAGCATAGGTTACTCAGTTTAGCTTACATGGAGTGCACACTTGAGCAGGACGCCATTTAAAGATGGTGCCTTGTTTGTAGTAGGTATGTAATGGCTAGGTTTGGGAGGAGCTATAGTTGTGACGAGTGTAAAACCCTAAGCGAGGATTTCAGGGTAAGTGATAAATATAGTAGTACGCACTAGTTCTAGTTTGGACTATACTTGATTTCTGTAGCCAAATTCAAAGTTTTATGCTGGAAATTACTTTAAAGGAATTATTAGGCAGTGGGAGTAAAGGTGGGATTGGTTAAAGAGGGTTTCAGGTAGGGACTCTGTTGGCCCGATCGAGTGTGTGCTACTATACGTATAAGGAAAGTTGAACACATACACTGTTCTTTTCAGGTTAACGTTCTTATTTTACAGTATTCTGAGTTGTTCCAATGGAGGTAATCAGGAGTCCTTGCTGGGCAGGCAACTTGAAGTCAGGCAGTTTAGTGAAAAAAGAAAACTGTACTTTTCAGGGTAACATTATTATTTTACAGTATTCTGTGTTGTTCCCGTGGAGGTAATCAGGAGTCTTTGCTAGGCAGGGAACTAGAAATCAGGCAGTTTAGTGAAAAAAGAACATATCATCAGAATTAGTGAGAGTCTCATGGCAGTTAGACTCTAGTGTAATGACAGGGCAGTTTTCATAATCTCAGCCTATGCCCCACAGCAGGTTTGTGATAGTGAGTAAGAGTGCATTCAAACAGCAATTGCAAGACCCACTAGTTAAAGCAGGACAACCTGTTGATAATGGGTGACTTAAATGTACATGTAGGGACAGACAGAACAGGATATGAGGACTGCCTGGGTCCACATGGCTGGGGTAACAGGAATAAAGAAGGAGAAGCCATTCTAGACTTCTCTCTGGCGAATGGCTTGATAGTAGCCTACAGAAAGAGAGACAGTCACAAGATCACATTCATAGTAGGCAACACACAACTCAGATAGACTTCCTCCTAGTAAGGAAAAGGCACAGGGGTAGAATACGTGACTGGAAAGTCATCCCCAGTCAAACAGTTAGCCCACAGCATAAACCACCAGTTGCCACAATCAGCTGCAAACAATGGTCAGAGAAGGCTCTAAAGTCAACAGAGCCCAGGCTGAAGACCTGGGAGTTGACTGGAGAGAAATCACAACAGTTCAAGGAATTACTCAGGCTTCTAGCACCCCATGAAGCGGAGGAAATAGGTGAAGATGAGGAAGAATGGCAGTGCCTAAAAACAGCATGTGTTTGGACTACAGAAAAAATATGTTGTCGAGCCAGGTGTGGAAATAAGGAACATAAGGAAAGCTGGTGGTGGAATGCAGAAGTCCAGGAAGTCATCAAAAGAAAGGAGTGCAGGAAGAAGTGGGAAATAGAAAAGACTGACCAGGCTAGGAAGGACTACTGGTTGGCTAACAAAGATGCAAAGAAAGAAGTTGCAATAGGAAAGATTAGAGTATCGGACGCACTGTATCACCTTCTGGAAAGTGACTCGGTAAAGAGCATAGAGAAACTATATCAGGTTGCAAGGCAAAGACAGAAAGATAGAAGATAGTCAGACATCATTCATAAGGGATACCAGCAATAACCTGCTCACCACTCCAGAGGACATCAAAGGCAGATGGAAGGAGTATTTCCAGCAACTTCTGGATGAAGAATTCCCCACAGAAGCTGTACTGCCCCAGAAACAGCCTACAATGACAGAAGAAAAGGAGCCCACCCTAGAAGAAGCAAGAACAACACTAAAGAAGATAAACCAGGGAAAGCAGCAGGCTCATATGAAGTCACAGCAGATATTATAAAGATGCTAGGTAAGATAGGGGAGAATTAACTCCTGAGGGTACTAATAGCAGTGTGGAGAGAAAGGCGTATCCCAGATGACTGGAGAATAAGCATACTCATGCCAGTGTACAAGAACAAAGGGGACATCCTCAGTACAGAGGCATCGAACTCCTATCACATTGCATGAAAGTTCTTTAGAGGGTGATTGATAAATGGATAGGCAGAGTAGTAGAATGTAAGATGGGAGATGAGCAGTTTGGATTCAGATCAGGATGCAGCATAATTGACTCAATGTTTGCATTGACACAGATACTTGAGAAGAAGTTAGAGAGGAGGAGAGAGTCCAACTGGGCATTCCTAGACTTGGAGAAAGCATATGACAAGGTCCGAAGAAAGCTAATCTGGGCAGTACTGCAGTGGTTTGAAGTCTCAGAAACATTGGTAGAATTAGTGCAGGCTATGTACAAATACCCAATTACTCAAGTACAAACAGGGTTCGGCCTCACAGAGGGGCTCCCAGTGGGAGTGGGTGTACATCAGGGTTCAGCTCTGAGCCCACTGCTGTTCATACTGGTTATGGACTACATTAGCAAACAGGTTGGATGAGAAGGATCAACAAAGCTGCTGTATGCAGACGATGTGGCAGTACAGGCAGACTCTGAGATAAAACTGCAGCAAAGGATAGGAGAATGGAATGCAAATCTGAAGGCACAAGGGATGAAACTAAGAACAGATAAGACGGCGGTAATGGCAGCAAATTAGGGAAATCAGAAGAAGCTGAAAATAGAGATAGAAGGGAATATACTGGAACAGGTAAACAGCTTTAAGTATCTGGGAGGGGTAGTTGGGGAGAAAGGAAGTCTGAATGAAGAGGTCAAAGCTAGAATCAAAGTGGCTGCAGCCAACTGGCATAGATTATCAGGTGTAGTTTATGACAAGAAAAATCTTGATGATTGGATGGGAGATAGGAAATTCACCCCGGGGATCACTTCTGTGGCTCTGCTTGACAGTGGCACAGGAAAATAATTTTCTTGGGTGGTGAAAGCCAAGGTACCTTTTAGCTAGGCTTATATAGGCCCCAGGGTCAATAGCCTAGTACCTACCTATGAACCTATGAACAAAGGAATGCCAAAGAAGCTGAAAAGTAAGGTGTACAAGACAGTGTTGCGACCAGTACTACTGTATGGTACAGAAGACTGGTCAGTAAAGGCAGAACACTTGAAGAAACTAGAAGTAATGGAAAGAAGTGCCTGAGAAAGGAGGTAGGATGCACACTGTGGTACAGATGAAGAAATGAGGACATAAGAGCAGATGCCAAAGAAGCTCCAATTGCAGAAAAGATCAAAGAGACTAGATTATGGTGGTTTGGGCACATGTGTAGAAAAGAAAAAGACAATCTAGTGAGGAAGATTTGAGACAGACAGGAAGAAGGTAAGAGGAAGCGAAGACATCCAGCAAAGAGGTGGATGGATTGTGTGAAAGAAGGTATGCAACAGTCAAGCATGAGTGTTGAAGAAGGCACGAGTGTGACACTGAATCGAGAGAGTTGACGATAGTTAACACGATACCCTGACCCCATGTATGATGATGATACTGATATATATATATATATATATATATATATATATATATATATATATATATAGTTACACCATAATCTCAAATTACTGAAATTGTGAATTTCAGTAACCCGAGGCCATGAAGCCGAAAACCAGAATGCCGAAAGTGCATAAGAGCGAATTTGAATATCTCAAATCCATGCTTATGCATTTCTGGTATGTCACATGTAGTGTTATGGTGCTTACGATTGCAGGTGAGTGAGTGTTTGTATGTGTTTTTGTACATTGTATGTGTGGGTAAGGGTAGGGAGGTGTAAGTGTAAGTGAGTGTTGGATTTGTTGGTGTTTGTGTATGTGTGATGTGTATTTGTGTGCGAGTGAGTGGAGGATGGCATGGTGTGAGTTTTTTTTTTATGTTATGTGTGACCTCGGAGTCGGTATATATAAGTGGGGCAGTGATATGTAGTATAGGGTTGTGTGGTTTGTGTGCCGTAGGTGGAATGGTGTGTGTTTTATGTGGTGTATGGTATATGTATGTTCGTGATTGTGTGATTCGGGGTTGTGGATTTTGGTATTGTGAATGGTTCGACTTTATAGTCTCGGGTTACTGAAATTCGGGATTTCAGTAATTCGAGATTATGAAGTGAAACCATACACACACACACACACACACACACACACACACACACACACACACACACACACACACACACACACACATCTATATATATATATATAGATATGTGTGTGTGTGTATGTGTGTGTGTGTGTGTGTGTGTGTGTGTGTGTGTGTATCTATAGATATATATGGTTACCTATTATATTCTCGAAAGCTGACAATGTCGAATCTGACATTGTTGACACGAGAATAGTGAAAGTGCAGAACATCAAACAGGTAAACGGAAATCTCCTCTTATCCATAAGAGGAGATTTCCATTTACTTCAATGTAGTGTGGTCTCAGAGTTGATGTATTTAAGTAGCAGGGGGTGTGGGGTGCATGGGGGCTTGCCCTCCTGCCTACATCCTTTAGGCTTTCTTTTTTTTTTTTTATTTATTTTTTCTGAACATTCGAAATTGTAATGGTTCGATCATTAAAGGTCGATTTTTAGTGATTTGAACCATTAAACTTTCGATGTTCTAATATAGACCCAACATATGTATATTATAAAAGTCATTGCTTGAGGAAAAGCAGATTTATGTTCATGCCCAGTGGGAGTTTTGGCCAGTTATAAACTCTCTGCAGCCCACACCTAGCTGTACTCCAGTCCGGGATTTTATGATTACACATTGGCTAAGATTTTCTAAAGTTGTCTTATGTAATTAATAAGTGACAGTAGTTAAAATAGTACAGCACAGACTGATAGTCTGTAGAACACAAATTATTCATACCTCACATCCAAAACAAGTGGCTACTTCTAGACAAGAACCATGAATACCCCCACACAAGGTGATTGCCTTAGTCCTTTAAGCCACAGCAGCTGCTTGACAGATAGAGGGTTATTCATCACACCATCACCTGCATAAATAAGTATGTTGGTTATTCCTCTGTTAGATAAGACACAATATGTATGATCAATTTCTATAGTACTGTCTAGAGACTGAGGGAAATACTAATTTAACTTTGATGAGTTACTGTTAAAGCAGTTACAAGGGAACACTTCTGTGTTGGGGGTGGGGGAAGAACACCAGATGTTCTGTTGCGATACATGACAATATATTATTCATCCCAACTGTCTAAAATCTCTCTTTCATGATGTCCAGCATTCCGTTGCAGTATATTCCATGCATGAGGCCTACTGAACAGAAATGGAAGCATGTTAGTAGAATGGGTATGTGTAGTCCCATGTGGATGTCATTTCTGTTCATCTAGCCCACTATAGTTACTTGCATAATGCACCTGGTCCATACATACACACTGAGATATCATAATAATCCAGTATACTACTGTATAGGTTACGGACTTACCCTGCAAATGCAACTGGTTGTGTTCTACATGAACTAATGAGTGAACTGGCACCTCACCTGTGTGCCCTTTTCAATGATAGCCTCACCTCAGGCTTTATTCCTACTGAATGGCTCACTGCTGCAGTCATCCCTCTCCACAAAGGAGGATCAACTACAGACCCTGGGAACTATCGCCCCATTAGCCTGATGAGTCTGATATGCAAACCTATGGAATGCATCATCATGTACCTGCTTACTGGTTTGTTCTGCATCCTCCTTTTTTTGGTACCTAATAAATAAGGATATAGGGAATTTCCAAACTCTGGATCCCACACAGTTTGGTTTTGTGAAGGGTAGATCATGCCTGCTCAACTTGGTCGACTTCTTTGAGTCAGTCACCAGAGCTGTGGATGAAGGCAAGGTGGTTCATATAGCCCACCTTGATCTGGCTAAGGCTTTTGAAACCATTCCCCACTCAGGAATCAAAGGAAAACTCACTGAGCTTGGCATCAACCCCTATATCACTAGGTGGGTTGCAAACTGGCTCACAGATAGAACCCACAGTGTGAAAGTAGCTGACTCCAAGTCAGACTGCCGAGTAGTCATGAGTAGAGTCCCACAGGGATCGATCCTGGTACTCTTCTGTTTGGTATCTACTTCTCTGAAGTCCAGGCCAACACGAAGCAACTCTGGCTGACAAAGTTCACAGAAAATTTCAAGTTGGGAGCTATTATTAACTGCCCAGGTGATGTTGACATCCTACAGAATGGCCTCACTGAGACCAATGACTAGTGTTAGAACCATGACCTTAAGTTCAATGCCAAAAAATGTGTTGTCAACCCATTTGGGAAAAACTTGGTTACCATGAATTACCACACTTTGATGGTAGTCCACTGAACACAGAAGGCATTAGAAGGGATCTGGGAACACAAGTTAACAACAACCTCTCTTTTGATCACCACATTGCCACTGTGGTCAGAAAGCCCTTCTATGTGGCACATCTCATTACTAAGGGTGTTGCATCCATGAATAAAGAGGTCATTGTCTCCCTCTACTCTTCCCTCATTAGGCCAGTAATCGAGTACAATGCCCCATTTGGCATGAACCTCACTAGACACCTGCAACAACTGGAGAGGCCGCAAAAGTACCTCCACAAAGAGGATCCTAGGCCTTAAACATTTGTCCTATATAGACAGACTCAAAAAACTTCAACCATTCTTTGTATCGTATCGCCTACTTAGAGGCAATCTCTGCATGACTTACAAAGCCATGTCTGACCCAGCTCTGTTAGAAATGCTACATCTAAAGAAATCCCAATCCCTCTGCACCACACGATCCAGAGACCTCTACCTCATTACCACAATTAACAGAACATGCTGGAGGGACAGTTTCATAACCTAGAGACTGCCCATGCTATGGAACAGACTTCCCATACAAGTCAACCAGAGAACCTTGCTGACCATCTTCAAGAGAAATCTTGACTGGATGAAAACAAAAAATTCACCCCAGGGATAACTCCAGTGACTCTACTTGACACTGGCACTGGGAACTAAGGTTGGGTGGCACTATGCCATGGTAATCCTATGGCTAGGCTTGTAAAGACCCCAGGGCTATTAGCCTAGTACACACATATGAACCTATGAACGTAATTGTAGTTCAGGGCTGACTCTGTCTGATGCAAGCAGTACACAGCCAATACATGGATAGGTACAGGATGAGTGAGCTGCCTGACATTGGTATTAATATCTGTTTGTGAGTAGGAGTAATTAGTTAGTCCCTAGTTCCCTAGGTTGTCAGTGAATGTGTTATTTATTATCTCTTAGCCAAAGCCAGGGTATACTGATCATGCCTACCTCTGCCAACAGGGACATCAGCAGAGGGTTTCTCCTATGAGTCCTCCTGTGACTGTGGCTGTGGTGACCCAGACAGTGGAGGGTGGCTGTGTATCCCTTCCCTTTGCTGATACTGCTGCAGTTCTTTCTGCAGGATCAGATTGTGTAGCATAGCACATACTGTGAATATCTGTATACAAGTAGCTAGAGAATACAGCAAGGCTGCACCAGATATATCGAGGTATTGTAACCATGACTTCAGAAGCCCAAACACATGCCCTATGATGTTCCTAGTTTGTGTGTGTGCCTTATTATGGCGATCTTCCATGGGTGTGTGTGCATTTCTTATGGATGTCATCATCGATGGTTCCAGGACATAGACAGCATCCTCCAGTAAATGGATCTGTGGGATCTCCCCCTAGGAAACATCTGGTACAGCTGTGATGTGTGCCAGATATGGGAATCATGACAACTGCCAAGGTTTCCAGCACACACATTCAGGATAATACCCTGGACATTGCACACAACCTGGAAGTTG